>NC_139540.1:80140567-80620137 GCF_965153285.1 Podarcis tiliguerta | reverse complement strand
TATGGCTAAGCATGAGTGCATTACATGTGGTGCAGCAATGGTTGGCCACTCTGGCAAGTCATCTTATTACCCCAGAGATGTCCAGCAAACACAAGTCCACAGTTCTGAAGCAAAGTTCTTAACCTGAACCACTATTTCTGGGTTAGCGGAGTCTGTACCCTGAAGCGTATGTAACCTGAAGCGTATGTAACCCGAGGTACCACTGTATACAAAAAAGAAACTCCCATCCATTTTTGACTCCCTTTACTTTGAGTATTTCAGACCATGGGTCTTAAAGTCCAGAGTGCACGTCCAACTACACTTGGCTCTTCCTTGCCTCCTTATAATGAAACCAAAGATGACATGATCGCTTCCTCTCAAGGTTCCTAGTACTTCCACATCATCAATCAGCTCCGCCCTGTTGGTGAGGACCTTGTTGCTCCTTCCACTTTCTGAGCAAAGTTTTTCTGTTATTTAGGGAATCCGCACAGATTTTCTTTTTTTTATAAAACCAATATTTATTTAATATTTTATAATTATGAAAAGAAAGACAATAAAGAAAAACAATACATAAATTCAACAAACAATACATCAACAATAGAAAAGAATACAATACAACAATACAACATAAAAAACCACAAAAAAACAAAAACATTTAAACACACATCCAAATTTTATATCTATATCTTTCATTTGCTTCTTTCCTCGACTTCCTCGCACCTCCCTTTTTTGTATTCTAGTTCAAATTTGCTAATTCAACAAATCCTTTCCCTCTTCTTCAATTTTTGTTCTGTAATTTATCCTAACACAATTTAACTTTGAATTTTCCACTTTAACACATTAACAATTAATATTCATATAATTCTTAATAACACCTCTGCTAAAGCCATATAACTTCATTCCAATATTCTTCTAACATTCATTAATTTTGCAATATTTCTGTAAATATACTTTGAATTTTTTTCCAATCTTCCTCCATCGACTCTTCTCCCTGGTCTCGGATTCTGCCAGTCATTTCCGCCATTTCCATGTAGTCCATCAGTTTCATCTGCCATTCTTCCCGGGTGGGTAGCTCTTGTGTCTTCCAATACTTTGCGATGAGTATTCTTGCTGCTGAAGGTTCTATCTTTCTTTAACACCAATTGGCCGACCATGCCCAGGAGAAAGGCCTCTGGTTTCTTCAGATCCGCACAGATTTTCTTAGGCTTCTTGTACTTACTGGTACAAGAGGGAAGAGGAAGAAGCTTCCTAGAACTCAGTCTCCCTAAGTTCTGTGATCCAAAGTGGCCAACTCTTACACTATGGGCTGGCTCCTTCTTTCTCCCCCCAGTCTTCAAGTGCAGGTGTGGTAAGTATAGCAGTCCTGTGGGGTTTTTTTCCAGTGGGGGGTGCTTGGGTACCTACTCCTTCCATAGACTGATCTGTCACAGGAGGTCAGAGCAGAGGCAGACATCTCTGCTCCCCCGTTCTCTGTCTCTGGCCTGGATTTAGCCTCGGTTAGAAAATTAGCATTCAATTAAATTGCTCTTCCTGGTATGGTTTGCTCTCGCCTCTATTGCTGAGATTTCAGTTGCATTTCTGCTGAAGGTAAGCCGATAATAATGATCTACTAACATGGCCTTTTCTCTGTATATCTGTCATATTAAAGTCCATGCTGTTTGTTTATCATGCAGTGATCTATAACCCTCTATTAATTTAATTATACTAAAAGATCTTAAAAGCCTGGGGCTAAGTAATCTGTCAATTACAAATGAGTTTAACTTTGAATAAATATAAATTTAATACTTGTAATTTATTGCCTCAAATATGAACAAAGCCTTCACTATGACATAAGCTATTATTAATTGCTCTGGTGCCCCAAGTCCTATTAAGCAAATCCATTTACATCTTCTTTAGAGGAAGTCAATATTCATTTCTCACAGGAAGTGTAAGAGCCCTACCTGGTTACTTTCTATAAACCTACTAATGCAAGAAAGCACTTCTGTATTTAATGAAGTGTATCATGTTGATGGGAGACTTGGCTGGGGGCTGGGGAGAAGGCAGTTCCATGTGGCAGAGCCCCTATTTCTCATAGCCTTTTTTTCGATCTCATGTCCTCCTAATTAAAGCAAAATATTAAATGAAAGGTTTGAGACTGTGTATTCGGATTAAAGATTTTCCTTTAAGAAAAAAACAACCCACGTATTTTAAGCAGAAACCAGTTCCCTTTTTTGCAGTCCTTATATGGTTTAATACCGTGGAACACTGAAACCTAAACATCTGTACATGTTAAAAATATAAACAATTACCCATATAAACCCCCTTTTTTTAGTATGTGAAAATGTATACATAAAAACGGCAGCCTTTATGCTTGAAACTGGCCCTTTATCCCCGAGGTACAATTTTATTGCCAGCTTATTAAAAACGCACAGTTTACACTGAAACTCATAACATAACATTAACTTACAGGCACTCTATCAAAGTAGTGTAATAACTAAAAAATTTGGGGCCGGCCTCTCTCTTTCTCTCACCCCAGCCCCCTCTGTATATATGCAGACATATTTGCAATATATGTACGGGGTTGCATAGTGTCCTTCACACAAAATACTAGTGCCCTGATCCAGCAAAAGTCCGCGTGGAGAAGCATGTTTCTACAGCATCAGAATGCACATCTCAATCATGTTTACACATACATACCCTATTGAACAGTCTGGATGTGTATTTTGATAGGAAGAAAGGTGCACTCATATATCTGCAGTCAACAGTGGGAGAAATGGAAAGATGTAGGCAGTGGCGTAGCGTGGGTTGTCAGCACCCGGGACAAGGCAAGTAATTTGCGCCCCCTAACCCATGGATTTGTGCCCCCTAACCCGTGGATTTGTGCCCCCTAACCCTAACCCCCAGATGTTGCGCCCAGTGCGGCTGGCCCCCCCTGCACCCCCCACGCTACGCCACTGGATGTAGGTAGGTACAGACGCCTCTCAAATACGTTCTAGGGATAACGCCTGAAGCCAAAATTGTGCAGTCAAAACACATTGGGTTCAATGGTGGATGAGATTGCTAGAGTCTTTTTTCCCAGAGGCCCACCCCCTTTTCAACATTTTTTTTTTTTTAAAAAAAAAAGCTATATTCAGCTAACTTTTATTCAGAGTAGACTGGTTGAAATTTATGGACCTAACTTTGTTGTGTTCATTAATTTCAGTAGGTCTACTCTAGGTAAAACTAGACTTTCTTCTTTTCACAGGCTTTTGGGAACTGACAGCTTTTAATGAAATGGCTGGTGCTGTGCTGTTTTCATTGTAATTATTTGTATGGTGTACACAGAGAGAGAGAGTTTTAATTCTATCAGTGTTTAATTGTTTCTTTCAGTTTTTTTTTTCTTTTTGGCAAAGTAATAAGAATAAATAAATAAGAATAAAAATGTGCACCCCACCACCATGATCCAACCTCCCAAAATTTCAACACCTCCTGCGATGGTTTGATCCCTTTCTGTTTTAACAGTATGAATTCTACAAACACCTCCTCAAAATCATTTCTCCTATATCTTCCCCGTCTTACCTTAATGACTCATGTTAATTTATCATTAATAGCTATATCCCACACCTCTTTATACCATTCTTCCATGTTATATTCTGCTTGCCCCTTCCACTTCCTAGCTATCATAATTCGTGCAGCTGTCAATAAATTTGTGAGCAAGTCCTTCGTAGCCTGCGAACCTTCCACCCCATCATAAATTTGATAATGCTACCTCTGGACTTTTGGTCAGCTTTAACCCAGTGATTTCTGTTATCTCCTTATAAATACCCTTTGCCAGAAAAATTGTACATATTTACACCCCCACCACATGTGAACATAATTCCCAGTTTCCTGACATCACGTCCAATTAATTGTTTCTTAAGCATTGTTTTGCTCTGTCTATTGGGTTCTTATCCTTATGTGTTATCTTCCATGAGTCCCATGATGGAAAAAGGTATATAAGACAACAACAACAAAAACAACATGTGATATCACATGGTCTCCTCCCTATTGGCACCACAGAGGTAGGATTCTGTAGGGAGTAGTGACTTGGAGGGGTGAGGTCAATTTTGAATCTTGCCCCATCCATTTTTCATTAGAATCTCAAAGCAGCTCACCAAGAAAACAAGTAGCTAATAGGATATATATTGTATCTCCCTACTGCATTCTCTTAAAAGCATAATCTTGCTATTTCATTCTAGCGGTTACACTGTAATGCCTTCAGGTGTCTATAAACATAACGGAGACCGTCTTGGTGAGGTGTTCTTAGTTCATAGTTCATCAGAACTATGAAATCTACAAGACTCGACTGAAGAAAATGGCCAGGGTGAGTGATAAAATATTTATAAAATAAACTGCTCAGCCACAAATAATTGAATTAAGTGATAGCAATGCAGATAACAGGGTATTATTTCAGGATTGCAAGCTGACAGAAAGAGATGGCTCGGATTTAACATGGGTGCTTCGGAAAATGTCCTTTATTCAGGTCATCACTCACCAATGCCAACATAATCCATTATTTCTCAATATGAAATAATAAAATAATGATTCCATATTTTTCTTCCTTTCCGCAGTACGGTTTTACTTCAGAAAATGGTAATTGAATGGATTGGGCCGGATCGCAGCATTGCGGACTAAACTGTCTGCTTAATTGATATCCAATGTGACAACTATCTCACATAACCATATCTTACATACCTGCGTTTTCCATCGGGATTGTTGAATATTTTCAAACCTGAACCATTCAAATGTGGTTATCTTCCAAATAGGTTCATATGTGGGAATAGATTGGAATTTCATTATAAGACCTTTATGAGCTGGCGGGAGTAAAGGAGAATGCTGGACTTTTAAAAAATTATTCTTTTGAAAGTTCTCCAATAGCATAAATAGAAAGGAAGCCCACCCATAGGCCAGCTTCTGAATTTATACATTTTAGTTTTCTCTTTGGCAATAACGCCTGGATTTATAACATAACCTACTTGCTTTGAAGCGGGGTCAATAATGGAGATAATTAAATCTGCCTTTGCTATTCAATAACAATTATGAATAAAAATTTGTTGTGGCAGGTTTTCCAATGCAAGGCCTGTCTGAGTTGAATCCGTCTAAGTCATAATTTTATCAAGACAAGTCTAAGGTATTATTTTGCAGCGAGGACATAAATCTTTAAAATCTATTTTACAATAAAGGTGGGGAGAGAACACAAAAGGGACAACGGAGCAGAAGATAAAGCAACTGATACTTATTTGTATGTTCTTTGGCTACGATTGATCCCATCCAATAGAATAATATTACCTGTGTTTATCTACTTAACTGGGGCATATGGTTATTTTTTTTACCTTATTCTTCCCTTCCATATAACATTTTATATGCTGTCCAGATAATCTTGAAACACAACACTCCTGGCAATAGGATTTTATTATTACCATTTATTTAATTGTGCTCTGTTAGTGAGCATGTTTTCTTTTATGACAAGTGGTTTGCTTAAAACACAGCAAGCTGTGGAAAGCATTTATTTTTAAACCCCGGGCTGTCTGTCTGTCTGTCTTTATTTATTTAGACTCACTGCACCCATATTCAGATAACTAACCAATAAGTTTTGCTTTTTAAAAAGCAGACCACAGATCAGCATATATGGAAAAATTATTCTTTCCACAATTTATTAACATTACGGGCAGGTAATTTTCAGATTCTTGCTGTTTTCGTCGGGGGGGGGGGAGCCTCTCTGCATGTAGGAATACAAAATTTCACGTACAAGGCTGAAAACACAATCCCGACTTCTCCAGCTCATACAATGGAATGGAAAACAGGGCACCCTCATTAACTCTATTGTCTCCATTTCATCCCCTGCTCCACTGGCCTCATGGCACTGGAAGGCAAAAGTCTGCTGTGGAAAGCTTCCTGGGCCCATGGAGTCTTCCTATGGAGAATTTCCACTCGTGCAGCAGGCCCCTGTTAGAGACATTCACACTCCAATGTCGGGAGGGCAACAAGACTGGAACAAAGCTGGTGTGAAGGGATGGAAGTACAGCATAAGATTTGCTAGGTTTCCAGGTCATGTGACTGAGCTGAACGCAGTTAGCATCCAGCCTAAGTCCACTCTGACCAAAGGGGACACAGGTGGCACTGTGGTCTGAACTATTGAGCCTCTTGGGCTTGCTGATCAGAAGGTTGGTGGTTCGAATCCCCACTACAAAGGTCCTGTTGCTCTGTCCCAGCTCCTGCCAACCTAGCAGTTCGAAAGCACACCAGTGCAAGTAGATAAATAGGTACCACTGCAGCTGGAAGCTAAACAGCTTTTCTGTGCGCTTTGGTTTCCATCACGGTGTTCCTTTGTGCCAGAAGCGGTTGAGTCCTGCTGGCCACATGACCCAGAAAGCTGTCTGTGGACAAACGCTGGCTCCCTCGGCCTGAAAGTGAGATGAGTGCCGCAACCCCATAGTCGCCTTTGACTGGACTTAACTGTCCAGGGGTCCTTTACCTTTACCTTTTACCACCCTGATCAGTCCCACAGAGAGCCCATTTTCGAGGCTTATGCCTACCTGCATTCTGGTGCTCTTGGCTCAGCCGGTTTAGCTCCACCTGAGGGGGTTGTGGCAGAGTAGCCTGACTGAGCTGAGAACCTGCTGACTGAGCCATAGATCCACCACATCTTAACTCACACCCCCCCCCATCTCACCCCAGGACAGTATCCTTAACCACTGCTGTTCTATATTAGGTTTCCAATCGAATGATACCTCCAACCCTACAGTTTGAGGATTCTAGAGTTCTTATAACTGTTAGCTGGGTTCGGTGTCTGTGAAAGTCAGAAGTGACTGGCAGTGCTTCTCCATTCAACACATAATAAACTTATGAAATTTGTTGCCTCAAGATGTGGTGATGGGACATCAGTTTCGGGTCTAACTAAATGCGTCATTGGCCCCCGAATCAGTGGTTTTGGTTTATTGGTTTGGTTTAATTAATTGCAAATGTGCTTAATTTTCACATGGACCACAGCACTGGATTTAACCCTTCCCACGATTAGAATAGGACACGGATCGCGCTGTGGTATAAACCACAGAGCCTAGGGCTTGCCGATCAGAAGGTCGCGGTTCGAATCCCTGCGATGGGGTGAGCTCCCGTTGTTCGGTCCCTGCTCTTGCCAACCTAGCAGTTCGAAAGCACATCAAAGTGCAAGTAGATAAATAGGTACCGCTCCGGTGGGAAGGTAAACGGCGTTTCCGTGCGCTGCTCTGGTTCTGCCAGAAGCGGCTTAGTCATGCTGGCCACATGACCCGGAAAAACTGTCTGCGGACAAACGTCGGCTCCCTCAGACTGTAAAGCGAGATGAGTGCCACAACCCCAGAGTTGTTCACAACTGGACTTAACTGTCAGGGGTCCTTTAGCTTTACCTTTAACTATTAGAATAGGGAAATGAAAGCAAGGGAGACTTTAATCAGGATGGCAACAGGGGAGGGAAGGGTAAAACCTGCCCTTCCCACACACTCTAGTCCTGGTGAAAACCACCCGCTTCCTTTAGCATAAAGTAAACAACAAACACCCCAACCCACTAGCTCCGGGCCTCGGAGGGCTAAGCCAACCCAGAGGCCCTGACAGACGTATGGTGTCATGCCAAGAAAGCCCTTTGCTTCCCAGACAAGCTAGAACCTAATGTCCAAAACAAAGCCATGCACTGCAAGACTGCAATAGTAAAATCTGGACCTGCATTACTCCGTAATAGCATGTAGCGTCAGATCAGATTAGGCGTTGGCACTGTGGTGATGCATCTCATGGACAAGACTGCTGCACCCAGGTCTCAGACAAGTTTGCCATGGGCCTGCCACCCCCAGCAATATTTAGCCCCGTGTCTAATTAGGCTTCATTTAAATAGCACCTCCAGGTTCTGAGTTATTATGCCTCTAAGGTAAGGGGGGTGGCCTTTCAGGCCCGTTCTTGTGGGCTTTGCAGAATCATCTGGTTAGTAACTATTGAAAACAAACTGTTGGGATAGATAGATCTTCTGTCATATTTTTGAGGCCAGAATTGACCATGAGCGTATTAATTGAAAGTGTGCTAGTGCCCAACTGATCGCTGCTGTGTAGTCAGCACATGAGGAGCCTCTTAATTTTTTCCTGCTCACATCATCGTACGCTAGAAATCCATCTGCCCTCAAGATGAAGCAATCCTGAAACTACTTTGCTGACTGGCTTACAGCAAAGCAATGTGCTCTGAATTTGCTGCATGTTCAAGCCCACATTTCTTGCCTGTGAATTAGCTCTGGAGTTTATGGTACGGAGTGCTCCCGAATCAAATCTAACCACTAAGTGTGGTGTTGTGTGAGAAAAAGGCCTTGCTTTGCAAGTTAGGAAACTGGTAATTGAAAGGCCATGTGGTCACTGCTTAGGAAAAGCTAGGTGTATCCCAGGGGTCTCCTCTGTGGGAAAAACTGTATGGCCCAATCCTGCAAGGGGCGATATGTATGGGAAGTGTGCAGAACTGTGTGTGCAGTTCTGCAACTGCTGATCATCAGGACTCCAGCCTTTAAAATGAAACCATTGCATGCAGCACAGGCCTTGCGTGGCAAGTCCCCTCCCCCATGTGAAATGAAGACACTGGACACGTTATTTAAGGTTGATGGGCATAAAAAGGCCACAACTTTATTGATTACAGAATTGAAAGGTATTGGCCTTAGGCATTGGCTCCTATCGACTACCCGGCATGGAGACCGGGAAGGGTTATCCACAAGTCGTGGGAGTCCTGTTGAAGTACGCCAACTAGGATCCCACGCGTGTCACCGCTCTGGGGCGTGCTGGAGGCCCTTACCTCCCTAGGTTTCAGACAAGGCAACGCCCCCCCCCCCCGGAGTCCTCTACCGGACTACCCTTTTCCTTGGGGGAAGGTGATGGCGCTTCCTTCCCCCTCCATTCATTTGCATAACAATTAACCCCTGCCAATGCCTAACCGCCAATACCGCGGAAGTTGTGACGTTTGCTACGAGGTAGGCGAAAAAACCAAAAGGCTGGAAGTGCACCAAATTGGAAAAATTCCTACCAGGCCCCTTGCGGCGACCAACCGGAGTCCATAGCAAGGTCATGGCTAGCTAAGCCTAAGGGTGGGCGGGATGGGAAAATCGCTCAGCTGGAAAGGGGAAAGAGGGCGGTCCCCAGGCGTGCCTGGCCTTAAGTAGGCTAGGCCACGCCTCCCCTGCCCGCTGATCGGCGGGCCGGGTCGAAGGCACGCCCGGGGATTCCCTGAATCTCGCGGGGGCAAAAGGACAGCCCCCGCGTGTGTGGGAGGGGTTAACCCGCAACTCCCTCTCCTCCCAAGCTCGGAAATGGCTTTGCTCTACACTTGCTCTGTTGGATCAGAGCCCCTGAATTTATTTCTGACACATCACAGAGGAGATGCCCATCACTTTAAGAATGCACTGCTTTGGTAACAATCCAATTTACTTCTGGCCATATTGTAAACCCCCCTTTCTATGCTGCCTGCATGTCAAAGAAAGCATTGAGACTGCTAACATCACACCTGTGTAAACACAAGGTACTATGCCATAAGCTTTATTTACAGTTATACTTCTGTTCCACCCTTAAATTTCATAATCTGCCATGTGGCACTTCAATCTTGGCAGTTGCTGAAGATGTCTCTCTTCGGTGTCTGCTTGTTTAATTATATACTTGCTGTTGTGGGTCCCCCCCCCCCCCCATATTTCTCAATCGAAGCTCTAACAATGAGCTGCATGAGCCAGACTCCTATCTCCGTCAGTTGAGCTGGCGTGGATATTCTACCTTCCGTTAAAGAAAATCAGTCAGATTGTCTTTTCCCTCTGAGCAGTTTCACTTCAGGCAGATTTAAGTCATGTGGCTTTAAAAATCCAAACAAATAATATTATTCCAGAGCTTACACACTTCCTGTTGCACAGGGCTGTCCAACAATTGTTTCATACAAATTCAGTAATCAGCTATGGGAAGGCTTTATGTTAGCAAGTTATTGTTAGAGCTTGGCAGGCAGAACATGGCCTTTCATGTTCCCAGGCAGGTTGACTGAAAAGCGCGTTGCTTTACTATTTTTGTTTTATTCGAAAACATTATTTGCCTACATCAGTTCTCAAGCAGACCAGTTAAATGTTTGGGTACATACATCTAATGTCTCTCCAGTTTGAGGTGGAAAATAATGATTTTGGTGAAGTAGGAGCATTAACACAAAACTGTCTCAGTGCCAAACACCTATAAAGTGGTTGGAGGGCAGGAGGAAAAGTGCTGGGTAAGTTCTGGATGTTGATGGTCTAGACCAGGCTTCCTCAACCTCGGCCCTCCAGATGTTTTTGGCCAACAACTCCCATGAGCCCTAGCTAGCAGGACCAGTGGTCAGGGATGCAGTCTCAAAACATCTGTAGGGCCAAGGTTGAGGAAGCCTGGTCTAGATCACTATACAATCTCTGATTTCCTGGGATCACCTACCTGAAAAAAAATGCAAGAAGGAGAATTAAATTGAAAGCAAATGGGGGCAATGCTTCACAGATCAGTCACATGCAGTAGTGTAATCACAAATTCAGAAGCGCAGGGTCCCTTCATGTTAGTCACATCCATGCCCTCTCACAGCTATGTCACCTGCTAAGATTATACAACCTTCTAAGATTATACAATAACCTTATAATTATATAATAGGGATAGGTAAAGGTAAAGGGACGCGGGTGGTGCTGTGGGTAAAACCTCAGTGCCTAGGACTTGCTGGTCGTATGGTCGGCGGTTCGAATCCCCGCGGCGGGGTGAGCTCCCGTCGTTCGGTCCCAGCTCCTGCCCACCTAGCAGTTCGAAAGCACTCTTAAGTGCAAGTAGATAAATAGGTACCGCTTAATTGCGAGAAGGTAAACAGCGTTTCCGTGTGCTGTGCTGGTGCTGGCTTGCCAGCTGCAGCTTCGTCACGCTGACCACGTGACCTGGAAGTGTCTTTGGACAGCGCTGGCTCACGACCTCTAGAGCGAGATGAGCACGCAACCCCAGAGTCGGACACGACTGGCCCGTACGGGCAGGGGTACCTTTACCTTTTAAAGGTAAAGGGACCCCTAACCATTAGGTCCATTCGTGACCGACACTGGGGTTGCGGCGCTCATCTCTCTTTATTGGCCGAGGGAGCCGGCGTACAGCTTCCGGGTCATGTGGCCAGCATGACCAAGTCGCTTCTGGCAAACCAGAGCAGCGCACGGAAACGCTGTTTACCTTCCCGCCAGAGCGGTACCTATTTATCTACTTGCACTTTGACGTGCTTTCGAACTGCTAGGTTGGCAGGAGCAGGGACTGAGCAACGGGAGCTCACCCCGTCGCGGGGATTCGAACCGCCGACCTTCTGATCGACAAGTCCTAGGCTCTGTGGTTTAACCCACAGCGCCACCCGCGTCCCGTATGTTAGGGATGCAATACAACAATTAATGCAGATCTTCATGGACTGTCTTTCAGCTAGATTTACTATTTTATCTGGGTGTATAAATGATTTGGAATGCTCCAATATCTTCTTTTGGAGTTGCTCAAGGTGTGTTTTCCTTGAAACTCCATTATACATAACAGAGCTTAAACACCAATCTCTTGAAACCGAAGCACTTTGTGCATTCAGTGTTCCTAAATGCTCAGCTTTGGCATATGCAGAACAACTCGCCCTTTTGTGTTCTTCCCAATAATGCTCAGATTGAGTAGCTGTAACAGTAGCACAATTAAAGCTACCCATAAGCCATAATAAACCTGTTTTGGGTGGAGCTGCACTCCTCTCAAAAGAGGAGTCTTGGAGTATGAGGTCTGGAACCATTTTTGGCAGTGGAAGCCCGCTTCTTACTTCGCCAAACCTTTATTAGGCATCACAAATATACAGTCGTACCTTGGAAGTTGAACGGAATCCATTCCAGAAGTCCATTCAACTTCCAAAACTCTCAGGAACCAAAGTGCAGCTTCTGATTGGCTGCAGTAAGCTCCTGCAGCCAATTGGAGACTGTGAAAGCCCATTCGGTCATTTGGCTTCCAAAAATAGTTCGCAAACCGGAACAGTCACTTCCGGGTTTCTGGTGTTTGGGAGCCAAAATGTTTGAGAACTAAGCTGTTCAAAAACAAAGGTATGACTGTACGTCGAAGCCCACATATTGATATTGACTAGGAGTGCCTGTTACCAACTTTGGTTAAGGTGCCAGTTGCAACCATTCCTGGAGAAGGATAGGCTTGTCACAGTGACTCAAACAATGGTAACCTCTGGATTTGACTTCTGTAATGCACTCTATACGGGACTGCCTTTGATGCTGATTTACAAGCTGTAGGTATTAAGAACACCCAGGCATTTAAGCATTCTATTTCAAATCCAGAAAAAAAACCAGTGTTTACATCTAATTTAATATCAATGAACTCTCTCTAGAAACCTAGTTTGTGTTTGTTCTTTCATGTGCTTGGCTTTTTTGATAGAAGATCTGGTGAAGGAATGATCTCCGGGTGTGGAGCACACTTCCACCTGCAGACAAGCTACAGGCTGCCTGACTGTGTGACCTTTGGGTGTGGAGCACACTTCCACCCGCAGACAAAGCCACAGCTGTCTGAACATCATGCCCTCTATCTAACTTTTGCTCTCTTAGTGGTCTGCTGTGCCCTATCTGTGACCTTTGTCTCCTTCGTCATACATTGTGCAAGGGGAAAGTGACGTGGTGGAAACAGATGCCAGAATAACTTTGTACCACTCCTTGATCTCGGGATTGGACTTCCGGGTTAGCGCCTCCGGCAATGGCAGATTTCCTCTAATCTAGAGGAATCCGCTCCGCGAAAACTAGGGTCTGGACTGCCACAGCGAGGTGGAGACCCATTAAAAACCACAGGTGGGAGAAGCCTGTGGACTTGGGATTCGGCTGTCACCTTTTGCGCCTCCCCTACTCACGGGGAAACCCGGTTTTGGGGATCCGGAGCGACGTGGGGTGAGCGGCGCAGTGCTTCAAATCGATCGCTTTTCTCGTGGAGCGAAGCCGCATTGCTGTTGCTGGAGAGCGCTGACTTTTTCCTGTGGACAATTGGACTTTAAACAACTACTTGTAAGTAGAACGGAAAATTGGATTTTCAAACATCGTAATTTGGCACTGAAACAGGAAGGTTCTAAACAGGAAGTCCGCCTTCCGTTTTGTAAATAGATCAAAACAAAGACGTCGCAAGCTAAAGTCTGGGAAAAGCCTTTTGTAAGGATTCAATTTTCACCATTTAAAATATTAAACCCCCCTTGGAAGCAGGAGAAGAGGGGGAATTATTTTTGGACTGTTTAAGCCTGCAGGAGAGAGAGTGAGGAGAGAGAAATTACCACCGTTTTGAACCTGGGACCGGGCTGTCAGTAAGATTGACGGTTCTGCGAATAGATCTCGGGATTGGAAGATGTGTAAAGGTCACAGTCCAAAATGTATCTGACTGGTTTTGCATATTGTGCTAATAAAAAGAGCTTCAGCAGAGCTAGCTGGCAGCTTGCTTATGCACAGCTCACCTGCATTACCAACTACCAACTGGCTCATGCCTTCACTTCAATCTGGGCAAAACCAACAAGCAAATGCAATCACATTCCCAACAGAAATGGGGGAAAGCTGTAGTTCAAGGAAGCTCAGGTACCAGGGTTTTGGACACACACAAACATGTTTCTAAAGCATTGGAAAGCCAAATGTAGACAGGACTGGTCCACATGGACTAATAATCTGTCTCCATAAAATGTAGCCCTATGTGTCCAAGCATCACATGCCTCTTCCTAGCAGTCCAAATATTCTGCTCGCCTGCTTGGCTTTTATTTCCCTCCCATCCCTCGCAAAAGAAAACAAAAATATAGTAGGTGGAAGAAAACAAAATAAAAGAACGAGAATTGCTGACATTCAGAGGAAATCAAGTATAAAGTATTCCTGGATGGCATGACTGCACTTTCTGTAGTGCATCTCATCCATCATTAGCAACCGTAGGATCCAAGGGACCCTGTTTTAAAGATTTGATGTGTTTCTTAGGAAAGCAATGTCTGAAGAAGAAAAATTGTATTCCACACAAACACATGGAGCATTTGAAGAGTAGCAGGACTTACTGGATTTAAGAATGAAAATATAGTGGTATAATCTGGACATTATATGAGGCTGTTGCACTACGGTATATATTTGATTACAGTGGTACCTCGGGTTACATACACTTCAGGTTACAGACTCCGCTAACCCAGAAATAGTGCTTCAGGTTAAGAACTTTGCTTCAGGATGAGAGCAGAAATCGTGCCCCCGCGGCTTGGCGGCAGCAGGAGGCCCCATTAGCTAAAGTGGTGCTTCAGGTTAAGAACAGTTTCAGGTTAAGTACGGACCTCCAGAACGAATTAAGTACTTAACCCGAGCTACCACTGTACTGATTTGAGTCAAAGAATACTTCAGAACTGCTAAGAGATGGCAAGGACAATGTTTATCCATACTACAATCTCGACCTGGAGCGCTTCATCATCAACCAAGTTTCTCTGAGGTCAGTTCCTGGGGCTATACTTAGAGACGTGAATTCAATCCAGAATGATGTTGAGGATGAAGAACTGAGATAGACTCTGAGTGCAGGTAGTCTGTTCTGGTGGCAACACAAGACTCCTTGTATTTATGACCACCCTTGGCCAATCCAGAGGCTTCATACTGTCAGCCAATCACAGAAGCTAATGTTGCATACCATTATGCTCTTCTATGGCTGAGAAAAGCTTTGAGGCCCCTGAGCTCCTCAGCTCTGCAGCTGCTTGTGATTCACTGCTGATGCTGACAAGAATTTGTTTTTTAACTTGTCCACATTTTTATATAATGTCTGACCATCTGCACACGTGGCAAACAAATTGGCTTTTACAAATCAGTTCTGTAAACAACATCTGGAGAGTATAATTGCTATTCAGTTTGGCAATAGTCTTTAGCTGACAGCAGTGTTGCCATTGTCAAATGTAAAATTACAAAGCTTCTCAATTTTATTACATCTGTAATGCATGAAATATCATAAAGATCACTGTTTATTCTTGGGCAAGCATTCTTATCAAGAGCAAGATGAATCAGTTGGTTTAAATAACTTGTTTAATAGAAATACACCTTAGCTTCAGGAGACCATTTGATCCAGCTGAGTCCTCTGTGGTTAAGGGTGCAATCCTGGGGTGAGATGGGGGAGAAAGTTAGGATGTGGTGGAAGATAACTTAGCTTTGGTCAGAAGGTTTCTATGCTAGGGCTGATAAATCTTTTTTGGGCTAAAGGCCAACAGTGGATATCTATTGTGGGTTACACTCCAGTAATGTGTGGTGGAGAGGTGTGTGTGTGCGCGCACACACAGCAAACCTGCTTTATGCCATTATAAAGGAAGCAGTAAGAAATGTTCACAGTCACACCCCTCCCAAAATTGAGCTCCCAAAATGTGTACTTTATTCAGATATACCTGTGAATCTTTTTTTATTTCCCCAACGAAAAACCCTGGACCCATTTGTCTGCAATTTGACAGGCTTAATCCACTCATGGGCTTGCAAATTTCATCCACTTTGGCCAAAAGCTTTAGTTTTAGACGCTCCGTTATTGCAAATGGGGAAGCACAGTTTTTATACATAACGGCTCAGAAACCAAAACACAAACTGAAGCGAAGAGAGCAAGAGCAATTCAAAACACATCAGTTTGTAAATAAATAAATAAATAAATAAATAAATAAATAAATCTTGGTACCTCTGCACAGCCCTACCTTGGAGTATGCTTGCTGCTATTTGTGATATTTAATAAAAGTATTGCCCTTTATGTGTAGCATTTCATACACAGGTACATAAGTGTAATGGTTCTAGGGGTTGCTCGTGCGTAAGTTGCCTTTACTCCTGGCTAGGTTGCCTGGTTGAACCCTTTCTGTCAGGACAGCCTCAAGATCCGTGGCTGCCTCAGTCGCTGGCAAAATCCGTCAGTGGGCGTTTCTTAAACCGCTTCCAACATAGAAGCTGTTTGACGCCCAGTCTCCTCCCCCGTTGCCTGCGCGAAAGTTTTCTGCGCAAGGTTGGTGTGGGCAACGGAGTGCTAGTGCCCTTTCCGCTGGTCTCCTGCGAAGAGTCCGGGAGCCACCTCTCCAATTCCTCTATCTCCTCCCCTTCTCCACTGGTGTTGCACTGATTACCTTCCCCAGCGGATGGGCTATCCCTCCTCCTACTAGGACCTTCTCCACCATCATCCGGGAGCCTCCTCTCCGCCTCCCGATCCGATGGCAGTTCCCTGACAATAAGGCATATATAGTTAAAGACCTTTTTAGATTTTTAAGGGAGATCATTAGCTATCTACATTTTGCTCTTGCTTGCAGGGCCAACATTCAGTACAACATTGCCTTCCGATACATTAAATATGCCCGAGACCCAGCTGTCAATAAGACGGTGAAGAAAATTTAATTTTCAGAGTCAATACTGAGAGCAGCTGCATTAAGCATAAGATAATTCTGGCACATTATTAATTTGAATGACCATGTAAGGCATTGTCTAGACAAGAGATAAACCAGAGTTTTCATAGGCAATCTGTACATAAAATGAAGTATGTCAAGGTTGTAAAGAATACTAATAACATAGATCTGCCCTATTAGCCAGTATTGATTGTGCTGGACTGTGACATGATCTAGTAACTTTAGAGGTAAAATAGTATAGCTTTTCAGTACCGTGGATGCTTGAAGAATACGCACTTTGAAAATTCCACTACAAACTGATCTGATCAAAACTTCTCAGACTAATTGTGAATAGGCATTTTGCACTTTTTCTGAATTCTGTGATGTAGTTCTCTGCTCAAATTTGTGTCCCAGCATGTATAAAAATGCATTTGTGATGATAAAATACATTCATAAATATTCATTTAGAGAGAAAATGTGTTTAAGATTTTATTTTACAAGAAAACACATTCAAACATTTTTCAAATGTGTAGTTTTTAAAACCACAAATTAATGCAGAAATGGGAAGGGAAAGGTTATATGGATGAATACATATAAAAGTAATACTCTTATACCATATTGGCTTCCCCCCCAAAAAATCTGTACCTGAAAAGTGCTCTGCACAGAATCAGAAAATAACAAAAGTAGCAATAGAGGATTCCTAATCTATTGATTCCACTTCAGAAATAAAGGTACCGTATTTTTCGCTCCATAAGACACACTTTTTTCCTCCTAAAAAGTAAGGGGAAATGTCTGTGCATCTTATGGAGCGAATTCGTGGTCCCTGGAGCCAAATCGCTCAAGTGCGGCGTGCGCCGTTGCCCCTCCCTCCCGGGTTGCCGGCAGCCTCCACTTTCCCCTGAAGCCCCGGGAAGGTTTGAGAGCGGTGGGCAGGCTGTGCGACGTTGCCTCGCGCTCCTGGGCTGCTCTCTTTGAGAGAGGCTTTGGAAATGGTCTCTCCTTTCCCCTGATGGCTCCGGGGATGTTGGCCGGAGGATGGCGAGAAGAGGCAGTTGCCGAGAGAGGGGAGGAAGAGAAGAAGAAGAAGAAGAAGAAGAGTTTGGATTTGATACCCCACCTTTCACTCCCCTTAAGGAGTCTCAAAGCGGCTAACAATCTCCTTTCCCTTCCTCCCCCACAACAAACACTCTGTGAGGTGAGTGGGGCTGAGAGACTTCAAAGAAGTGTGACTGGCCCAAGGTCACCCAGCAGCTGCATGTGGAGGAGCGGAGATGCGAACCCGGCTCCCCAGATTACGAGACTACCGCTCTTAACCACTACACCACACTGGTGTAGGACGGAGAGGAGGGGGAACCGAGAAGCAGGGCGAAGGGAGAGGAGGGAGGTTGCCGCGAGTGGAGAGTCATGGTAGAGGGCAAAGGAGAGGCAGCAGCGAAGGGGAGAAATTGCAGGCGTCGCCTGAGAAGTTTGGGCGAAAGGGACGAAGAGGAGGAGGCTGGAAAGGGGGCCTTTGCTGCTTGAGGAGGGGGAGAAAAAAGTGGGGACAAGGAAAGTCTCCCAAGCCTCCACAGACGGGGAGCGATCCCTGCAGAGGCTTAGGAGGGAAGCTGCGCCCCGCCAACCATATGGGTGGCGGGCATGCAACTCCCCTCCCAAGCCTCTGTGTCCATCTGTGATGGCCTGGGATTCGGACTCGGAGGCTGAACCTGAGGAATCCCAGCCTGCCCAGGATTCCCCGCCTCCAGAACCAGCTGAGCCGGGGCTGGGGCCTGAGCCTGAAGGGTCCTCACCTGTGCTGGATCCTCAGGTGCAGGCACCAGCTGAGTCTGCTCTGGCTCCTGAGGTGATGGAGGACCCATTGCCTGCAGGTGCTCCACTCTCAGCCCCGTCAGGGGAAGCTGAGGTTGCCTCTGGGTCCGGTAACCCTCCAGCCTCTCCTGAGCTGCAGAGGCTCAGGGCAGAGAGGCAGAGGGAACTAAGTTCCCGCAGGAAGAGTGCTCGCCTCCAGGCCAGGAGAGGCGAGTCACCTGTGGACCGGGGACACCCTATGCCTCGGGGCAGTTCCAAATTGTGGAAGCAACATTGTTGGTAACCAGTTCCTGCCTGAACCCTGTCCTGCCGGAGCTCCTGACCTCACCCGACTCCCTGCCTTGGACCCAGCTTCAGCTTTGACGGACTGCCTCAATACTGCACCTCAGACTGGACTCGGACCTCGCCTCATGGTTAACTCACGGGACCAGCACACCATCACTCTCCTCCCGAGGAGGCTGTGATTCAGAATATTTTTTTCCCTTGTTTTCCTCCTCTAAAAACTAGGTGCGTCTTATGGAGCAAAAAATAGGGATAAATCAGATTGTAACACCTGATGTGCCAAGAGATCTCTGAAGGGGAAAATGTCCTGGGAGAGTTCAGTGCATCATGTGCCACAGTTGAAGGTCATGATCTAGCAGAAGTTCAGCATTTTTGTCTGACTCGAAGGGGTGGGGTGATGTGAATGCTTACCTCTCCCATTTGAACTCATTTGCTGGGTGTCCCCCATGTTCTTAAATGCCATCTACAACCATCACACTCCACCCCATTCAAAGCAAACAGCACAATTGATTATTTGTGTGGCGAGTACCCACCTCCCCTCTTGGAAAATAAAGACACAAGACACAGCATTTAAGGTTAATGGGCGAAAAAGGCCACAACTTTATTGATTGCAGGAATTGAGCGGTATTGGCTTAGGCATTGGTCCTATCGACTGACCGGCTTCAGCCTGATTGCTTGAAGACCAGCAAGGGTTAACCGCCAGTAGGGGGAGTCCTGCTGATGTACATCAACTAGGAGCTCCCCCAGGGTCACCGCTCGGGGGCGTGCCTTAGGCCCACACCTCCATAGGCTTCGGACAGGGCAAAGCCCCCCGGAATCCTTTACCAGACTACCCTTTGATTTGGGGGAAGGTGATGGCGCTTCCTCCCCCCTCATCTGCATAACAATACCCTTACCATGCCTATCTGCCACTCGAGCAATAGCTCGCCTCCAATACCCTCAGACCTGCAACCAATCCCTAATCCTAGAAGAAAGGTCATCCAACCAAATATCATTTCCAGCATCCGAAAGATGCACGCCATCAAGTCTGTAGAGGGGCTCCTTGCTGAACTGGATGTTGGGGTAGCCAATGACCACCACCCCCGAGCCGCCACTCTACGTGCCACAGCCCATGAGCGAAGAAGAGAGGGAAATCCTCGGCCGCGCCGGCCCTAAATAGCCCGGGCCACGCGTCCGAGGATTCCCCCAGTCTCGCGGGGGCTGTGAGTCAGCCCCCACGCATGTGGGGAGGGCGTGGGGCCTGCAAACCCACCTCCTCTCCAGCTCGGAAGTGGCTTTCCCTTCTGCATACAGGAGAGAACCCCTGCAGGGTTTAATGATGCCCTTTCTGTGCTCTCCTTTTGCTGATCTAACAGTCCTGCTCCTCTCAAGGATCCTGAACTTCCATTAAAGCAGCGCTTGTGAATCTGTGCTCCATGCTCTTGGACTAGAACTTCCATCACAGCCAGCCAGTGTGGCTAAGGGTCATGGTTGGAGTTGTATTCCAACAACATCTGGAGGGCCACAGGTTCCTCATTCCTGCACAGCAGCAGCACAGGTGATAACCCCATATGTATGCTACAACTAAGCACATTGGTGCTCCACACAAGGTCCAAAACATCTGAAATCCACTTACCATTTAAAAGCCCTCAATCATGCCTAAATCACGACAGGATTGTGTGGTGCTCAGAGCCATTGGCCTGACATGTGCATTTCAGATTTTACTGCATGTAGCTAACATGGAACGGGGAGGAAATGTTTCTGGAGGTTTTTTTAAGATCAGGAATAAAGTAGAAGACATGGACAAAGAAACAGCTTTATCCCTTCAAGAGTAAGTATTGTCCACACAATACATAACAGTTATTAAGTTTACTGCCCGAAGATGTGCTGATAGGCATTAACTTAGTTTGCTTTTTTAAAAGAAAGGAATTGGATACATTCATAAAGAATAGGTCAACTGATGCACAGGTATTAGTCATGAAAGCTAAACAGAACCGTCAATTTTCAAAGGCAGCATACCAGATCCTACAGACAGGTTTGGTTACCACCAAGCAGGAAAGCTGTCACTTCATGCCTTGATTGTGAATTTTCTACAGGATGATGACAGCTGGAAACAAATTGCTGGTCTAGGTGGACTTTGGCCTGACTCAGCAGAGCACTTCTTCCATTATTTTCAGCTGTTCCCACATGGCACATGTTCGAGTGCGCAAAAACTTTTGAATCAGCCCTCAGTGGCCTGGATGGGAGGATATCTTGCAAATATTCACAGCAAGATCTCATCTCACAAATCAAACCTTTTATTGTGAAATCAACCACTTGGCCAGATATTTTCTTCTTCTGTCATGCCAACAGATCTGGAAAGCTGGAGACGCTGTGGTTTATTGTGTTGTATCAACCAGACACCACAGCTGAGCTTCTTTGATGGAAATAACTGAAGAAAGATGTCAATGTGACACAACATATTTAATCTCAAACAGCTGGTGCTTTTTGCTGGTTGTTGTTTTTTATTTCTCTAATGGAGTTGATCTTTAAAAAAGGTCAGGACTTGTGTTTCAGCTACTTGCATTTACCGTGACGGAAACCAGAGCGCACGGAAACGCCGTTTACCTTCCTGCCACAGCGGTACCTATTTATCTTCCTGCACTGGTATGCTTTTGAACTGCTACGTTGGCAGGAGCTGGGACAGAGCAACGGGAGCTCATCCCGTCATGGGGATTTGAACCACCAACCTTCTGATTGGCAAGCCCAAGAGGCTCAGTGGGTTAGACCACAGTGCCACTCGTGTCCTGACTGGAGCATAGCCCAGAAGTAAAAGGGTTGATTTCAGAGTTAAGGGAGTGAGCTTCAATTGTTTCTTACTCTGGGAGGATCCCCCCTCCCCCAAAAAAATCTACTAAAAAAAGTTGAAAATTGGTGGAAAACTGAAAATCTCATCTATGTCTCTCTTTCAAAAATGATGAGTACCTTTAAATATATTTCAAAGCAATGTTTTAAAATAATGTCACCGCTGCCAATTATGTGGCTGTAAAACTCCTAAAACAAAGATAGCCAAAACAACAAGAGTCTTGTGGTACCTTAAAGGTAAAGGTAAAGGGACCCCTGACCATTAGGTCCAGTTGTGACCGACTCTGGGGTTGCGGCGCTCATCTCACTTTATCAGCCGAGGGAGCCAGCGTACAGCTTCCGGGTCATGGGGCCAGCATGACTAAGCCGCTTCTGGCGAACCAGAGCAGCGCAGGGAAACACAGTTTACCTTCCCGCCGGAGCGGTACCTATTTATCTACTTGCACTTTGATGTGCTTTCGAACTGCTAGGTGAGCAGGAGCTGGGACTGAGCAATGGGAGCTCACCCCGTTGCGGAGATTCGAACTGCCGACCTTCTGATCAGCAAGTCCTAGGCTCTGTGGTTTAACCCACAGCGCCACCCGCATCCCTATAACACTATCAAATTTGTTTTGGCATAAGTTTTTGTAGACCATAAATTGCATAATGATGTGTTAGTCATTGAAGTGCCACCAGACCAGACGCTTTGTTGTTTTTGCTCCTACTCTGGAAAAGGTAGTAATGTTAGGGATGACAACATCACTACTGCATTTGTATGAATTTTTTGATGAGCAACACTCTTAGCGCGAAAGACACTGGTGAAGAACTTCAGGGGCTCATTAGTAGATTGCCCAGGGGTATCAGAAAATGCTGTAGGTGCGAAATCCAAGAGTCAGGAAGAGGAAAATGGCCCCACAAAAGGATGGAGATATTCAGCCAAACTTTCAGCCAGTGCTGAAGTTTTTTTTTAGACTGGCTTCAAGAAATTATCTGAGATGTTTTCAAATCCCCACGATGGGGTGAGCTCCCATTGCTCTGTTCCAGCTCCTGCCAACCTAGCAGTTCGAAACCATGCCGGTGCAAGTAGATAAATAGGTACCTCTGCAGCAGGAAGGTAAATGGCGTTTCTGTGCGCTCTGGCACTTGTCACAGTGTTCTGTTGCACCAGAAGCGATTTAATCATGCTGCCCACATGACTTGGAAAGCTGTCTATGGACAGATGCTGTCTCCCTTGGCCTGAAAGCAAGATGAGTGCCTCCCCCCATAGTCGCCTTTGACTGGACTGAACCACCCAGGGGTCCTTTACTTTTTACTTTACTGCGTGCATAAGGTCCGAGTTTCTTTTTTTAAAATAAAATTTTATTAGATGTTTTATGATTATAAAAAGAAAAACAATGAAAAAAAAAACAATACATAAGTTCCACAAACAATACATCAACAGTAAGAAAAGAGAAAAACAAAAAAACAAAAAAACAACAACAATACAACAATACAACAATACAACAATACAGCATAAAAAAGAAAACAAAAACACACATCCAAATTTTATATCTAAATCTTTCATTAGCTTATTTCCTCGACTTCCTCGCACCTCCCTTTTTGTATTCTAGTTCAAATTATCTGGTTCAACAAATCCTTTCCCTCCTCTTCAATTCTTATTCTATAATTTATCCTAACACAATTTAACTTTAAATTTTCCACTTAAACACATTAACACTTAATATTCATATAATTCTTAATAACCCTTCTGCTAAAACCATATATCTTCATTCCAATATACTTCTAACATTCATTAATTTTGCAATATTTCTGTAAATATACTTTGAATTTTTTCCAATCTTCTTCCATCGACTCTTCTCCCTGGTCTCGGATTCTGCTGGTCATTTCCGCCATTTCCATGTAGTCCATAAGGTCCGAGTTTCAGTCCATGGCATTTCTTGTCAAAGAGATCTCAGATACTAAAAGAACAGAAGACCTGAGGTCTACTTCTGAGACCTTGGAAGGCCGCGGTCAGTCAGTAGATAAGAGCAGTGAATGTATGCAGGAAGGAGTGGGGTAATGGAGCCAGCTTCTTCCCCAGCCTACACTCATTCAGTTGGCTTTGTGAATGAATCTTACAGTTGTAGATGAGAAAGACCTGTGCTTAAGATTC
Source organism: Podarcis tiliguerta (assembly GCF_965153285.1). Taxonomy (NCBI): domain Eukaryota; kingdom Metazoa; phylum Chordata; class Lepidosauria; order Squamata; family Lacertidae; genus Podarcis; species Podarcis tiliguerta. Next base: position 80,596,766 of record NC_139540.1, on the reverse strand, counting down.
TGGAGAGTAAGCGAAGAACTTGGACAAGGAGAACAGACGGCGCTGGACTTGATGAGCAAATGTTCTGAGCTGGTTTAAGCACTTTGTATGTGCAATTGTAATCCTGTGGAAAAAAGCAGGGTCTTGATTGCACAGACAATCCTATTTCCTGACTGTTTGTATATGGATATGATTGATTCACACAGGCAACTGAATATGCATAGATCAGGGGGGAAACTGCTGTCATGTTGATCCTGCTCACCCCACCATGTGGGTTCACTGTACATAAGGTTGTGTGTGTCACATGGAGATGAGGGATGCTCGACAACACAGACAAATGGTCTGACTCAGCATAAGACAATTTTATATCTTAAGCAAAGCTTGTGGAAGAAGCAGGTTACAATTCTGAACCTACATACTTTTTTTTTTTTTTTTTTTTACTTATTATCATAATTGCAACAGCTTTGTCTGTTTTTAATCATTGTATCTTGGGGCCTTCTGGTGGAGGGTGGGAAAGGAGTCATATAAGCAAACACACATACAGTGGTACCCTGCAAGACGAATGCTTCGGAAGACGAAAAACTCGCTAGACGAAAGGGTTTTTCGTTTTCTGAGGTGCTTCGCAAGACGGATTTTCCTAAGGGCTTGCTTCGCTAGACGAAACGGCCCTGCCTCTCCTGTCATGGCGACGGTCACTGCACACACGCACGCTCGCTTCCCCGCTCCTCCGGCTCCCTCCCACCTTCCGGCTGACGGCTCCTCCGGCTCCCTCCGACCTTCCGGCTGACGGTTAGTGCCTCGCGCCGCTGCCCACCCCCCTGGCGCGCTCCCCTCAGAGAGCCGTTGCCGCCAGCAGCCAGCGTTGCAGCCAGAGTCGCGCTCCTGAGCCCCGCCGCCCTCCAGCAGCCGCGTCACATGGTGGCCACAACGCGCGGGTGAGTCTGAGGTACCGGCTGCGGCAGCTGTCTTGCTTCTCCCCGCCCCTCCCCGCCGTTGTTAGTGTTTAAATGCAGTGGTGTTTCGCAAGACGAAAAAACTCGTAGAACGAATTAATTTCGTCTTGCGAGGCACCACTGTACTTCGGAGTAATTGCCATTAACTTAACCCTAAGTAAACGCAAATAGGACTTCTCCCTTAAGGTCTAGGCTTAATCCCAAACTGATGCAATCCTTTCCAGTTTTCTGTAGTGGAAACTGTAGAGCATGTTCTTCCTATTCAATGTCACCCCCCCCCCCTTTTTAAGACAAGGAGTTAAAAAGAAACATGCAAGGAGAAAGCAAGAATGAGATAATTCTTTGGATAATTCCATTTCTCTAACTGAACTTGAGTAGAATTCTGCACAGTAAAGGATGCACTGGATTCTAACAAAACAAAACAAAACCCTTCTGCTGTTATCTGCATATCTGGAACCCACAAAGTGCATTGATTATTTTAACCGTGCTCCATTTGTCTATGAAACAGACTTTCTAAGCTTAAGCAAACATGAAAGAAATCTAATTCTGACATAAACATGAAAGATAATAAGTTTGCAATGAATTGATCTAAATATAACGTAATTAGAAATGATTTTCTTCTGCTGTTCTGTTTATGGAAAGGTGCTTTTTTAATTTTACTTGAAACACAAAACAGCTAATGGTATCTGGAGCTTTTGTCAACTCCTTACATAATGCAGTCACTTCCATACTTTTGCTGTAGTCATTTTTGCAGAAGACATGAACTGTCATTCTTATCCAAAATAAAGTTAAAATTAGCACCATTGCAGTTTTAATATATGCATACAGCAGGCTGTGCCATTTAACCAACCTTTGAAAAACTATGGATTGTCACTCCCTTCTTAATCCCTTCTAACAGTAGTGAAATGTGTCCCATTCTGATGGGTTTCTTAGCTCAGATGTCCATATATGATGTCTCCCCCTGGAGCATGGTCATTATCTAGGGCAGGTTTTCCCCACCCTCCTCCTTGAACCAGACTGAAGCCTCTTTACCCTGTAAAGATGCCAGCTACCTTAAATAAGTCACAAAGGCCTTGATGCCTCCATAAAGCAGGGGAATAATTCAAATTCCTTGCAAAACTCTCAGGGGGGCGGGGTTTGCAGCATTTGGGGGACTTGCCCCAAGTGAAATGTCATGGCTTCTCAAACACAGTCAATTATCTGTATCCTGCTTTGGTCAGACCTCACCTGGAGTACTGTGTCCAGTTCTGGACACCACAGTTCAAGAAGGACACTGACAAACTGGAACGTTTCCAGAGGAGGGCAACCAAAATGGTCAAAGGCCTGGAAACGATGCCTTATGAGGAACGGCTAAGGGAGCTGGGCATGTTTAGCCTGGAGAAGAGGAGGTTAAGGGGTGATATGATAGCCATGTTCAAATATATAAAAGGATGTCACATAGAGGAGGGAGAAAGGTTGTTTTCTGCTGCTCCAGAGAAGCGGACACGGAGCAATGGATCCAAACTACAAGAAAGAAGATTCCACCTAAACATTAGGAAGAACTCCCTGACAGTAAGAGCTGTTTGACAGTGGAATTTGCTGCCAAGGAGTGTGGTGGAGTCTCCTTCTTTGGAGGTATTTAAGCAGAGGCTTGACAACCATATGTCAGGAGTGCTCTGATGGTGTTTCCTGCTTGGCAGGGGGTTGGACTCGATGGCCTTTGTGGTCTCTTCCAACTCTATGATTCTATGATTCTATGATCTCCTGGCTTTCTCAACTTTCCAATGGTACTCTGCCCGCACCAGCAAAGCAGTTTATTATTTACTCGAAGCATCTTTATCCCACACTTCAGCCAAAAGGGCCAAAAGGGCTCCCATAGCTGCTTGCATAACATCTATAAGAATCGAAGACTGAATCCAAAAGCCACTGCAAATAAGGAGAAAGGGAAGAGGACAGAAGAGGTAAAATAAGTGACCTCAGGCACCTGTTCTTAAAATAACTAAGTTCTTATAATAACTGTTATGTACTGATGTTCTCACCCTGGGCCAGCAGGGGGATACTGTAGATAGTTATGCAAATGAAGGATCGAAAGTAACGTTCAGTGATTAGATAGTTTGTATGCAAATGAAGGATCGAAAGTGACGTTCAGTGATTGGATAGTTTTAGAAAGTTGCTACAGTTGCGTTCTGGAGCTCTATATAAGCAGGCTGACTGAGCTCTTCAGTTCTGTTCTGTTCTGGCCTCTGAATAAACAAGAGCTGTTTGAAGAATCGCTGTGTCGTCTGATATGTTCGCCCACAACTTAACAATAACCATCACAATATAGAAACATTTCAGGGAGAGAAAGGCCTAATCTGCCTTTGTTTGGTTGTCAGTGTGCACCAACTCTACACACATATGTGCCCCATGTCTGCTCAAATGCACACGCATGGTACATTCTGCGATTGTCCAGGGCAATGACAGGTAGGTAGAGAAACACCCACAAACAAAAGTAATTCAAATCAGTCTGTATGTTCATTCCTATACTTGTTTCATTAAAAAACATGGTGAGTGGCTATTTGTAGCTGCTCCCTATGCACGCTTCACATTGTTTGTACATTTATGTGTGCATATATATATATATATATATATATATATGGAAAATATTAATGTCCAGCTTTATGACTACCACTATCTTTCTAATCATTGCTTTTTATTATTCTCGTTCCGTGCAGCTTCACTGCCGAGCATGAGCAACAATGAAACAGTGGGTGGACGGGGGGGGGGGGAGAGACTGGGATGCGTCGGGGAGGAGAAAGGAAAGCAAATACAGTATTATATCATCATCTGGGGAGCGCGATTGTTTCTGCTGTGTTAATTTACACTAAAATCTATGACCCAGAGAGCCTGATTGATTGCCCAGGGCAGAAAACCAGCCCCTGGCCTAGTTTATTTTGTGAACTGTAGCCTCAGATATTGCTGCGAGCCACAATGATATCGATTTGATATACACAAGATGGCTCTTTATGCTCTTTGGGAAATTTATTGTGCAGAGTCAGGCCTCAGACAGATGGGGAGAAGTGGCTCTTTAAATTGAAGAGGGTTATCATAGTTTGACTCCTGGGTCACCCGGGTTACCCAGTGGCCTGAGCGTGGCTCTGGAGGAGCAAGCCCCAGGGACCAACACTCATCAGTTTTGAATGCCAGATCTCTTCAGTGGGACCTGAGTTATTGCTAATAGGAGCTTGCCTGAGCCTATGACATTTGGATGCCCTATAAGTTAAACATCATAGCCCTTCCTTTTGTATCACAGGCCTTTAAATTATGGTCGAGCATGCCACCTTTGCTCTGGACGTTTAGCTTTAGACGACAGGGTGATTATAAAAGAAAGTTGCCTCCGAGGTGGACTGCCACCATTACAGCTATTATCAGAGGAAAGAGCTATGGCTGCCCATTCAGAACTTCCAATATAAATTAGCAGCCTTGTCATTTGGCCTTCAATTGCCAGAACACTGTTCCTACCGTGTTTCTGTACAACAGAAATTCAGTGGCCTTTGGCTACCAACAAAAATAAAAGGTTAGGATGCAATTCTGGTGTTGATGGTGTTGGCTGTTTTTCTTATTAGGAGAAGTGGCGCTTGTGGGGAAATGGGCACCATGAAAAGCCCATTCTTCAAAGACAGCACGTAGGAGATAAAAAAAGGAAGCTTTCCATTTGCAGACGCGACAAGGCTTTGCTATTTCCGTTTGGCATGAGGCAGATCTTATAAGGGCTGGAGCATCCAGGGAATTGCATTGCAGCCAGTCTGAAATATCAGCTGCTGTGGTTCAGTGTGTAGCAGGAGTGTTAACTACTCTAAACTTGGGAATTGTGGGTTCAAATCGTACTGTGACCCTGCCATGCTGCGAAGCCAGCCCATTGCCAGAAATGTTGGTCATGCTTGTTCATTGAGGTAGTAACCACTTTTCATTGAATGTTAAGTCCCTAGAAATATGGCTATGGAACTGAAATGATGTGATTGTCTTGTAGACATATGTGGTCTTGAAGATTGTTTGAAATTATTGGTCACAGATTGACATTTTTGCCATATAGAAACATAGCAGCTAGGAACTTCAGCATTAGAAAAGGGTGAATCTGATATTTCTAATTGTGCAAAAAATGTTTCAATACATGTAGTAGCAGTTGTGTGTAGCAATTCAATAACTTGTGATTATTTTCTAATGAAATTTCTTTTCTCATTATTAGTTGGGGAAAAGACAAAAAGGTAGAAATTTTCGGCACAACACTCGTCTCATCAAAACCTTTGTGTTTCCGTTGCAATTCCTCAAATATTTCACCCACGGTCATATCAAAATTTCCCTTTAGCATTTTATTTCCAATGGTAAAAAAAAGTAAAGTACCCCTGAATGGTTAAGTCCAGTCAAAGGTGCTCATCTCGCTTTTCAGGCTGAGGGAACCAGCGTTTGTCCTTCTGAGTCATGTGGCCAGCATGACTAAACTGCTTCTGGCACAACGGGACACCGTGATGAGTGTCAGAGTGTACAGAAATGCCATTTATGGTCCTGCCACAATGGTACCTATTTATCTACTTGCACAGGTATGCTTTTGAACTGCTAGGTTGGCAGGAGCTGGGACAGAGCAACGGGAGCTCACTCAGTCACACGATGTTCCCAAATTAAAATTTCCCATTGCTTTTCTATTCACCAGCTGCCTAGATACCTCAAAGGTAAAGGGTAAAGGGACCCCTGACCATTAGGTCCAGTCATGACCAACTCTGGGGTTGCAACGCTCCTCTCGCTTTATTGGCCGAGGGAGCCAGCATACAGCTTCCGGGTCATGTGGCCAGCATGACTAAGCCGCTTCTGGCGAGCCAGAGCAGAGCACGGAAACGCCGTTTACCTTCCTGCCAGAGCAGTACCTATTTATCTACTTGCACTTTGATGTGCTTTCAAAATGCTAGGTTGGCAGGAGCAGGGACCGAGCAATGGGAGCTCACCCCGTTGCGGGGATTCAAACCGCCGACCTTCTGATCGGCAAGTCCTAGGCTCTGTGGTTTAACCCACAGCGCCACCCGTGTCCCTCTAGTCTATCGCAAAAAGAACTACTTGCAGCCTTCACCATTTCTCTTACAGCACTCTGGAACGCACAGTGTTTCTCATCTGCAAGACAATCTATGCTTGGAAGTTTGTGCAGATTTCTGCTGTTGCATCTAGGCAAATGCATATACAACTCTGCTCTGCTATGTGTGATTAATTATATGCACTAATGCATTTCCCAGAAGCCCTGCACAGTGCTGCACAGAACAGTCACACACCCATTTCATCCCTCTCTTTATTTCAAACTAATATGTGTCCAACGGTGAAACAGAAATGTTTTGACATATTACATATGGTGCCCATCAGTTTAAACCCCCATAGTTCTTATACCATGGGATTTTTTTTTCCTGATGTGCAAAGGAAGAAAAATAATTTAAGATACCTTCTTCCATTTAAATGCTTGTTCTAATTTTACTGGGCACATCTCTGCCTCATCTTCTCCAATAATTTCAATTTAAATCTTCATTTAGAATGAGATTTTCCTTCCAAGGGGGATTTTTTTTTATTATCTTCAGGGACAACTTAGGGCTCGGTAACAGCAAACACAGAAGCCCTTCCTCCGTATATTATGATTAATGTAGTGTAAGGAGCTCCCCGTGCCAGCAATGCAGAATCAAAGGAAGCGAGCCCATAAGTAGAATTTAAATTCAATACACATTAGAATCTTAGGGCTCAATTCAAAGTGACTCTAAAGGAAGTAATTAGGCCCTCGCCAATGCTTTCCGTAAGAAACAACTTTCTTTAAGAAGGCCTTGCTCAAAGGCTCCGTTTAAAGTACTCGGTGATGGTTTCGGGTTTTGCTCCCTTTATTTAACAAGGAAAGCCTGAAGTTTTTGAAGATTTGGGGGAATCTGTGCTAAGAGCCTTAATTTTAAGTCTTCTTTAAAAGCAACGGCATAATTGAAACTTTCCTTCTGATTGGATACCGAAACTGCATTATATTCACATGCATTTGTACAGCCACATCGGAGATTTGAAAGGACATGAGAAGCATGTGCTGAAAGTGGAGCTTTTTCAAAGTGAACTCTAAAAGCTGATTCGGAGGGATGATTGAGGCATTGTTCAACTCCAGACACATCATTCTCGTGCTGCCTTTTGTGGCTTAGGGTCCAATCCTGCTTCCGTGGGTGCTAGTGTCAAAATTCCTCCTTTATTTTAAAGGAGACCAGCATTGGGTCCATAGGAATGGCTCCTCAAAAGGATGAGTTCTACTATTGCCCTAGTAAAACAGAAAGGGGAGAAACATGGGGGTGTTTTTGTGTGTGTCAATATTTTCAAAAATATATTTTTTCCTTCCTACATAAAACATCCATTTGTTTGAGGAAAAATATAGTATAAGGTTAAAGACAAATTAAACATCAGAAACATTAAAATATTGGGCTAGGTTTGGAAATGGGTGAAGAGGAAGCTAATTGCTGCTCCCTTCACTCACAGTAATCCTCACTTTTGAATAAATCTACCAATTGTAGAAAATTCTGAGGCACAAACCTGGAACCTCATGGTTTGATGTTGGGACATACCGTATTTTTTGCTCTATAAGGCACACTTTTTCCCTCCTAAAAAGTAAGGGGAAATGTGTGTGCGTCTTGTGGAGCGAATGCAGGCTGCGCAGCTATCCCAGAAGCCAGGACAACAAGAGGGATCGCTGCACAGCGCTCCCTCTAGCTGTTCTAGCTTCTGGCTTAACTGTGCGAAGCCTCTTCAGGGCAGTGGGTGCCTTCATCCCGCTGCCCTGAAGAGGCTTTGCGCATCTATCCCAGAAGCCAGAACAGCAAGAGGGATTGTTGTGCAGCACTCCCTCTTGCTGTTTTAGCTTCTGGCTTAGCCCCTCAGTCCCTTCCCCCACCTCCCGGAAAAGCCCCCAAGAGCCACGTGGAGCTTGCAAGCGCCGCACACACACTCCGCACAGCTTGTGAAAGGGAGCACTGAGCAGAACCTGGGATGCATACAGGCTCTGCTCAGCACTCCCTTTAAAGAATTTTTTTTCTTGCATTCCCCCTCTAAAAAATAGGTGCGTCTTATGGTCAGGTGTGTCTTATGGAGCGAAAAATACAGTGGTTTTGTTCTCGCTTTGGGGACTGTGTGTTCTCAGGCTTCAGAGCCCTCTTTTGGCACAGAAGAAATTAAGTAGGAAAGAGATATATACTTCATTTCAGAGAAGGGCCACAGCTCAGTGGTAGAACACATAAGCTTCATGAATTAGGCCTCAGGTTCAATCCTTGCCAGCTCCTTTTAGGACTGGGAACAATTAAACTGTAAGTCAATACAGACAATACTCAGGTATTCTAAATACCCAGTGGCTGCAGCTTAGGGCCTCACTCTCTTGGGGGCCCCAAAAACAATTTAAAGGGGGAAAAACTGGATGTACATTTCCAAAATATAATCTCAAAAACAAATAAAATAAAACCTACATACAGCAACAGTGTTGTGTGTTGTGTAGGCTCCTATGATGTAAGTAATGGGCCCCGCCTGCTAGCCTGCTCCCTAAAATATCACTGGTTTGCTCATTTCTATATATAGGGTGCCTACATTCTGCATGGACTGGTTGCATGGAAACATCTGCAAATGGCTTGAGATACCTATTAGGTCCATAAATCACCATATAGCATATATTCAACACAAAAAACAGTGACAATTTGTTGTTGCCAAAGGACAGCTGGATGTATAAAGGGCCCCATTACGTTCCGTAGCTTAGGGCCTCATCAAACCTAAATCTGTTCCTGTTCCTGGAGAGCACATAGGTCACAGTCTTGTTCCCTGCTATAGGTGTTTTTGTTGTTGTTGTTCATCAAGGCTATAGATATTTGCTGTTAAGTTTGTTATTAAAGTTTTTCCCACGATACAATAAGGTATAGAAAACTAATGTTTGTTTTGTTCTTTCATTGAGAAGTGCTGCGAGGAACTACTCAGGGAAAGTCCAGACTGCTAAAATCCTGCAGTCAGTTGCAGTGGCCCCATCTACATGCTCTAGCATGCAGATCCTCTAATACCCCCAGACCTCATCTCCATCTTAAAGAGTATTTGGTTGCAATTCAACATTGCAATTCAACATTGCACCATGGTGAATTTTGACTTGCATTTTGACTTGCCAGAAGCAATGATTCCCCCTCTCAATACTCTCTGCTGTTCTTGGGGTTCTTCCAATGCCACAGAGCCAATTTAAGGGGGGAGGCATTGAGGGGGGGGGAGAGACCCTTTGTAAAAGTGGAAGTCTTTGCACAGCGTTCCCACTGATGGGGCTCATTAGGTGAATCATGCCCTAGGTTTTCTAATTTACTTATTTCTTTCATTCCTTGTCCAAATCAAATCCTTAAGTTCCTCTCAGCGGAACCCAGACAGAAGGAAATATTCAGCTACAGCTTTTCAATTTTGTTCAAACTCCCCCCCCCCCCGCCAAAAAAAAATGTACGTTATGTTAAGCAGATTGACTTAATGCTTACAAACCTTAGAAGCTACCATGAAATTATGCGAGCGGCTTCCTCATTTTTATATACCATCACAACGAAACCTCAGTGCTTTTCTCAAACCCGCAGCCCTCTGACATAAAACACTCTGCATACTTCACTACTGCAATGTCAGCATGAGGTTAACATATGCTTCTGAAAAGCCCTCACCCTTTGTTTTTAATACAAGCTGTAGGTCATGACTTTGAAAAACACTGTCGTCGTGGCTGCTGTGAGCTGCTATTCTTACACAAAGACCTTTGCTTGCTGCTAGATTAACATTTTTGATAAAAGTTCTGTTTTTTAAAAAATGCTGTAGTCGTGTGTGTGTGTGTGTGTGTGTGTGTGTGTGACTATCCTATTCCTGAATACTTCAAGAGTACACAACCACTAGCCTTACACAATTGTGGTACCACTTCCATATCTATGAGGTCTGGTGATGCGATTCAGGTTTTGAAATCAAACTAGGTGTTTCTACATAGTTTGTAAGCCATCGACTGGATCAGTATTTGATAGATGATGAAGAAGAAGATGATGAAGAAGAAGAAGAAGAAGAGGAGTTGATATCCCACTTTATCACTACCCGAAGGGGTCTCAAAGTGGCTAACATTCTCCTTTTCCTTTCTCCCCGACAACAAACACTCTGTGAGGTGAGTGGGGCTGAGAGACTTCAGAGAAGTGTGAGTAGCCCAAGGTCACCCAGCAGCTGCATGTGGAGGAGCGAACCCAGTTCTCCAGATTACAAGACTACCGCTCTTAACCACTACACCACACTGGCTCCTATATATAACAAATATATGCATTTGTTAGTCTCTCTCACACTGGCTCCTATCCTGTTTTAAATGAGGCAGACTCCAAAGGCACATCTACCCTCAGAACCATTTTAACCAGGCCCTAGATCACCTGGTGCCCTCCAGATGATTTGGACTACAACTCCCATCAGTCCCAGCCAGCAAAGCCAACAGCCAGTGACGATGGGAATTGTAGTCCAAAACACCTGGAGGGCATCAGGTGGCCAAAGGCTGCTCTACATTCTCCAAAGTTCAGCCTAAGTGGAACTGAATACAAGATTTGGCCCTGTCCCTGATAAGACATTTGTGGAACCCCTCGCTGCTGCTCCCCATTTTGCACAATGTACTGGGGAGAAGATAGAATGACAAGAAGAGTTCCTGGGAAAGCTATAGCAAGGACCAAGGCCCCGAAAGTTGCAAAACAATGGGATACAGTGGGAAATGAAGTGCTTGTGCTTCTCAATGCTAACAGTGAACAGAGCAAAAGGTCCCCTATGGTCTCAGCTACCTTCCATCACAAGACCCACGAAACAGGGGTGAAGAAAGACGTTGTTGTTGTCGTTTAGTCATGTCCGACTCTTCGTGACCCCATGGACCAGAGCACGCCAGGCACTTTTGTCATCCACTGCTTCCCGCAGTTTGGTCAAACTCATGTTGGTAGCTTCAACAACACTGTCCAACCAACTCATTCTCTGTCGTCCCCTTCTCCTTGTGCCCTCCATCTTTCCCAACATCAGGATCTTTTCCAGGGAGTCTTCTCTTCTCATGAGGTGGCCAAAGTATTGGAGCCTCAGCTTCAGGATCTGTCTTTCCAGTGAGCATTCAGGGCTGATTTCCTTAAGAATGGATAGGTTTGATCTTCTTGCAGTCCATGGGACTCTCAAGAGTCTCTTCCAGCACCATAATTCAAAAGCATCAATTCTTCGGCGATCAGCCTTCTTTATGGTCCAGCTCTCACTTCCATACATCACTACTGGGAAAACCATAGCTTTAACTATACGGACCTATGTTGGCAAGGTGATGTCTCTGCTTTTTAAGATGCTGTCTAGGTTTGTCATTGCTTTTCTTTTAATTTCGTGACTGGTGTCACCAGTCTGTTACTGGACTACAACTCCCATATATTGGGTGGTGATGGGGTCCAACATCTGAGGGACCACAGGCAGTGAGAGTTGCCTCAGAGTTGATAATTACTGTATTCAGGAATAAGTCCATGCTGTCGTTCCTACTGTCTTTGCTTCTTTTGGTAATTGTATGATATGTGATAGGAGTTAGAGGAATATAACCTTATCTGGCTTTTTTCTTAATACCAGTCTAGGGATTGCACTCCCTGCTGAAAGCAGAGAGATGCATTCCATGATTTTTCACGTTATGTTTACCATTCACTTTTTTCAGTCTTCTTTTGATTTTAAATGACTTGCCCTCCCGCCCCTCCCCAGCACTGCCATGAGATGGTTCCCCGCACGTTAAATTTATTTCTCATCGTTCATAAAATAAATAAATAAGGTTATCAGAACGCAACCACTTCAAATGCAGCTAGGTATCAATTTGACTCCTTATCTAATCACTGAAACATAGTGGGGTCCAATCAAACAGAGAGCACAGCCAAAGGTTTTTCAGATCTTCTGCTTCTCCTTGAGGGCAGAAGGCAGCATGTCATTAGGATCCAAATGCACACCCATGTTCCTAAAAGCAAGCGGATGCAAAACACTCTCCCTCGCCTAATCTGATTCTCCTTATGTGTTGGCTCCTCTGCACTTGGTTTCGACAGTGGTAGAAACAATGTTAAATTCCTACTACTGGAGGATCCCACATACTGTAGGATGCAGTAAGTGGGCAAACATTCTGAAATTTCTGTAGTCACTGCTACATAAGTGTAACAGATGGAGGCAGTATAGGTAGATTGGCTTTGTCTAATCTCCTTTTAAGGGACGCAGGTGGTGCTGTGGGTTAAACCACAGAGCCTAGGACTTGCTGATCAGAAGGTCGGCAGTTCGAATCCCCGTGACGGGGTGAGCTCCCGTTGCTCGGTCCCTGCTCCTGCCAACTTAGCAGTTCGAAAGCACGTCAAAGTGCAAGTAGATAAATAGGTACCTCTCCAGCTCACCCCGTCACGGGGATTCGAACCGCTGGCCTTCTGATCGGCAAGTCCTAGGCTCTGTGGTTTAACCCACAGTGCCACCCGCGTCCCTACAACCCCTCTTACAACCCCTTTAACGGGGAACTCTGAGATCACTGCCGCAAGAGGGGCATGGGTCACCACTTCACACACCCCCAATTAGGAAGATGGACTAAAGGATTTCGCCCAAGGCCGAAAACCGCCAAAGTTGTGACATTTTGTTGAGGGGGAAGGCAAAACCTGCCAATGCAGGAAAATTTCTTTCTGGCCCTTCAACAGTGACCTTAATGTAGCACTGCCCTCATACCTGGGAAGAAGAAGTTAACCTGCAAAAGAAAGCTTAACTGACAGAAGGTAGGGTGGGAGAAATTCTGGAGCTGACTGAGGATTCCCAGGTAAGATCTGTCCTCTACTGTGTGGCCAGGATGGTCCCTCCCCTTACCTGGCCAGGTCCCCTGGCAACACCTCCCCAGCCAGGACTGGATAACAGGCAGGGGAAGGTGGAGACCTCCAGGAATCTGGCTCTCAGGATGTATTCCTGAGAGCCGGATAGGTCCAGGGGGTCTGTGTGCGACCACGCAAAAGGCACCCTCCATTTGAGGTGGGGAGTGGTCATTCCTCCAGGGCTGAAACAGGTGGAAGACTTCACTCATCTCCTGCTCTGACTCCATTAAGTAGCCAGATTAAAGGAGCAACATGTGTAGAGAAATCTTGGTATTTTGCTGTGGGATATTAACGTAAAAAGATAGGTGTTAGTAGAGTGATCACATTTGAGAGTGCTTTTCAGACAGCAAAGAGGTCAACGTATATTTCAATAAATCTACTGAGATTTCAGAAGACTCTATAGCCAGAGCTATTGCTAGAAGGAACTGGAATCATATCTCCAGGAACAACCGAGGAGAGGCTGAGCAGTTTATAACCTCTCAGCCAGCACCTCCCCTTCTTGGCTGTCATTGTTTACAACCAAATATTCTCTAACTTCTCCCTGCCATGGAAGATAGATAAGGCCTGTGAGCAGCTGAATGAGCTACTCCGACCCTGACTCTTGGCCCCTTGGCCGTCCATCAGGTCTGCCACTGCCCTTGCTCTTGAGGTACACAAGCCAAAGCAAGAGAATTAGGGGCAGAGGTTTCCTAATATGGATGGAAGGGTTGCTGGGGTGCTCCAGTGAGATGTCTGTGAGACTTTAGCTCATATTAGGCCAGTGTTTCTCAAACTTGGGTCTTTAGCTGCTGCTGTTGGGCTACAGCTCCCATCATCCCTAGCTACCAGGACCAGTGGTAGTTGTAGCCCAACAACAGCTAGAGACCCAAGTCTGAGAGGCAGTGTGTTAGGCTGACAGCAGGTTTGTGTGTTGGGATACTCTATGGTAAGGTTACCAGATTTTTTTTCAATGAATCCGGGGATACTTAAATTAATTAATTAATCAATTAGGCTTCTATCTCCTTTCTCCATGAGCCTGGGCAGCCCCTGAGTTGTTGGTTCTTCGGTGGTGGTGGTAGTGGTGAAGCGGTGCGCGGTGGGTCAGGCATGGAAGGCGGAGAAGGAGGGCTGAGAGCGGCGGCTCGTGCAGCGCGATGCCTCCCTCCCCATCAGAGCAGCCCCATCCCAACTCCTACTTGCGGGCAAGCAGGAGGGGGAGGGGATCCCTCAGCTGGGAAGGGAGGCTTCCCGTTGCCTAACTGAGAGATCCCTGCCCCCTCCTGCTTGCACACAAGCTCTAATAGGCAGCGTGAAGCCTCCCTTCACAGCTGAGAGATCCCCGCCCCGCTCCTGCTTGCACGCAAGTAGGAGTTGGGAGGCTTCTTTGATAGGCAGCATGAAACCTCCCTTCACAGTTTAGTTGCTGGGGTCAGGGAAGGTGGAGGCAGCCTGGAAGCTGCATCTCAGAGCCCCTGCACCACCATCATATGGGGACTTCCGAGCAGCTCCTGAAGCCAGCCAGAGCCAACTGCTCCGGGCTGCTGAGACTGCCGCTGCTGCGTTTCCTAGGGACATTAGATGAAATCCGGGGACATTATGGGGATGGAATTTGTCCAGGGACTTATTCACAAATCTGTGGACTGTCCCCGGGAAATGGGGATTTCTGGTAACCCTACTCTATGGGGCCCTATGCCTCTTCCTCAGCGGAGGTCTCTTTGAAGTTCTGGTAAGGTGAGTGACTCACAAAACACTAACATTCTAAGGCTGGAGTGGCTACTCCTGTTTTGTTTAAGGTTTTCCCTGCATTATTTACAGAACAGTTGTACATTTGGGGGGGGGGGACTTGTTTGGCTTGTTGAAATAATGTTGTTGTTTTTAGAACTTTTTGTGTTTGATTGTGTTTTTATCTTGCACAAAAGGATGGGACTCTACACCCAAGTAGGAGCCATGATGCACGATGGAGCAGGGTTTTCATTCATACATTGGACAATGTATATGAGAATATGGAATCTGAAGCTGCATGCTGGCTCCTCTACAGAGCTATGGTAAAGTGAACCTTGCTCTCAAGTCAATGACCTTTGCTTGTGGTAGAGAGACTCGGAGCCAGATCTTTGCTGACAAGAACAAGAAAATAACTATGGGAAAGCCTCTAAATCATATATATGCATGATCTCTCAGGTTAGCAGATAAATGTTTGAGGAAATGTACCGATTAACCTGGGACTCAAGAGAAAAGAAATATAAAAGAAATGTTTTATGTAGACAAAGTCTAGAGAGAATTTTTATCATGTGAAATTGATACCCAGGTCAGCACATTAATAAGCGCTGTCTCAAATTAGACATACCACATACAGGAAGCTACCGCTGAGCTCTCAACCAGAGCTCCTTCATAGCATGAGGCCTTTCTTGAGAAGCAACTGCCAGTCATAATAAATTATGAAATGAGTATATCATGCAGATAAATATTCATTAGTTGTCGCAATGAGATCATGGATGAGAGTCTAAACCAGAATGCTATTCTCCACTGTATTGGTCTAAGAGACGGAAGCAGGGAGAGAGTAATTTTTTAACAGATTTCGATATCAGTAACCCTGACATAAATGTGAAACAGCTCAGCTGACATCGATAAAATTACTTGTGAGATTAGCACCAACATAATCTAGATCAGAACCTGCCTGCTTGCCCGTATAGCACTTCTGTTTGATAGAGATAATATAGTTACAACACTCTGGGCCTAAACAGGGACCTACATCCTATTTATTTCAGCTGCACTTACTTCTATGAAATCTGGTGTACGTAAAGACCGGTGACATTCGAATGCATGCATATTCTCAGATATACACTTCAGTGCGGCATTTGAATACCTAATGCTTCGTAGGATTCCTGTGTGATGACCCAGCCGCAGAAATTTGTACAACAGCAGAGAAGTCCCAGGACCCTCAGGATGGTGGAAATTATCTCCTTAGTCCATCTTGGGTAGCAGTCAGCAAGGCAACTCAGGAGGAACATTGTGAGTTTCCGAGGTTTGTAATTCCAAACCAAAGAATTATAAGGTTCAGTGGCATCTCTAAACTGTCATTCCACCACTCCTAGCTCCTGAGGAGGTATTCTGCCCATGACCTTAGATAGATATATCTTCCGAAGAAGATCCATCACCTCTAGTGATCTCCCCTATAGCACTAGGATGGGAAACATCTTTGCCATGATGGGGTGTCACTGAGACCCAATTTTCTCTAGGAAGGCAGGGCCAGATCATACACTTCCTTGTAGCCTTCTGTAGGCTCCAGGGCACTGCCTGGCTGTCACTGTAGGTTGCTGGATTCTTGACTGAGGGCTTGCTGATTAACTAGCTGGTTTATGATCGCCCATTTCTTTGTGTGAGACATTTGTTGCATGTTGCAGCCTTCGTGTGATGAATATGCATGAGTGAGCTAGCCCCTAGAATCAGCGAAAAGAAACAAAGCACACTCTCTGCACTCCAACCCTGCCAGAGAGCAAAACCCATCACAAGTCTCACCCCATTTCCCCGCAACTAGCCAACCTATGTAGTCCAATGCCATTGACAGGGAGGCTGCAGAAAGACATATGCAAACGAATGAAGCTCCAAATGAACATCTGCAATGGTAAAGATCTCCAGTGATGATAAGTTCAAATGACTAGTAATCCACACTGTGAAAAATCTATGACCTGTTTCCACTTTGAAATTTGTCTAGTTTAAGTAGCAGATCTCATCATGCCTTCGTTTGCTACATTAAAGAGACAGCTCCTCCCCATGTAGTTAATTATAGATGATTAATCAAGACACTGCTTTTCCTTCTCTTTGTAATCTGAACAGACGGCGTTCCTTGGAAGGGAGAAGAGGCTGCTCAGGAATACAAAGTGAACAGTGTTTGTACATCAATTCATCATCCGTACTCACATTCCATCTCTACAACCCTCAAATGTACCCTCCTCACCCCAATGCCCATTCTCCTTTGCTACATCCAAGGCAGATTGACATCTCCGCCTCTCTCTGCCTTCAAATGCCTTCCAAAACCCACCTCCTTGTGAAGCCATTGGCTTAACCTCATAACTTGAATTCTCAGTTGAAACGAAGTTTAACTAAATGTAATGTACACTTGCTCACACTCCTCATTACTCTTGTTTCTCCTTGTCATCTTCCCCACTGTTGAAATGCAAACGATGAATGTATCTTGGTAGAGAGGTGGTCTTTTTGTTTATTTTTGCATGTGTATTGGAGAAATAAAAGCAGATATAAAGGGATAGCTGCCTACCTATAGGGTGGTATTTGACCGTTAGAGTAGACCCTTCTTTCATTTGATTTTGTATTGTTGCAGAGTTTCATTCCATTAATGTCTACATGGGGCCCCATCTTGGCTATACATTTGAAGCACTATTATACAGTGGTGCCTCGCAAGATGAAATTAATTCGTTCTGCGAGTTTTTTCGTTCTACGAGTTTTTTCGTCTTGCGAAGCACCACTGTGTATTGATGGTTTCCCATAGGAATGCATTGGCGGTTAAAAAAAAAAAAAGGCGCAAGACGTTTCATCTTGCGAAGCAAGCCCATAGGGAAATCCGTCTTGCGAAGCAACTCAGATAACGAAAAACTCTTTCGTCTTGCGAGTTTTTCGTCTTCCGAGGCATTCGTCTTGCGAGGTACCACTGTACTACTTTGGGATGCCGGTGGTGCTGTGGGTTAAACCACAGAGCCTAGGACTTGCCGATCAGAAGGTTGGCGGTTTGAATCCCCGTGACGGGGTGAGCTCCCGTTGCTTGGTCCCTGCTCCTGCCAACCTAGCAGTTCGAAAGCATGTCAAGTGCAAGCAGATAAATAGGTACTGCTCCAGTCGGAATGTAAACAGCATTTCCGTGCGCTGCTCTGGTTTGCCAGAAGTTGCTTAGTCATGCTTGCCACATGACCCAGAAGCTGTATGCCGGCTCCCTCGGCCTATAGAGCGAGATGAGCGCCGCAACCCCAGATTCGGTCATGACTGGACCTAATGGTCAGGGGTCCCTTTACCCTTTAAGAGGGGAGGCATTGACCATATGCCTATTGGTTGTCATTGCTCTCCCCTGTGGCGGTGGCAAAATGGGGGGTGGGCTCTCTGTTTGACAGACGTTCTCCAGAGCCAGCCCAACCCCCACACATTCTGGATAACCCTGATGTTCCACAGCTCCGTGGGAGGGATAAACACCCAAGGCCTAAGCCAAGGTCTCCCTACATCTGAAGTTCTAATAAAGTTGTGGCCAGTTTTAATCCCATAACACAGTGCCTTGAGTCATTATTCCACCCAGGGGTCGCCTGGGGGTGGGGGGACTCCGCCTGTCCATTTTCGTCATCTGCCCTTAAGGATCCTTTGAGGCCAAGTGTTTCAAATGCACGGAGAAAGCCAAGCAGCACCCTCTGTAGCTTCTTCCTCCGCTGGACCATGGAATTTGATGGAACATCTTTCCTTGTACAGAACAGTTGCAGAAACTCTGCTACAGGAAATGAAAGGAAAAGGGATGTACGTAGCAGGTTCAACATTGCAACAGCTTTGAAAGAAGTAACTGGAAAATCAGGAGTGACCCAATTAAAAAGAAAAGAGTGCATCCATCTAGGAATCAAAGTAATGATGGAGAGAATGCAACCTAAATATATGCAAGCTGATCGCCCAGGACAGCAAGTGGGGAGCTATTTCTCCTTTGTTGGATTTTGTCTTTTAAAAGCTCTTGAAATTATAGATGGGGGAGGAATTTGGTCCCCTTTCCACAGTAGATTGATACAGTATGATGCTCCCAAACTTGCTTGAGGATTGGAATGCAGCTGCCAGTTAGATTGTGCACCTATATGAATTTTGAAGTGCACTTTCCGTGTACAAAAACTGTGTACAAAAAAGTTTATGTAAAATATGCATATGTAAAAGATGCATACAATACGCATTTTAATGAATGCATTGAAAAGTACTGAAGAGTTATTTTAGGTAAAGACTGCATGTTTGTTTGTTTGTTTGTTTGTTTGTTTGTCTGTTTTCATTTTAAGTGTGTGCAAAATGCACTCAGTGGGATCGAATGGGACAGGACAATAAACATGAGGACAGAATGGCCTGAAGGGGATGGAACAGCCTGGCGAATGAGTGCCAATGAGGCTGAAACAGAATGAAATTAGATGCTCAGCACGTCCCTGCCTGAAATCTATTGAGCTTTTTCTTGCAATTTGACTGAAATTTGAGCCTTGTGACCTGACAGCACTATAGAGTCCTTCAGAACTTTCACCTGAATAGTGACGCTATAAAGGAGATTTTGTCTCCTTTGAGCTTTCAGTGATACCTTTAGCCCTGTATGACATATTGTGATATAAATGCACATTATTTTGAGAGATATTATAATAATCCACTTCCTGCCCTGCCCTAACACACTCTCTGTGCCTTTATGTAGCTAACCATGTTATAGGTGGTCTTATAACAACCAACGTCATACGTCTGTCTTGGGAGGCTCATGCATCACTTTTGATACCTGATCGTGCAAATGACCCACAAGGTAGCTAGGTCACAAGACTGGCTTACAAGTAAATGGGAAATGACATGGTACCCAGGGTCAATGAACTCATTACCCAAAGAAGACTTCTAAATTTTGCTTGGAACCACTAGGCTTCTTTCTTAATCAGGCCTTCTGTATGCTTCCCTAATAAGTCAATATGAGTCACAAAACTCTTATGGGAAAACATCACGGTGGAGATTTAGTTTCCTTTCTGTGTGAATGGTTAACATTCAGACTGTAGGGGGTGCAAGAACTCCATTTTGAGTCCTGCAGGCCCACGAATCCAACAGTTCAGACCCCACAGTGAATAGGACTTTATCACCACAACAGAGCTGAGCCTTTCTACCAATCCAGCCCCATAAAAATTGGAGGGAGGGGGATCAAATCAGCATGCATTTTGACAGTGTAAGCTGCAAGCTTAAACTCAAAGCTGTAAGTGAGATCTCAGAGAAAAAGGAGCCAGCTTGCGTTCATCATATTGAATCTTCCCCAGAAGGATACACCTCTGCCCAGTCTGTAAAATCATTGCCGCCTATTGTAGGAAAACCACTTTATTTAAGTCGTAAATGTGTGTACTAGCTTCTTTCCCATTAAACAAACACAAAAATGTCAAAGGGACAGGGCACAAGAGGCAGGATCTATTCCTAGAAGAAGGAAAAATGTTAAATATGTTCCTCTGATTATTAGGACCACCCCCCCTTTAAAAAAGTGGGATTCCCTGTTTCTTGTACAAAATCCTCTAAACCAGGGATCCCTATTCACAGTGCCAGGGGCCTGATCTGGTCGCCCAAGTAATGATTTTGGGGGTGAGGGAAAATAAAATAAATCAAGTAGACCCAATGCTTGGCTAGATGGTGAGGAGTTGATCGTTTGATGAATGAGGAGTGGGCAATAGCCCCCTTCCTCGACTGATCTGCATGGCTCTGGTGAAGAGAGGGCTCTGTGCTTTGTGTCTCTGTGTGTGCATGGATGAGTGTAGGATACAGCATATGGACCCCAGAGGGCTGTTTGAAGGATGAATGTGGCCCTCGGGCCAAAAAAAGGTTGGCCACTGCTACTATTAACATTGAGACTTTGTCTCTACATTAAAAGGTTTCTTGGAGTGCTCCATATTTGACTTCTAAACCTCTCATTGAATCTCATTTAGGAGTACCCATCACTCAAACGAAACCTGTTGTTCTGTGATCTATAGTCTGCGGTTCTGTTTGGATTAGAAGACTCAGTGAAAATGGGTGCTGGTGGTGATGAGAGTCTTAGGCATTGATTGGAGAGGCTTTGGGAAAGCAATGCCATTTGGGTCTGTGACATAGGATGTCCTCCAGAGACAACAGAATCACCAACCAACTTGGAAAATTATTGCAGTTGTACTATTTGTAATTAGCCATCACAAACAATGGCATACGTTTGCCACATGAATCACTCCAATGGTCAAGAGGTTTGGATATATTGTGGGATAAGTGCATCAAAAACATCAAGTGGATACTTTAAAAGACACATGCTCAGTTGAAGTCAGTAACCAGAGGGCCCGGCAACAAAATATTATAGCATTAAATAATTATCTTCAGAGTTCCAGCCACTTTATTTTACTTCACTCCACCCATTTTTCATCTCAACTACAATCACTCAGCATTCTATACTCACTGAGTATGCTCATTGGGCTTTGTGCTTGTGTGCAGCTTTTAATTTCTTCATGGATGTTTATGGGTAGTTCTCTAGTCAGCATGGCATTTTTCTAATATAACGTTATAGAATTAGGGAGTTAGTATGGATGCAGCTCAACGTCAAAAAAACTAAGATCATGGCCACTGGGCCCATCACCTCCTGGCAAATAGAAGGGGAAGAAATGGAGGCAGTGAGAGATTTCACTTTCTTGGGCTCTATGATCACTGCAGATGGTGACAGCAGTCACGAAATTAAAAGATGCCTGCTCCTTGGGAGAAAAGCAGTGACAAACCTAGACAGGATCTTAAAAAGCAGAGACATCACCTTGCAGACAAAGGTCCGTATAGTTAAAGCTATGGTTTTCCCAGTATGGAAGTGAGAGCTGGACCATAAAGAAGGCTGATCACCAAATAATTGATGCTTTTGAATTATGGTGCTGGAGGAGACTCTTGAGAGTCCCATGGACTGCAAGAAGATCAAACCTCTCCATTCTGAAGGAGATCAGCCCTGAGTGCTCACTGGAAGGACAGATTGTGAAGCTGAGACTCCAATACTTTGGCCACCTCGTGAGAAGAGAAGACTCCCTGGAAAAGACCGTGATGTTGGGAAAGATGGAGGGCACAAGGAGAAGGGGACGACAGAGGACGAGATGGTTGGACAGTGTTCTTGAAGCTACTATCATGATTTTTACCAAACTACGGGAGGCAGTGCCTGGCATCCTCTGGTCCATGGGATCACAAAGAGTCGGACACGACTAAACAGTAACAACAAATGGATGTCATCTTTGGGTCCTCTCTAGGCCTGTGGTTTCTTAACCACTTTACAACTGTAAAGAGCACAGGTTTCTGATTGCCACAGAAACTACTAGCTGGAGATGCCTTCAGAAGAAGGCAGACCTTCCCTGCTGGAGGTGATGGCATCATGAGTATAAAACAACAATAAAACAGAAGCCAGTTTCGTAATGGACTAGGCTGAGAAGGGACCCAGAGGTTTAACTTGCTCTCTGTGCTGAATCCAAAGCTATAGCTTGGGTGGTGGTCAAGGAAAGGTAATAGTGGAGTAAGAGCTTTGCTGTGGGCTCTCTCATCTTATGGTCAGCCTGTATATATGTCTAGATAGAACCATATATCACAGAGCTATCACTGTCCTCAGTTTGCTTCATAGTAAGGAAATGAAGCCTGAGATTTGTGTTGATACTCTTGAAATAATTCATTGCTCTATCATCTATCTATCTATCTATCTATCTATCTATCTATCTATCTATCATCTATCTATCTATCTATCTATCTGTCTATCTATCTATCTATCATCTATCTATCTATCTATCTATCATCTATCTAACTAACTATCTATCTATCATCTATCTATCTATCAATCTATCTATCATCTATCTATCATCTATCTATCATCTATCTATCTATCATCTATCTATTATCTATCATCTATCTATCTATCTATCATCTATCTATCTATCTATCTATCTATCTATCTATCATCTATCATCTATCTATCATCATCTATCTATCTATCTATCTATCTATCTATCTATCTATCTATCTATCATCATCTATCTATCTATCTATCATCTATCTATCTATCTATCATCTATCTATCTATCTATCTATCTATCATCTATCTATCTATCATCTATCTATCATCTCTATCTATCATCTCAGTTGGTAGATTACAATACTCTTAACCTCAGGGTTGTGGGTTTGAGCCCCTTGTTGAACAAAAGATTCCTCTCGTTGCAGGGGAGTTAGATGAGATAATGGTCCCTTCCAGCTCTACAATTCTATGATTCTGGAATTCCAACAGATTCTATCGTCGTGTTTCACCTAATCCATTCTATTTCCCCCTCTTACCCAGTTTTACATTTTTCTTTCTTACTCCATGCTAGAGATCATTAGGAAATGGGTGAAAATAACAGCAAATATCATAATGCATATATATGCAAATAAGTGCTACAACCACACTTGTAATACACACTTTCAACTGTGCACAGTTCTGGTTGTTGTCCTAAAAAAGGATTTTATAGTGGCAGGAAAAAAATCAGAAAAGGCAAACAAAAGGGGTGGAGCAACTCCCCTACAAGGAAAGGTTATAATGAATTTTTTGTTTAGTGGAGGAAGGGTAAGTAAGGAGGAACAAGATGGAGGTGTTTAAAATTATTTGTGATATGGAGAAAGTGGGCAGGGCTTTGATTTTCTCATTCTCCAATAATACCAGATGCCAAGGCCACCTAGCAAAGGTGAATGTTGGAAAATTCAGGACAGACAAAAGAAAACACTTCTTCACACAGCACAAACATTATTTGAATTATGGGGTGTGCTTAGCGATAGCCACCAACTAGGATGGCTTTAAAAAACAAAAGCCATGTATTTTTAATTATCAAGGCACATCCCATTTTAGACGTGGCAATTCATAGCCCAATCCAAAGTGTTGATTTATTTTGCTGAATAAAATTTCAGAGTTCCTCTTCAGGAGAAACATCTTGGGCATTTTGAAAGAAGCTAGAAGGATTGAGGTATGGCAAATTAAATTACTTACATGGTTGGGTGTTGCCTAAACAACAAAAAATGAGGTGAATTTGGTGGTCTCTCCTCAAGTGAAACATCTCACCTATTTTGAAGGAAGCAGAAAGATAATTGATTGGACTGTTAAAATCTCTAGAGGAAGATGGGACTGAAAATGGCTACAATTTCTATGACTAAAATGCTTATGTTTTCCTTAGTGATAAATATCAGTTAATAAACCTGACCTGTTCAAAGTAGGCTGAGAGTCAAATTAATGTATATTTTTGCATAGTGTAACATATTTGGGTTTTTTAAAAAGTAGAATATTTAAAAATATAATATGAATGAAAAATATTTACTTTTCCATGCAAAAAGAAAAGGGCAGCATTCAAACTGAATATTCAGCTTACCGGTATATTATCTCACGTCTAACCAGGCTTGGGGGAAAAATCTCATTTAATCAATTTGTCTCTGGCATAAATAACATCCAGCATTGTGGAGTGCTATATAATACAGTGTATGAATATGTGATATTGATTTATTTTGAGAATCTTTGCTTATTGATTTTGCATGCAAGAAATGACATATTGCACTCAGAGGCATCTGTCATACTGCATTACAGAATTTCAAATATTGATTTCCCCCCTCTAAAAGCAAAGATCTACATATACACATTTTCCCTATATAGTTTTCAGCCAATAGCTGTTATTAATTATATTTTAATCTAATTTATTAAAAGCAGCCTGTACCTCCCATGAAAACAAAATATTTTAGAAAATGTCAAAAAGGCAAATAAGTAGGAAGTGAGGATGTTAACAATGTATTAGCCTTCAGATGGTTATCCTTCATCAGGTGGCAGGCTCGTGTTTTTCTAAGTGAGATTGCATCAAATGGGATCTTATGAAACTTTGAAACTATGCATTCCAGTTTAAAATTCTTTCCCTGTTAGACATCCTGTCAAGAATGTCCCTGCACATTGTTGATTAAACATAAATGCAGATTACACCCCAAGCACAAAGATTAGAAATATAGGGCACATTTCCACCTATAGTTAAGGACTTTTCAATTCTATTCATTTCCATGGAAAAGATTTAAAGCATGTCTTTAATTCTCCTTTTAAGATTTGTTTCCCTTTCCTCCAAAATATTTCAGGCCAGCATATGTGGACCAAGCAGGATTTTTTTTTTTAACCTTCTGGAATTCTGTAGATATTATGACCTAATCCTGAGATAGGTTTGTGGAGCTCTGATCATGCTATGGGGCTTTCCTGGCTCCTCTTCTCACTTACAGCACCCCAGACCCCTGAAAAGCCACTCCCTAGGGTCAAGGAAATCTATCAAATCATGTGCTGATGGGTCATAGGAGCTGCATTGGGGAATCATTTGGCGAGACTGCCTTGAAGAACCATAAATGCCTTTTTGCTTGTGGAAGACCTTTTTAGATCTAGGCATATACAGTGGTACCTTGGTTCTTGAACTTAATCTGTTCCGGGAGTCAATTTGACTCCCAAAACCATATGAAAACCAAGGCGCAGCTTCCGATTGGCTGCAGGAGCTTCCTGCATTCAAGCGGAAGCTGCATCGGACGTTCAGCTTCCAAAAAAAGTTCACAAACTGGAACGTTCACAAACTGGAACGCCAATTTGTTTGGGAAGCAAGGTTCCAGTGTATTCAGACACACACATTATCTGGGAGTGTCCAGTGTTGCCCAGGTATTTTTAGAAACACAATTTATTTGTGATTTTTAAATAGTGTAATTTGTAAGTTTAGACTTTTCACACCAAAAAGTGTATGAAGTCCATCCAAAGTAAAATTTTAGTACACCATTGGGATTCAAAATGGTGGTCAACGATTGCCCCTATGTCAGATACCCTTGTGCCAAGTTTGGTGATGATATTTGGTCTGCTATCTTGCATCAAAATAGTGTCCAGCTTCTAAATGCTGAGGAAGAATGTTATCCCAGGAACACTCATATTGAATCTGGCAATGATATCTTCAGAAGCTGCTGAACCTATGTCAAAACATGGGCAAATTCACACCCAAGTCATGATTTGGTCTGCCATCTTGCAACAAAATGGCAGCAGGCACTGAAACATTGACAGAGACTGCCACCCCCACCCAGGGAACTCTCATGCCGAGTTTGGTCAACAATATCATGAGAGGCAACCAAACCTACAGAGCCTAGCGGTTGCTGATCAGAAGGTCGGCGGTTCGAATACCCACGACAGGGTGAGCTCCCGTTGCTCGGTCCCTGCTCCTGCCAACCTAGCAGTTCGAAAGCACGTCAAGTGCAAGTAGATAAATAGGTACTGCTCCGGCGGGAAGGTAAATGGTGTGTCCATGCACTGCTCTGGTTCGCCAGAAGTGGCTTAGTCATGCTGGCCACATGACCTGGAAGCTGTACACCAGCTCCCTCAGCCAAAAAAGGGAGATGAGTGCCACAACCCCAGAGTCATCCGTGACTGGACCTAATGGTCAGTGGTCCCTTTACCTTTTAAAACTGACATTTTATACTGCAACTTGATTGAAAATGGCACCTGGTGTCCAAACAGTGATGAAGTCTGCCACCCCAACTTAGGAATGCTGAGAGCCAGTGTGGTGTAGCGGTTAAGAGCGGTAGACTCGTAATCTGGTGAACCGGGTTCGCTTTCCCGCTCCTCCACATGCAGCTGCTGGGTGACCTTGGGCTAGTCACACTTCTCAGCCCCACTCACCTCACAGAGTGTTTGTTGTGGGGGAGGAAGGGAAAGGAGATTGTTAGCTGCTTTGAGACTCCTTAGGGTAGTGATAAAGTGGGATATCAAATCCAAACTCTTCTGCTGAGTTTGGTGATGATATCTTGAGAGGTGGCTGAACCTGTGGAAATAAATGGACAAATGGACCAGTACGTTTCCGAGCACAATTCAAAGTGTTGGTGCTGACCTTTAAAGCCCTAAACGGCCTCGGTCCAGTATACACCTGAAGGAGCGTCTCCACCCCCATCGTTCTACCCGGACACTGAGGTCCAGCACCGAGGGCCTTCTGGTGGTTCCCTCACTGTGAGAAGCCAAGTTACAGGGAACCAGGCAGAGGGCCTTCTCGGTAGTGGCACCCGCCCTGTGGAACACCCTCCCACCAGATGTCAAAGAGAACAACAACTACCAGACTGTTAGAAGACATCTGAAGGCAGCCCTGTTTAGGGAAGCTTTTAATGTTTGATGTATCACAGTATTTTAATATTCTTTTGGAAGCCGCCCAGAGTGGCTGGGGAAACCCAGCCAGATGGGCGGGGTATAAATAACAAATTATTATTATTATAAATTATTATAACCGTTTCCATTTGTGTGTGTGTGAGCAAAAAGGTCCAAACACCTGGCTGCCACTTTGCTGCTGAATGGCATTGAAAGTGGGCAATTTGCAGGCGAAAAGTGGCAGGCAGGAGGAGGAATGCTTTATCATCTATAATGATGATGCATCGTCATCATCTGTAATGATGATGATCACGGCAGTGCTAATGATAATAAATCTACCAGGCAATGTGCAAGAGTAAAATGGAAGAGGATCCCTTTCTGCAGGAATGCAATCTAAGGCAGACGCTAGAGCTGGGATGGGGAAGCTCCTGTTGTTTTTGGACTACGGCTCTGACCATTGACCCTGGCTGCTGGCCACGCTGGTGAGACTGATGGGAGATGGAGTCTAGCAGCATCTGGAATGCCCCAGCAGGAAGGGATGGGACAGGAACAAATTTCTCCTCTCTGCAGTTCATCCCAGCTATTTCCCCCCAGCCAGGATTATTATATATCTCCCACCTTTCCCCCCTGATAGATGCAAGACCAAGGGATGCTTGAGGAATTCCATCTTTGTGAATTCAAATATTGACTGTCAACCCCTCCTGAACTAATATGCAGATCAGAACTCAGCAGCTCTTGCATTTCCCGAACGTTCCAAAGCAGTTCTTGGATCAAATAAGCTTCAGAATAGATTTCTTGATGTGCTATTTGAGAGGAATGCAATTACAAATTCATAATTGTGTAAAGGTGAAATTCAACATAGCATAAAGTGGTGTATCCTCCCGCAGAACAAGCTCTGTTTGTGCAATGGGACTTCCCCTGTCTCCTCTGCCCAGGGGCCTCCTGACAACTCTCCTAGCACCTTAACAAATTACAGCTTGCAGAATTCTTTGGGGAGGCCATGGCTATGTAAAGTAGCATCACAGTGCTTTAAATGTATGGTGCTAAGTTGCCCCTAGTTTCGTTCACACATATTCCACTTAATGCTACACTTGAATTCCACCCCGGTCTCAGAAGATGGCCGACAATAACATCTCTCCGACCCACACGAGGTAATTTGGAGGCTATGATGGGAGTAATTAGCCTCCCTACCCCCCCCCCCAGGATGGTGGGGGGAACTGCCCTTGCCTGCTGTGCCCTATACCACCCCCGAATTTGTGGGTATGGGGGCACTAGGCACAAAGCACTCCTGTGGGATTTCGGCGCTCCTGGACGCCGTCTCTGATCCGCGCCACTAGCTGCAAGAACTTCAAAAGAAACAATTTGGATGAAGCGAATGCACATATTTCAAGGAAGGAGGGGGAGTAAAGACTGCTAACAGAAGAGATCTCTGATAAAACAAGACGAGTCGGAGGAACAAGTATAAATCATGAGAAGATACGCCAAGACTCGGTATGGCAAAGGGACTGATGACTGATGGGGGGGGGGGGTTGGCTGAAATCCTGTAGCCTTTCATGCCACAAATGTATTTTTCTCCTTGCAT
The DNA here is from genome assembly GCF_965153285.1 of Podarcis tiliguerta. Taxonomy (NCBI): domain Eukaryota; kingdom Metazoa; phylum Chordata; class Lepidosauria; order Squamata; family Lacertidae; genus Podarcis; species Podarcis tiliguerta. The sequence continues at coordinate 80,568,557 of NC_139540.1, read as the reverse complement.
TTGTTGCGCTAACACAAGAGCGCTTCTTCAGATAGCAATAATGTGCTATCTGAAGAAGTGGGAGCAGGTGGCACTGTGGTCTAAACCACTGAGCCCTCTTGGGCTTGCTGATCAGAAGGTTGGCGGTTCAAATCTGCTCGACGGGGTGAGCTCCTGTTGCTCTGTCCCAGCTCCTGCCAACCTAGCAGTTCGAAAGCACGCCAGTGCAAGTAGATACATAGGTACCACTGTGGCGGGAATGTAAATGGTGCTTCTGTGTGCTCTGGTTTCCATCACGATGTTCTGTTGCGCCAGAAGCAGTTTAGTCATGCTGGCCATGTGACCCAGAAAACTGTCTGTGGACAAACACCGGCTCCCTCAGCCTGAAAGTGAGATGAACGCCACACACCCATAGTTGCCTTTGACGGGACTTAACCGCCCAAGTGTCCTTTGCTTTTAGCTAATGTGGTAACATGGAGAAACCACAGCAGAACAACTAATAATGTGGAATGATGTGTAGACCATCCATCACTAATGCACTTATGTGTCAGTGACATGTTGCAGAATACACTTGCCAAAAGACATTAGCCTAGAGAATCCCTTTCATATCCTGCTCTCATTTTCTTTTATTTCAGCCCAATGGGTCTGCTGATTGTCTTAAACATGAGCTATTTCAAACAGGTATTAGCAGACCTTTTGATAGTGTTGTGATTCTGCACAGTAATTCAAATTATGTAAGAGAGATTCGTTGAGCTGCTGTCCTCTTTCAAGTGCATCAAAACACCTCATCTGTAAGTATTGAAAAATAGAAGTGGTTGTTCCATTCTCATAAATATTTCAGCATATGAGGCAATTTCATTATGTATATAGAAGTCAACAATTTGACTGAAGCCTTCAGCTATCTAAATCTGAAAGTATCAACATTTCTTTCTGATTAAAATCAGGTCCAGCGCAGCATAGTGTAGATGTGAGGGTGAAATACGAGGGCTGAGGTTTTCACTAATTTTGTGCCGAACTTGTAGCATTGCAATAATGACTGCCTTTGTTTTGATCTTTAAGGTGTGTGGGAGTTGTTCCCCTGCCAGTGGTGATTGTGAAACGGAAATCTGGAGCTGAGGCTGATGAGAGTCCTAATCCAAAATATCAGGTCCCTCACACTTGTTCCATGTCTGAGATGCAGTCCATTAGAACTCCCAAACCAAGAAAGCAGGAATAATATATTCCGGAGGAAAGTTGTCTTTGGTATATGCAGGCGTGATAAAATATTTGGATGTGAGGAGAATGGAAAAGAAGTACCTCGTGTTAAGTACTTAATTCGTTCCGGAGGTCCGTACTTAACCGGAAACTGTTCTTAACCTGAAGCACCACTTTAGCTAATGGGGCCTCCTGCTGCTGCCGTGCCGCCAGAGCACGATTTCTGTTCTCATCCTGAAGCAAAGTTCTTAACCCGAGGTACTATTTCTGGGTTAGCGGAGTCTGTAACCTGAAGCGTATGTAACCTGAAGCATATGTAACCCGAGGTACCACTGTATGGACAAATCAGGGTAAGTGTTCTTTAAAGGCCATTTCTTACAGAGCTATTGGAAGGAAAGAGTTACATTTGTCACTATAAATGGACTCCTAGTGCAGATTTGGAAACTGATTTTGCCCATCAACTAGGCCTTGGCACTGCTTTCTCGCTTCTTTTCAGCTCCATTTTCAGACTGGATGGGCCAGTGGAAGAGTCTCTCCCCACTTCCCCACTTCCTGCCAAGTAGACTTTTTAATGGTTTGCCTTCTGCTCATGTATGCTAGAAAGCAGGTGAGAAATGAGAAGGGCTTCTGGTTCAGCTGGTGGCCTAATAATAATAATAATAATTTTTTATTTATACCCCGCCCTTCCCAGTTCAAAAACCGGGCTCAGGGCGGCTAAATTTAAAACACTTAATTGGTGCAACAAAAAACAGCATAAAATACAGTATAAAATGTGAATAAAGATAAATTCAGAATTCAAAAATCAATTTAGGGGGGGAAATCCATCCAATAAACATTAGATGGGATAGCTGGCTAAATTAGTCCTATTTGGGCCAGCGAGGAGACCAGGAGAGAATTAGCTGTGGGATCCCAGAGCGGGTAATCTTCATAAAAAGGGGAGGGGGAGGGAAGGAAGGGGAATAAAAGATCAGGCTAAGTTCAAGTTGAAAGCCAGGCGGAATAGCTCTGTCTTACAGGCCCTGCAGAAGGAAGTTAAATCCTGCAGGGCCCTGGTCTCATGGGACAGAGCATTCCACGAGGTTGGAGCCATCACTGAGAAGGCCCTGGCCCTGGTGGAGGATAATCTAACTTCCTCAGGGCCCGGGACCTCTAAACTATGATTATTCATGGACCTTAAGGTCCTCTGTGGGGCATACCTCATCAAACTTTGTCCTTTCCCTGTTTGAAGACTGTTAGATTGCTTATAGCATCAAGGGAAATTTTTATTTATACCCCACCTTCCCTGGCCAGAACCGGGCTTAGGGCAGCTAACACCAGTAAAATTACAGTAAAAACATAAGGGGGGGGCAATTTAAAATACAGGTTAAAATGCAATTTAAAATGCAGCCTCATTTTAAAAGTAGCCCATAGATCAAAACCATAAGGGGAGGGAAACATAAGGGTCAGACTGAGTCCAAACCAAAAGCCAGGCGGAACAGCTCTGTCTTGCAGGCCCTGCAGAAAGATGTCAAGTCCTGCAGGGCCCTAGTCTCTTGTAACAGAGCATTCCACCAAGTCGGGGCCAGTACTGAAAAGGCCCTGGCCCTAGTTGAGACCAATCTAACCACCTTGCGACTTGGGACCTCCAAAATGTTGTCATTTGTGGACCTTAAGGTCCTCTGTGGGGCATACTAGGAGTGACTCTTCCGTACAGTTTCACCCCTTCTGTTTTCAAATAAAAGAAAATTAACCAAAGCATTACACACTAGAACCTTGCCTCTTGTTTTGGGGTGAAAAACCATTCATTGAGTGAATGAGGGTGAAATGCACTCCCTCTGAAACATCTTGTGTGAATGAGAGAGTGTGGAGGCATCTCCACACAATCTGAACCTCATCTAGTCAGTTGTTCTGGGAGTTAGGATTGCCACGTCCGTTCTTCAACTCTTTAACCTTTTGTTTTGTTTAGGCTTGGGATGGAGTCTTCTAATGATCAAGTACCACCAAATATAGATCTGCTCCACAACTTTTGCTTTTCTCAATAGTTTCTTAGCTGTTTCTACCGCTGGTTCTATTTTGCCATTATATTGGGCATATCTAGGTAATGAAGCAATGCGATCAAAATCCCTGTTTTTGATCAATTTCTAGAATTCCTCTGCAACAAACCAAGGATCATTATCTAAATACACACTGTCTAGTATTCTATAGAGCTCAACATGCGTTTTTATCTTACATACTGTTTGAGATATCACATCTATACACTACAAATCTGGGAGGTAATCTACAATTATCACATATTTCTTGTCCGCCTAGTTAAATAAATCCACACCTCCTTTTGCCCTAGGTATCTCTGGAGTGGCATTTGGTGGTCTTCCTAGGACTTGCACACTTCACAGTTATTTGGGATTGTCTTCATTTGTTTGTTCATTTGCAGCCAGTAGATTACCTTTCTGGTCCATCACAGATATTCTTCAGTTGTGCGTCGAGGTCCCCAAGCCACCCCAATAACTCACACCACACACATCAATTTTTGTTTAAGGTTTTTGGCATGAATTTTGCCACAACTTTATTTAAATACACACACGTGAGCGGTTGCTTAGGCATTGGTTATGACTATCTGTCCTTGCCCCAGGGACAGAACTGACTTCCAGATTCCAGCGGAAGCCAGTCAGGGAAAACAATATTGGGGAGATATGAAGCTGGGCATCAGTCCCTCACTTCTCACCCTCATGCCCCCAGGGGCTTGCACGGCCCAAGTCTGATGCCAGGGACTAGGACGAAAGGATGGCAAGCCCCTGGATTCCTTTAACGGAATTCCCCATGCAGCACCACCATTGGAGAGGTAGGCACTTACCCCTCCACCAACCAATTTTAACCAATGCCTAACCGCCAACCTTACAAGTTGTGACGATTTGATACGCAGTAGGCAAAAACCAAATGGCAACAGCCAATCAGCCAAATGGACAAAATTCCTACCAGGCCCCTGCCTCAAAGCAGACGACCCCATGACAGGCATAGCAAGGTCAGAGGACAATGAACCCCCCCCCCTTTTCAGGGAGGGTGGGCGGGTGATCCAGTGCACGCAGCCCAAGAGAAATCCCCAGGCTGCGTGCCCTGTATTCAAGCCCTCTGACCCCTCCCACCAGTTTGTAACATAGCAAACTCCCCAGCGACACACTTTCCCCCAATCACAGCTCCTGGCCAAATATTAGCCAAGCAACAGTGGGGTGGTCTTTAGGCCCCCACCGCAACACGTGCTCTCTGTTATGGAGAACACGCTTTCCCAGATTTGATGAATGCACTTTTTGAATGGTCCCCTGCCCCCCGCCCCCAAAGAGCTTTTAGCATCACTGCTCTTTTCCCTTGGAATAAGATTCCATTCTGTACACACAGCTCATCTTGTATCTGGAAGAATGTTGCTGTATCTATTTTGCTGCGTGGTCTTTTGCTTCTGGCAAGCGCTGTAATATCATGAGTTCCAGTCTCTAGAGCATATTGTCTACCTCTGTTTGCTTCTCAATCCCACCAGACTGGTGAACGCGCAGCATTATCTCTACTGAAGCATCAATAAGCCAGTAACCATTCTCCGCCAGTAGGCATTCACCTCTACTCTTAAAGCATCTTTACCTAACTTAGCAGAAGGAATGGATCTGAGGCAGCAATCACAGCCAGCAATCTCTTCCACCCATCTGTGAACAAAAAGGGCAGAATTAAAGGATCGGTTACAACATATTTTCCTTCAATTATAGTGGCTAGGAAAGGGAAGGTCTTTGAACACTGGAATCGGAATGCTCATGCCAATTTTTGAAACATGAATCAGATTTAACACAGTTTTCAACAGGTTTATATTCTCTGGCAAGCTTATACCTAAGACGAAACCCTAGATGTCTGCCCTCATACTGTGTTATGGGCTCTTATGAGCATAATGCACAGAAACAATAATCTTTAAGGAAGAGGGAAAACAAAGGCAAATTACAAAGGGCAGAGGCTATTTTCAGCTATTCTGATCCTGCAGCTGCCTGCAGGGATCTGAGCTGGTTTCTAGCTGCTTAGGAAGCTGGAGAGATTTGCTCACACAATATTTTTCTCCTTACACCTCAGAGCTGCACATCTGCTGGAGTTGGGATGGGGGGGGGAGCAGATGTAATATTCTCTTTGAACTTCCTCTACGTTTCATTGCCCGCTGTGATCCATAATTAACACCCAAACTGTGTTAACTCCTTGGCACCGGAGATTCAGCTATGTCAATTGCCCAGAATGGAATGGACAATGCACAGTGGAAGAGGGTGGGGATTTCCTAACTCAACTCATGCAGTTATACAGATTTTTGCTTCTGAATCTCAGAGTGAGGCCATCTTTACATTTCTCCCTCAGCTGCCCTGCATCTCTCTGTGCCCTAGATCCCTACCTCAAGTTCTTTGCCTCTCATAGAATCATAGAGTTGGAAGAGACCACAAGGGCCATCGAGTCCAATCCCCTGCCAAGCAGGAAACACCATCAGAGCACTCCTGACATAATGGTTGTCAAGCCTCTGCTTAAAGACCTCCAAAGAAGGAGACTCCACCACACTCCTTAGCAGCAAATTCCACTGTTGAACAGCTCTTACTGTTCTTCCTAATGTTTAGGTGGAATCTTCTTTCTTGTAGTTTGGATCCATTGCTCCGTGTCCACTAATCTGGAGCAGCAGAAAACAACCTTTCTCCCTCCTCTATGTGACATCCTTTTATATATTTGAACATGGCTATCATATCACCCCTTAACCTCCTCTTCTCCAGGCTAAACATGCCCAGCTCCCTTAGCCGTTCCTCATAAGGCATCGTTTCCAGGCCTTTGACCATTTTGGTTGCCCTCCTCTGGACACGTTCCAGTTTGTCAGTGTCCTTCTTGAACTGTGGTGCCCAGAACTGGACACAGTACTCCAGGTGAGGTCTGACCAGAGCAGAATACAGTGGTACTATTGCTTCCCTTGATCTAGATGCTATACTCCCATTGATGCAGCCCAGAATTGCATTGGCTTTTTTAGCTGCCGCGTCACACTGTTGGCTCATGTCAAGTTTGTGGTCAACCAAGACTCCTAGATCCTTTTCACATGTACTGCTCTCAAGCCAGCTGTCACCCATCTTGTATTTGTGCCTCTCATTTTTTTTGCCCAAGTGCAATACTTTACATTTCTCCCTGTTAAAATTCATTTTGTTTGTTTTTGCCCAGTTCTCTAATCTGTCAAGGTCGTTTTGAAGTGTGATCCTGTCCTCTGGGGTGTTAGCCACCCCTCCCAGTTTGGTGTCATCTGCAAATTTGATCAGGATGCCCTTGAGTCCATCATCCAAGTCGTTGATAAAGATGTTGAATAAGACCGGGCCCAAGACAGAACCCTGTGGCACCCCACTAGTCACTCTTCTCCAGGATGAAGAGGAACCATTGATGAGCACCCTTTGGGTCCGGTCAGTCAGCCAGTTACAAATCCACTGAGTGGTAGCATAGTCAAGACCGCATTTTACCAGCTTCTTTACAAGAATATCATGGGACACCTTGTCAAATGCCTTGCTGAAATCAAGGTAGGCTACATCCAGTACAGCCTCTTTGCCCAGTACAATCGTACCTTGGCAGCCTAGTTCTCGAATGTTTTGGCTCCCAAACAATCAAAACCCAGAAGTGACTGTTCCAGTTTTGAACGTTCTTTTGGAAGCCGAACGTCTGACAGGGCTTCTGCAGCTTCTGATTGGCTGCACGAAGCTCCTGCAGCCAATCAGAAGCTGTGATTTGGAAGTCAAACACTTTGGAAGTTGAATGGACTTCCAGAACAGATTCCATTTGACTTCCAAGGTACGACTCTATTTGTTTACTTTCCCCCACTTACCGCAAGGTCTTAATTCTGCTTCCTGCGTAGCACCATAGATATGAGATTGGCCAATATGGAGGATTGGAGAGGCAATGTTGTCTATTTAAAACTCTTTAGACTTTGTATTATGGGCCACTGCAGAATCAAGTGGCAAAGCCTTTCCTAGGCTGTGATACTTGAGGTTTCAAGACAGCCTACAGCTTCTTACCTGGCCAGGAGCCCATTTTCACACAACAACAGACATGAGATGGAGAAACTTGGATATAGGGTACCCAGAGCTACTTATTGTTTGAAAGACACAAGAAGCAGCACTTAAATGTGCCCATAACACGATGGACATCACAACCGTCTGTAATTATAACAACACCCACATGTGTCCAGATTTAGAGTATGGAGCATAAAGGATTTCCTACATATATTTATATAACTTTCTTATTTACATATAATGAAACATATGAACATGACCTTTGATCAGTGCAAACCTAAATTGTCTCATGATGTTCAAAGTGGCAGATTAGCTGTTGTAGACAGCAGCTAATCTACCACTTTGAACATCTATGCTATTGGGGGGGGGGGGACAGTAAAATTGAAATACTCAGTAAGGGTATTTGGCTATCAGGGAAATTATTCTCCATTTAAGTTCATGGTTTGGATGGTGATTTTCTGTTTATGCCCAGGGTGAGCATTTTGCAAAATATTTCTTGTATTTATCTGTTTGTATCTGAAACATTTAGTTCTTTTTAAAAATAGATAATGAGTTACATCCTTTTATGTGACAGAAAATTATATTGTAAACCCCCAAAATAAGTAGGGATGGGGGGGGAAATTCAGTTTGCATTTAAAGATGCATCTAGTAGCTATTTTGCACTTCCTGAAACAATACGAGAACCAAAATACAAATGCCTTTTACTGTAAAATTCACACATCTCTGAATTTTGCAGTGGTTTTTGCCGGGCAGGTAACATGCACAAAAGTGCATACAGTAGGATAAAGCATTCATAAAAGATGTATATATTGTGGAAAAAAATATAGAAAATGCATTGTTTTAGGGAAAATTGCTAGGAAAAAAATGTTTATATTAGGCAAAAGTGCATAAAAAAACATGTGTATAGCAGGGGGAAAAATCGCACTAAAATGCTGGATAGTTTTTATGAGGACTTTTTATATTTTAAAGAATTGAAAACCTATGTGAAAATGTAAAGAACTGAATTTAAGATTGGAAAAATGAGAACCGGAGAGAAACCAGAACTGACAGATTCAACCATCCCTAACAATCAGTACAATAAAAGATTATCTCAGTGCATTTGAGGATTAAAATGGGTTAAAGAGCTATATTAGTTGCAAATAAAACCTACGGGAGGAAATGGAGGCAGTGAGAGATTTTACATTCTTGGGCTCCATGATCACTGCAGATGGTGACAGCAGCCACGAAATTAAGAGACGCCTGCTTCTTGGAAGGAAAGCAATGACAAACCTAGACAGCATTTTAAAAAGTAGAGATATCACCTTGCCGACAAAGGTCCGTATAGTAAAAGCTATGGTTTTCCCAGTAGTGATGTATGGAAGTGAGAGCTGGACCATAAAGAAGGCTGATCGCCGAAGAATTGACGCTTTTGAATTATGGTGCTGGAGGAGACTCTTGAGAGTCCCATGGACTGCAAGAAGATCAAACACATCCATTCTTAAGGAAATCAGCCCTGAGTGCTCACTGGGAGGACAGATCGTGAATCTGAGGCTCCAATACTTTGGCCACCTCATGAGAAGAGAAGACTCAGTGGAAAAGACCCTGATGTTGGGAAAGATGGAGGGCACTAGGAGAAGGGGACGACAGAGGACGAGATGGTTAGACAGTGTTCTCAAAGCTACAAACATGAATCTGACCAAACTGCGGGTGGCAGTGGAAGACTGGAGTGCCTGGCATGCTCTGCTCCATGGGGTCACGAAGAGTCGGACACGACTGAACGACTAAACAACAACAACAAAACCTACGGGTCACTGCAAACATTTTTAGTTCTTCACTTAAACATGCTGTCTAAACGGAGTCTGGTTAGTAGGCTGCACTTTCAGAGCGCATATTGTAGTCAAATTTGCCCACTTTGCAGGAGTGGAGGCTGTTCCCCTGGGCCTTGTACTCCACTCCACTCCCTCCCCTGCCCCAATAACCTTAATATCACAATAGCTGAAGTCTCTGTAAACATAAATGACTATAAGGAATCACTGATAATACAGGATAAGTGAGTATCTCACATGGGAGTTGGTGCAGCTAGACTTCATTGTTGAGATACATTAGCTCTTTCTGGTAGTAGTACAAAAGAAATATAAGGTTACTTGTCACTTGCTTAGTAACAAGGAAATAGTGTTGAAGCAATGATTCTTCAACATCAACTTAGTAAAACTTGTCATGTTGTTTGGTTGCCTGATGGTTGTCTTCCAAAGCAACTACTCTATTCCGAACTGAAAAATGGAAAGCGTAATGCCGGTGGTCAACAAAAGAGGTTTAAAGACTCTCTCAAGGCAAATCTTAAAAAATGTAGTATAAACACCGACAACTGGGAGACCCTGGCCTGCGAGTGCTCCAGTTGGAGAACAGCTTTTACGAAAGGTGTTGTGTGCTTTGAAGATGCTCGAACTCAGGACGAAAGGGAGAAATGTGCTAAGAGGAAGGCACACTTGGCAAATCCACACTGTGATCAATTCCCGCCCGGAAACCTATGTCCCCACTGTGGAAAGATGTGTGGATCCAGAATTGGCCTCACAGTCACTTATGGACTCACTGTTAAAACCATGTTCATGGAAGACAATTACCATATTTTTCGCTCTATAAGATGCACCAGACCACAAGACACACCTAGTTTTTGGAGGAGGAAAACAAGAAAAAAAATATTCTGAATCTCAGAAGCCAGAACAACAAGAGGGATCGCTGCGCAGCGAAAGCAGTGATCCCTCTTGCTGTTCTGGCTTCTGGGATAGCTGCTCAGCCTGCATTCACTCCATAAGAAGCACACACATTTCCCCTTATTTTTTGGAGGGGAAAAGTGAGTCTTATAGAGCAAAAAATACGGTACTTGGCTACAAGTGATCGCCAACTCATATTCAGAGGGTGCGTGCTAACACTAATAAGATCACAGATAAACCTAAAAAATGACGATATGCTCCTTTCCCCAATGAGAACTGCTTAATCATTAGAGGCATCCAGTAGACTGTCAATCAAGGACTTGATTGACAGGGCATGGTCTTGACTTGAGCAAGACTCATTGACATCTGTGGAAGTTGCACGATTCAGAAGTGCTCCTAGTGGACTCTGCTTCAAGTCAACCTATCTTGATTCATTTGCAACCGTATTGCATAAGACACAACAACTACAAGGTTATTTCCTTTTCTGAGCTGAGATCAATTTAGTACCTTGCCCCACAGTTGCCTGTGCTTGATCAGCACCTGCTTCAGAAAGCCATTGATTGCTAAGGATGCCTTTTAAGGATGAAGAAAATGTTCTTTTCAAACGCACTTTGCATTGATCAGAAGAAAGTATCTTTTTTTACTGCTCTTCACAGTGCATAGTGAAAAAGCCATTAATAAAGATTAAGGACAGTGGTGTGTCACAGTGGGTCAGACTCTAAGTTGAATTAATATAGGCTAATCTATGCTTTAGTTTAGAAGAAATGAACAGAATGTGCTGCTGGATTAGTGGTAGCATGCATGCATCCAGCGTCGCTAACAAAATATTCCAAGTTCAATACACTATATTCAGTCCCTCTCTATGGTTGGGGTACAGACTCTGGCCATGTGATGAACCACGATTGTAAAACTTTCCATGGGAAGGGCTTCCCCACACTAATTTCCCTCCATCGGTAGAATTGATTTCTGAAAATATGTATTTTGTGAGAGAAAGCTGATGCAAAATCCACAATCCTTAGTTTGTTGTTGTTTAATCGTTTAGTCATGTCTGACTCTTCGTGACCCCATGGACCAGAGCACACCAGGCACTCCTGTCTTCTGCTGCCTCCCGCAGGTTGGTCAAACTCATGCTGGTAGCTTCGAGAACACTGTCCCACCATCTCGTCCTCTGTCGTTCCCTTCTCCTTGTGCCCTCCATCTTTCCCAACATCAGGGTCTTTTCCAGGGAGTCTTCTCTTCTCATGAGGTGGCCAAAGTATTGGAGCCTCAGCTTCAGGATCTGTCCTTCCAGTGAGCACTCAGGGCTGATTTCCTTCAGAATGGATCGGTTTGATCTTCTTGCAGTCCATGGGACTCTCAAGAGTCTCCTCCAGCACCATAATTCAAAAGCATCAATCCTTAGTTAGAATCCCATAAAAGAAGGACTATGAATGGAGAATCACTTTTTCTTTCTTTTTTTAGGAACCTTTCCGATTTTGCTTTCTTTGAAAATCCAGATTCTATTTTTCTTTACCATTCCCCCATCTATAATTACATGTGGTGGAATTCTCTTCCCACAAGCCAATGCACAATTCATCCTTTGCCGGCATTTTTGCCAATTAAAGTTGAAAAGAGCTTCTTATGTGCTTAGGCTTCATTCATTTCCAGGCATTTAATTAGAAAGGTCTCTAAACCATCATCCAACTTCTCCTGCAGGATCGTCTACAGTTCGTGACCAGAGCCACACGATCCAGTGAAAACATAGCACCAACGTGAGCTGGATTCTCCATTAATCCATACAAAGAGCCTCAAAGATTCATTTCCATTATATTCAATGAGAAGGACCTCTTAGCTGTGCAAAAAGTTTGGGGACAATAGTACATTCTGAATATAAACATGTCCCTGACTCTGTCTTGTGGGATGTAAACACAGGAGCAGTCAATGACAACATTCCTAGAGTGTACATGTTAGAACATGGGGAGGGATGTCTGTCTAGCAAGCAGGTAAACTTCCTGGGGACGGACTTCCTCCGCATGTGACCAGAGGTGGGTGTGGCCTCACCTGTGCAGGTAAATGATAAAAGCACAGGGCAGGCAGCCATCTCTCTCTCTCTGCCATCTTCCTTCGATGAGGAAACATCTAAGGATGCTCTCTTGGCTCCCAGCCAAGAGAGGAGATAAGGACTATCTTGCTACAAGATAGATTCTAAGTGTATGTAACCTTTTTAAGTCTGTCTGCCTTCTGGGATCATATTGTGAACAGAACGTGAATAAACTCTTTTATAGTTTTATAAAGACTGTGTCGTGTCTTGTATTTTAAGAGGGAACAAAGGGGAAATTACCAGAGTAATTATTATAGAGGTTCTAGCGAACCTGTGCACACGTTACCGTTGCGAACTTAAAGGGGAACGTCTATAAACTCTGCTGATATTTTGGGAACTTGTTAGCACAAGTTGGATTAGGATATAATCTCACAATATATTCTCTCCTGCACCCCAGAACATTCCCACATGTCTAAGGTGATCTTGTGTGGAAGCAAGGCTCAATGTGCATATCCAATATAGATGCAAATGTGCATATGAATTCTAGTCCACATCCGTATTGTGGTGCTCACGTGATCTCTACTGAATTGCCTAGATGCATCTTTTGGAAATGGATGGAGATGAGCAGCCTCCTAACTGTTGTATGTGACTACAGCTGGATGAATGCCATGGATAGTTGGCCCCAATCTTCCGAAATTTGCCATACACAATGATATATTAACTAAGTTTTACCATTACAACAAATACTGCACTTGAAGCATGGCACATGAAAGGGCAATATATTCTTAGCTCTTCTTTAAGCAAAATACTTCTTCCCAGAAAATTAGATGTGAAGTTTGAGTTGTGTGACTGCATCGCCAGCTAGCACCTAATGGTGTGTCTGTGCACCAGCTAGTGTCTAGAACTAATCCCAAGAAGGAATTGCTAGTTAGTACTCCACTTCTGGAGGGACGCGGGTGGCGCTGTGGTCTAAACCACAGAGCCTAGGACTTGCCGATCAGAAGGCCGGCGGTTCGAATCCCCGCGACGGGGTGAGCTCCCGTTGTTCAGTCCCAGCTCCTGCCCACCTAGCAGTTCAAAAGGGTGTCAAAGTGCAAGTAGATAAATAGGTACCGCTCTGGCGGGAAGGTAAACGGCGTTTCTGTGCGCTGCTCTGGTTCGCCAGAACCGGCTTAGTCAAGCTGGCCACATGACCTGGAAGCTGTACGCCGGCTCCCTCGGCCAATAAAGCAAGATGAGCGCCGCAACCCCAGAGTCGGTCACGACTGAACCTAATGGTCAGGGGTCCCTTTACCTTTACCTTACTCCACTTCTGGGTTTTCGACCCTACGCATGCTCGGTCAGAAGTAAGTCCTACTGAGTTTAGTGAGGGTCACTCTCTGATAATTTGTTTTAGGATTACAGCATTGGTCGTGAAAAGTAAGTTCCTCTTTCAAGAGGAACTCTGGGTGTTCCAAACAATATATGAGCAGAACTTCAGAGAACGTTGGATCTACTGACTTTCCCTCAGATCTATTCAGAAGGTAGTTCCATGTGTGGTTACTTGATCATTATGAGATTGATCCATGTATTTTCTTCAAGATGTTTGCATTTCTCTCAGCTGACATGACTTACCCTCTGAAGGGCTGGCCGGACAGGCCTCCATTTTTAGTTGTGAACAGAAGCAACGTACACCCAGTAGGTCACCTCATGAATAAGGAGACTTGCCTGTCTCTTCACACAGCAAGATGGCCTGTGTACTTATGAATAGTTCATGTGTGAATTGCATGCCCAGAAAGAGCAGTTGCAGAGAGTTTGGAAGGAAGAGGGATAAAGGAGATTAGAATTTCTCTCTCCTTCTTCTGCTTGGTGCAAAAGTACTCTAAACCAGAATGATTTGAAGGATATGGTTTCACAATGTACTTTGCATTGCATTGCATTTCTGTGCATGCCACTGATATTTAAAGAAGCTGACAAATTGTTCCTTGCATTTTTAGAACATTAAAATAAGGCCCTTCTTTCCACCCTCTCCAGAGACAACTGTGGAACATCTGTCAGTTGCGCTCCCCCCTGTTTGAACTGGATAATAAAGTGCAGCATTGGCAATGAGTTGATCAATCACCTATACAAATCTATACAACGTCTGTTTGGAACTGGCAGGTCATTCCATTGGAATTACAGGCCATCAGTCAGTCACCTGTGGTATTCTGCGTTTCTCTGCCTGTGATCTTAATGAGAGAGGCAGCACCATAATTCTCCTGGCACTATCCATTGCTCAAGGCGTAAGGGAACTGTCATGGCCACATGGCTGGCAAAATGAAACACATAAGTAACCCATTTCCTTTTTCTTGGGCAGATAAATTCTACAGCAGCAAAGAGAGGTGGGAATGGCAGTCATTACCCAGGGACTTTTCATTGGAAGTTCAATGACTATTACTTTGGACTGCAAGTTGACACACAAGCTTGGGCATCAGTGAAGCCAAGTTAAGATATTTTATTTTATTTATTTTAAAAACCTGTTGATTTCAAAAAGGATGTTTGCTTAACAAGTATGTTCATGTCTTCCGTCCAGGACTGCTTCCTGAAGGTGATCTCTACTGGACTTCCTCTAATTGTGGGATCCAACTGTGTCTGAATCTGAACGATTTTGTCCCTAAAGCGTCTCACAATGCTTTCTATGGCCCAGTTTGGTGATGCAAAAATGACTCATCCAGAATAACATCAGTGACAGCCTTCCATCCCATCTTGGGATTGCAAGCAATCTGAACTAAGATGTGAGGGTGGTTTTCATTATGCCATATGTAGAGTATATAGCTGTTGAACATCTCTTCGCAATCCACACAGTTTCACTGTTTATTTGATTTAAATAAAGAAAAGTGATTGGGTGTTGGGTTTTTTCATCCCATTACTACAAACTGTGTTTGCTAGAATCTGCATTGCCCCAGAGCAGAACATGAGATGCAGTAAATGAATTGCACATATATTTCACATTTTTTGCTAATATGTTTAAGTTGAAGCATTAGTGAATGCGATCGCATTATTCTTTGTGAGGCTATATCTCCAATCTGTGTGCACACAGAGTCCTTTAAAATGTGTCACTCATCTGGATCTCCCTCCCAAACAGCTGATTGGTGCTGATGATGCTTTTTCAGACGTGTCCATATGGGAAGCCCCACCAGCTGCATTAGGGAGAGGAACCACGTACAGTTCTCTATGGAACTGTGAACATGACCCATTAGAGATAAGGCTAGATGGATTTGATCCCATTACATTCTGTTCCTTAAGTCTTCTGTGGCTTACCTGTGCTCGGTGTTCCGCTCTGCCTGTCTTCCAATTCTCCATAGAGGATTTCTCTAATTAATTTCAGAAATGGCCTATGTGCAGTTTGCTCTTGCCACAGCTGTTCCATTCATTCACAGGATTTGGTTTTTTTTCCTTTTTTGCCTCTGCTAAGCTATGCACACAAGCAGTTGTGTGCAGTGAAGCCATACAATGTTTGTTTTCTGCATGTGATCTCGCTCACCATCACATCAACATCCCCTCGCTTTAGTTCATGCACAATGTTCATGGGTACGAGCATGGAGTTTATAGCATCTTTACTCTTCATGCTCAGGTCCACCCAAACTGCTTCTTGCCAACCAGCAATGGATATACAAATCCTTTCTCTGGCAGAATTGTTTATTTCAGCCGTACTTGCCACCCTCATTTTAGACTTAGACTGCATACTCACGACAATTTATTCTAGAATTAATGGAATGGTCTATGTGTGTGCGTTTCTATGTAGTCAACACACAATCTAGAGCTACTGCAATTTTTTTTGTTCTTTAAAAGTGCTCCTTGAAAAACTGGTCTCATTCAAAAACTAAATTCTCATTGCAGATTGATTCTGCAGTGCCCTTTGGAGTGTTCACTGGAAAAGGGATTAAAATAGATGCAAGCATTCCCAACAGTGGGGATTTATCCACAAGGACCAGACAACATTGTGGGTGGGTGTATATCAAGATCACGGTTACAGCCTCCTTCATTCACGTGGGGAATGTGTAGAGTGGATAAGATATAGATAACATCATCAAAGGAGTGGGTTTTCAAATGCATATCAAGTAACCACACCCACACTTGTGGACAGCAGGATCTAGAATCAATCTGGATTGAAAGCAGCATGTTGAGGACAAGCTTGAATGATTCTGGATGGAGAGAAACTACTATATATATATATTTGTGCTGCAAATAGAATATTGTGTACACAGGGAGGAGGATGTGAGCTGCATTCCAGGTTACTACATTTTAGTCCCCCAAACCGGGAACCTGAAATTTGTATACCATGCCAACCATTTGCTAGTTATGCTACTTTATGTACCTAAGTCTCTGGAGCACAAGGCTGCTGCATGAAAGTGAACATTGGATTTGGGCTGTGAAATGCCTGGTATGGGGCTGCAAGATGGCCGATGTTTGCTGCAAATTGAGGTGAATTTTGTCTGGATGATTTGTGGTTGGAAATTCAAATTAGCCTCAGGCACATCCCCATAATTACCCACAGTTTTCACTGAATGGCTGTTAAAAACCAAAGTGGGGTGGGGTTTTTTTGCCTCTTTTTACAGGGTTTGCTCAAAATCTGCCTTGGTATCTGTTTCATTTGGGAGCCGCCCAGAGTAGCTGGAGAAACTCAGCCAGATGGGTGAGGTATAAATAATATATTATTATTATTATTATTATTATTATTATTATTATTATTATGCAAAGGTAATATATGGGTCTGCAATCCAAGGGAGGAATTGCTCCAAATTGGGCGGATCTCGTGGGAATTCAGCTGATACTAGATCACTCCACCAAATTTTGGATGATTTCCTCCTCTCTCTGAAACCACACATGACACAGCCCTCAGTGTTCTGGAGCCCCCAACCTTTTAGAGACAGTTTTTGATGGGTCTTCAGAAGAAAGCAAGGTGTGTGAGTTGCCTCCTGCTCACACATCCATTGGATACAACCCAGTATATTTTGAAGGCCAAGTCACAATTGTTCTTCTTCCATCCCTCCATGGCTCTGTGGTAACTGTTCGGATAAAGATTTCCTAAATGTGTGACACTTGCCAGCTATCTCAAATATGTGATTTGTTCTCCAGGAACTACATAAGTTGACAGGCTTTTCTTCCATTGATTCTTCTGATCATTATACAGTGTTAATGGTTCACCTCTGTGAGCATAAGAGGCTGAAATAACTTTCCAGGTCTCAATTCCTCTTTCTGTTCCAGGGCTTTGTTTGTTCTCCCCCCCCCCCCCCCCGTCCACTGCCTTGTTTTTTGGGAGGTAGGTGGGATATGATAGAGAAGCAATTGTTTTCGTCTCCAATTAGTCCAGCCTTTGCTTGGGCTGTAAACTTTATGCCAACTGCTCTTTGCAGCCTAGTGAAACAAAGCTAGACTTATATATCTCCTAAAGATTTCTTGGAAAATGAGTAATACGAATTTTTCTGAAACTAAAAAACAAAACAAAAAACAGATGGAAAAGTAAAAAAAGGAGAGAGTGAGAGAGAAAAGAATACAGTTTTGCAGAGGGAGTAATGATGACAGCACCATTAATAACATGGGTCATTAAAATTTATAAAAAGCTATTTTTAATATAGGATATAAATACATTTCTCAGGCAGAGCTATGAAATTTATAACATTTTTATTGTCACCAGAGGACCTTCCTGGTGCTCCCCTCCCCTCCGCTGTCTGCCCTCCATCGTAAATCACAGTATGGTTAATAACCTAGATTACAACTACCAGTTGCATTTACAGAATTAAATATTGACTATGTGAAAATGTTATTACATTTTTACTGATCAGAAGACCACAAAACAGCCCTGCAGGACATGTAGCTGGAGAGAAATATCAGTGTAATCTTTGTTAGAAACACAGTTATGAGATTCTTGGTAACAAGTGAGACTGGGGAGATGGTGGGGAACTAACTTCTTAATTTGACAGGCAGCCAGATGTGCCAAGCCGAACAAGGGCTATTAGAACATACTTTTCCCTAGGAAGAAAACTTGTGAAGGCCCCAATATATGAGAAAAAGATCATCAGAAAGAAATTGGTGCATTGAATTGTAAAGGAGTTTGTTGTTCACTAAGGACTGCAAAATTCTTTCATTTCTTGACCCAAACTTACCGGCAGTCACTTTTAATGGGTGATAAAAAGGTAAAGGTAAAGGGACCCCTGACCGTTAGGTCCAGTCGTGACCGACTCTGGGGTTGCGGCGCTCCTCTCGCTTTATTGGCCGAGGGAGCCGGCGTACAACTTCCAGGTCATGTGGCCAGCATGACTAAGCCGCTTCTGGCGAACCAGAGCAGCACATGGAAACGCCGTTTACCTTCCCGCCGGAGCGGTACCTATTTATCTACTTGCACTCTGACGTGCTTTCAAACTGCTAGGTTGGCAGGAGCAGGGACCGAACAACGGGAACTCACCCCATCACAGGAATTTGAACCGCTGACCTTCTGATCGGCAAGTCCTAGGGAGCCAGTGTGGTGTAGTGGTTAAGAGCGGTAGTCTCGTAATCTGGGGAACCGGGTTCGCGTCTCCGCTCCTCCACATGCAGCTGCTGGGTGACCTTGGGCCAGTCACACTTCTTTGAAGACTCTCAGCCCCACTCACTTCACAGAGTGTTTGTTGTGGGGGAGGAAGGGAATGGAGAATGTTAGCCGCTTTGAGACTCCTGAAGGGGAGTGAAAGGCGGGATATCCAAACTCTTATTCTTCTTCTTCTAGGCTCTGCGGTTTAACCCACAGCGCCACCCACGTCCTGTTTAATGGGAGATACTACTCTACTAATCATATTATGGTCACCTTTGGGAGTGCTGTTGAGACCAGTATATTTGTGACAGGCCCTACAGACTCACAACTGGGTGTGTGCTGGGCTCCTTTCTCAATAACACCAAACCTGTGGCTAATGAATATATATCAGCATGGGACGTGTGTGGCCAGCAGATCCATTGCTCCTACTCCTTCACATGTTCATCGAACGCTTGTTTGGACGTTTCTGCTGTTCCCAGCCCAGTACACTTCAAATACATCCTCCCCATCACATGTGCTGGGGCCTGCAAAACTAAGCAGGGTCTCGTTCTCACTGCAGCATTGCCGCGACTCTCCTCACTCCGTCCCCGGGTCTGGCTTGACCCAGGAGTGGAGCTGCAGTTGGCGGTGTTGGGCCGATTCAAGCTCCAATGAGGAAGCCTGTCGTGGGGGAATCCGGTCATGCCCCCTCATAAAAATATTCATGCATGAGATGCATGGTTGGACCTGAGAATAAGCATACCATATTCGCCCAAGTGCAGCGCAAGTAAAAATACAAACCACTGCACCATGCAAATCCATCTGCTAATCTGAATACCTGAAGGACTTTCTTCACTCCCATCGTTCAGCCTGGACACTGAGGTCCAGCACCGAGGGCCTTCTGGTGGTTCCCTCACTGCGAGAAGTGAGGTTACAGGGAACCAGGCAGAGGGCCTTCTCGGTGGTGGCGCCCACCCTGTGGAATGTCCTCCCACCAGATGTCAAGGAAATAAACAACTATCTGACTTTTAGAAGACATTTGACGGCCGTTTTTAATGTTTGATGTTTTCCTGTGTTTGAAGTTTTAATTTGTTGGATCATCATCATCATCTTGGGTGAATCTGCTAATTTCAGTTTCTTTTTAAAATAAATTTTATTAAATTTTATTAAATGTTACAAAAAAAGAATAGAAAAAAAGAAATAGAAACAATACATAACCATACAAAAAAACATTTTGTCTGCACAATGTTCCAGAATGCAGACTAGAAAAGAAGAGAGACAAAAGATAAAAGAAACAAGACAGAATCTGCTAATTTGAATTTCACTTAGTGTCTCATTGTTCCAGTCTTAATTTCACTTTCCCACATACCCATATCAGCTGGTGATTTCTTTTCAATCCTAAAAAAATTCATCAGCAAATATTAACCTAGCGCGTGCAATATTTTTACACGTTACTTGGATGACAAAACAAAAATCAGAGAAGTGCAAATTTCAAAGGACTGCTGTGTTTCAGTTTGCACGTTGCTTTGGAAAGTGTGACTTCTGTTCACCTTTAATGCAAAGTGAATCAGATTTCTTCCCACCCCCCATTAATGAGGTTCAATCCTGTGGATTGTCTCACCTTTACCTTGAGTCTATGACGTACAATCAAGCTAGAGCTGTGATTTCCCGGAGACTGAGTGACATTGCCAGGCAAGAGGACATAGCCCAGGTAAAACCAGGGATGGTCCTAGGGGACCAGATTTACAGGACCATACCAGCCCCCTACCTTGCAGAAATCTACTATGTGGAATACCGCAGACTTTTTACAGCGGCTAGATTAAATGTCCTTGACTCTGCGATATTGTGGGGAAGGTACAGGGGAGTACCATACGCCCAGAGAACCTGTCATTGCGCCATGGGTGTGGTTGAGTCCACCGAACACATTCTCTTGACTTGCCCTTCTTATGCAGAGCTTAGACAAAAATTTATAGCCCCACTTCTACGTCAATTTAACTTCCTACCCGGAGAAAACCAGGTTTTACACTTGCTAAATAATGTCACTAGAGCTATACCTTCCTTGGTGGCCAAATTTCTTTTTTTAGCTTTTAAGCGTCGCAAGACTATAATTGACTGTATTGATATAGGGCTATCTGTTTAACCCATTTTAGTGTTGGTTAAGTTTTAAAATCTTTTTCGATGTTTTTAACTGTGTACTGACAAATGTTTCTTTTTCTGACTGACGGTCGAATAAAAGGTTGATGATGCTTCCCACCCCCTATTCCCTATCTATCACATAAACCACACTTCATTATTATTTTCCAGATCCCCATGTTGGTCCAAACAACTTACTGATAAAAAATAACAAGCTATCTGGCTTCCAGCTATCCCCACCCTTGCCAGACCATAATGAGGTGGAAGGGATCTGCACACTCTTTCTTCCAAAATGGCCTTCCATGGCAGAGGGCATCAAGGGCAGTGCAAATTTATAATAGGAGGAGTACCATGTTTGTCAAGTGCTTAACTTGTGAGGTTTCCTGTTTCCCTTTGATGTCTGACTTTGCTCTTGATAATCCCGGCTACTAGTCAGACGACTTTGATTAATAATCATTTTGTGTCATTTCATAAAATTTATTTCCATTTAATCTGGTCTGAATATATTTAAGTCTGTCTTACGTGCGGTAGATTCTGATGTGTAATAATTAATAACTGAGATCGGGAAGAGCAGAGTGGCTAAAAGACTGAGAGCATCCTTGGTTCAAATGTCATCGCTTCCATGGATTCACTAGGTGGCCTCAGGGAAACTATCTCTCTCTCTATTTCTCTGTAGCATAATAAGACTCACCTGTCTCCAAGAGTTGTTGTAAAGGATTCAATATGATGTGTTGGATCCAGAGCAAAATTCTAAGTGCTATTATTGGAGTGATTTGGATAGAAATTAATGGGGTTGTATTGTTGTTTAGTCGTTTAGTCGTGTCCGACTCTTCGTGACCCCATGGACCAGAGCACGCCAGGCACTTCTGTCTTCCACTGCCTCCCGCAGTTTGGTCAAACTCATGCTAGTAGCTTCAAGAACACTGTCCAACCATCTCGTCCTCTGTCGTCCCCTTCTCCTTGTGCCCCCCATCTTTCCCAACATCAGGGTCTTTCCTAGGGAGTCTTCTCTTCTCATGAGGTGGCCAAAGTATTGGAGCCTCAGCTTCATGATCTGTCCTTCCAGTGAGCACTCAGGGCTGATTTCCTTCAGAATGGATAGGTTTGATCTTCTTGCAGTCCATGGGACTCTCAAGAGTCTCCTCCAGCACCATAATTCAAAAGCATCAATTCTTCGGCGATCAGCCTTCTTTATAGTCCAGCTCTCACTTCCATACATCACTACTGGGAAAACCATAGCTTTAACTATACGGACCTTTGTTGGCAAGGTGATGTTTCTGCTTTTTAAGATGCTGTATTGATTATATCTAAGTAATTCCTTCCTCTTCCCTAACCATTGCACCTGGGGGGTGGAAAGTGGTACCTCACAATCACCATTGAGAGTGGGATTTAGTAGGCAAATCCCTGAGTTCTTGAATCTGTAAAAGAGAAGTCTAGCAGATTAGATCTATTGGTGTAGTTCAGAGTCCCACCTCCAACATACGGGCCCAAAGAGCAGTACACAAACCCCCTTGCCTAACCAAGAATTTAATATTGGAATTTCTTTCCTCCATGACTGCATAACTTTTCAAATTCTGAATTTTATCATATTTATTCTGAATTACTATGGATGAAAGAAAATGCCTATTTCTGTTTCTTTCAGTTTCTCATTTTCCCAACCATAGGTTCAGTTCACCCCATTTTTGCAACAGTTTGATGGGTAAAAAGGAAAACCATATGCATTTTTTTTTTTAAAAAAATATCTCCTAATGTACATTCCTAATAAGAAAGCATTTTTGCACAATACTTTCATTTTTGTGAACACTTTCCTCTGACATATAAATAGGTAACTGTGCTTTGGTTTGCATATTCAGCCAGGAAGTTAGGTGGGTTCCCAATGAAATCCAAATCACATAAATTTCTTCCCCATTCCTACTAAGAACTCAGCCAGGTCCTAGTTATACTAAACTGCACAAAAATATGAGCTATATAGATTTTTGTTACTTGGTGATTTTGCATGAATTTAGATGGTAAGCTCTTGTTTCCCTATAGCATCCGTTAGACCACATAAATTCAGTATAAGAAATAATAATAAAAGTTTATGTGTGAGAAAGAGAGCGCTCAAGAAAATATACAGAACAACTATATTTCTCCAACTTTAAACCTGGCAACTAAGGTAATTAATAAGTTCTTTCTATTGCACTTGTACAGCAGTCAGATAGACTTGTCCCTTGTCAATTTAATTCATTTTTGACGCCGCTTTTGAAAAACGCAATGCATTCTCAAAAGAACCTGAAAGCTGCGTTCTGGTGATGCAATATGCAAGGCAAAAAAACAACCACCTTGGTTTTAAGGGAACAGAGTTGAAAGATGTGTCATTTTGAAATTGGTGTACACTATGCAGCAAATCAGGAGGAGAGAATAAAAAGAAAACGGTCATTGTGTGAAGAATGCAGTATTAGCATTGGAAGGAAATAGTATTGTGCGCACACCTAGGAATGCACAATAGTGTTAATATACCGGGATAAGTAACAGTTTGTAGTAAATTTGTTAATAATAATAAGAATAATGTCATTTTATAATTTGACTGATATTCTGTTCAGCTATCCAGTAAAAACTGATCATCTGCATTCATTGCCTTACACCACATTGTTTATTCAAATGAGGGTGGTTGTTGTTGTTTTTCACAAAATGGTTGCTTTTGGGGGGTCAGTGCAGTTTGTTTGTGTAGCAGGATCTTGTGCTTAAAAAAAGAAGAAGAAGAAAAGCTTTCAAACTCCATATCAGTAGCATGAGAGTGGATGTTTCACAGCACAATAGGCATACAGTATGGCATAATATATGCACTTTTGCTGCAGAATTCTAATGGCCCTGTGCGGAGGGAAATTTACTCCGTCCTTATAGGAATTAAAGGAAGGCATTTATTTCATTCAGAGAATGCACTGTCTCCCAATGGTTGTGGTGCTAAGGACTCTCAGCTTTGAATGGGACCTTTTATTGTGAAGGAAGAAAGCGCAGATACAGCACCGAGGGAAAATTTCAGAGTCCAGACTCGAGTGCCTAGCAACTCTTTGCCATCTCTCATTTTTTCCCAGTCCCCGACTTAACTGAACCCTTTCCGTCCATCTTTAATTGATTGGGTTAAAATAAACCCTCAGCACTACCAGTGTTTTTGTGGCCCCCATAATAGGACCATTGTGTGCCTCCCTTCCAACTCTTGTGCTCTCTATTTAGGAATGTGTCGCTCTGAGCGGTTCAAAAGTGTGAGTAAACGAAAAAAAAGGGGGGCACAATCACTTCATTAATGATTTGTAAACAGAATATTCTGCGCTGACACCACCTGCATGGGCTTTCAAAAGAAAATATATACATATACTGTACTTGTGGAGGCCCTCTGTATATGGAAACAGTGTCATTTTATTCTGCCAAGTGCATAATCGCGCCAATTAACACTTTTAAACTCCTGCTAAATAGCGGCATTAAATGGAAGGGTTTCTCAGATAAACACCCCCACACCCCCCCAAAAAAAAATCCAAAAGAAACAGGCATACAAAAGGAAAGAAAGAAAGAAAGAAAGAAAGAAAGAAAGAAAGAAAGAAAGAAAGAAAGAAAGAAAGAAAGAATTTTCCCCCTGCTACATGTTTGACACAGAGTGGCATATAAACACAGGTCAAAGTTATCATGGCAAGTAGGAAGAGGGGGATAAAAAGATATATGAAAGTAAGGGGAGAAAGTTCACTCAACATTTCAAAATAGCAGCAAAAGTGTTTATAGCTGGAGTTTGCTGTTGCTGTAGGCCTCATTAAAGCAAGTCTTTGTTTTCTGCTTTTCAAACGCTACATATTATGACAGCTAGAAACGGCTTACCAGCCACATGCTGTCATCTCGGCCTGCCAAGAAACCATGTAATCATTCTTAGAGTCTGAAGGTGGGTAGCTACCACTGGCTTTGTGAAGATGTCAAAAAGGGAAAAAGAAAGACGAAAACTGCTGTGCATAAATATAGTTTCAACTACAATGCATGGGGTGTGTGTGTTTTTAAAAAAGAAGCTTCTGTAAATCTTATTGTGAGAGAGTATGCACCTTCTGTATCTACGGACACTGAAATAAGCCCCTTGTGAATCAGAAGCCACACAATATTCAAGGCTGCGTCAGATGCTGATAAAGTTAATCCCACTTGTATTGGGCATCAGTGTAATAATACGAGCAAAGGAGAATTTGCACTCTGAACTTCATGCAGGCTGCAAAAGATTTTTGAGAAGCCCCCTAGCAACTTACCTGCCGCTGTACCTTCTCATTGTTGTTGACCCCCCCTGGCCTGTTGCCATTCTAAATCAGGGGTCAGCAGGGAGCCTGTCCACTGTCCCTCAGACCTTGTGGGGGGCCGGACTATATTTTGGAAAAAGAAATGAATGAATTCCTATACAGTGGTACCTCGGGATGCGAACAGGATCCGTTCCGGAGCCCCGTTTGCATCCTGAACGGAACGCAAGACACGATGGCGCTTCCACGCATGCGCGTGACGTCATTTTGAGCATCTGCGCATGCACGAGCAGTGAAATCCGGAAGTAACGCGCTCCGTTACTTCCGGGTTGCCGCGGAGCACAACTCAAACGCGCTCAACCCGAAGCACATTCAACTCGAGGTATGACTGTACCCCACAAATAACCCAGAAATGCATTTTAAATAAAAGCACACATTCTACTAATGTAAAAACACCAGGCAGGCCCCACAAATAACCCAGAGATGTATTTAAATAAAAGGACACATTCTACTCATGTAAAAACACGCTGATTCTTAGACCGTCTGCAGGCCGGATTTAGAAGGAGTTTGGGCCGCATCCGGCCCCTGGGCCTTAGGTAGCCTACCCATGGTCTAAATGTTACACTCACCTTGCAATCTGCAATGTTCTCCAGCAATGCCTTTGCCACTTTGCTATATGTATCATGGGTGCTGTCACTCTTGTTTCCAGCTCCAGGAGTTTCTTGATAGCTTGGTCCTATCCATATGATAAGTGAGAGATTCCATTAGAGTTTGCATTAAGTTCACATGGGACGGGACTTGAGAATATGTTCTTTGTCACAACCACCTGTTAAGCTTTTAGACCCAGGCAAGGCACACTTTTGAGTTGTGCAAGGAACGTCTCACCTGCGTGTGCGCACTGCATCTAAGTGAGTAGGTCTCTTCCCATTTTTGGAGGTAGTGCCTTGTCCCGGGACAGCATGCTGTGCCTTCCTCCCCTCTTCAAATCCTGCTCAGTCACCCCAGGCTGTGTAGTGTTATGAGTTTGGCAGAAGGGGACGAATAGGCTGTATGCCAAGACTCTTCTAATTCAGGGATCCAGAATGTGCTAAAATATAATCCAGGATTCAGATGTCAGGAACAGCCAGGCAAACTTTCTGGTAAGGTGATAGCCTAGGCAATGGGCCAGTAAGGGGACAAAGGAAGTGGGTGGGGACACTCCTTCAGTTTGCTAGTAGTTAGAAAGACAAAGGCCAGAGCTGAAGGTGATGTGAGCCTGAAGCAAAGAGTTGAGGGGGGCAGAATGCTTGATTTCTGTTTGAATCCAAGCCTACATCTAGGGCCAAGCAAGTCCTTCTTGGGGTGGTAATGCTGTGTTAATGCTTCATCAGAGGCTCAGGTTGTATATAGCGTGTTCTCCTTCATGGAGAGCACGTGTTGCGGTGGGGGCCGCCAGGACACTCCAAAGTTGGGGGCGGGCTAATTGATTGTTGGTCACTGATGCGATTGGGGCTTCCCTTGTTGTTGGGAAGAAGTTAATGTTGCCATTTGTTGATTGACAGCCAGAAATGCTAAAACTCCTTGCACGAGGCTAGGGCTTCCTCTTTTTGCCCGTGCATCGGATTGCCCCCCCCCCCATAGTTAGGGTTGTTCGCTTTGACCTTGCTATGCCTGTCATGGAGTCGTCTGCTCTTGGGGCAGGGGCCCAGTTGGAATTTTGTCCATCTGGCTGATTGGTTGGGGCCATTTGGTTTTTGCCAAATGGCACCGCCAACCTTCTGATCGGCAAGTCCTAGGCTCTGTGGTTTAACCCACAGCACCACCCGCGTCCAGCAAAAGGGAATGTTAAATGCTGCGTGCTAAGTATATAAACCCTCAAGCCATCCCACACATTGGCAACATCATAATTTGCCCAACAGCCCAGAATAGCCAATCACAATCCTGGACAGTGAAACTATCCCACCCAGCAACCCACTGCAACACGTGCTCTCTATGAAGGAGCACACGCTTTGTCCTCCTCTCCCATTATTTCCCAGCTTTTCCCCTCATCTGCTTCTGAGCTGTGACCTCCCTCAAACCCCTGTTGTAATTTTGAACTGTCTTCCTCTTCTCTGGAAGGGTCAGGCTGGGGAGGCGGTCTCCACCATTCCTCCTCTGCCCAGTCCTTGCCGGTAAATAAACAACATATCATAAAGACACCACAGTCTCCTCTGTCCATCAAGGAAACATGAACCTTGGGTAAGCAAGGTTCCTGGAATCTCTCACTGCTTGGGGATTGGAGGTGGTGTGTAGCAATATCAAGTCCTTCTGCTGACTCCAGCGACAACCAGGGACCTTTCGGGACTCCTGGCTCATCATCGAAGCTGCTGGGATCGGGGAAAGGAGGGAGTCTCTATGGGTCAGATTTGGCTCTGGTCTGGGGGTTGCCATGGGACTCGTGACATTTCAGGTGGGCAACTGTTTAAGGAAGAAGTCTGGATTATAAGGCTAGCCACTGGATGTTTTTTTCTGCAGGAGTTGATATCAGTCTCTGTGGATCCATCAACCTGCATATTATCACTCAAGCCCTCCATGATTCTGTAACATCAAGGAAGGTTTCAACATTTTTATGCTTTCAATTCCACAGCAATAAATGTTCCATATGTTTGAAATATGCTAATGTCCCCCCTCCATTATTGTCTTTCATACAATTTTGTGATACTACTTGGATTAGTTTAAAAGACGAGTTGTGACTAAATGTTCAAGGTTTTAAAATAGTCTTCGTGCTTGAGACCTTAGTGAAATACATGTGCAGGGCAAAAACTATTTGTAGATCCACACCAGACATTTAAAGGACTTTCAATGCACATTTATTATTATTGTTATTTTTTGTTATTGTTATTATTGTTATTATTCGAAATTATATACTGCCAATACCGGGGGTCTCAGGGCAGTTCACAGAATAAAATCAAGATATAAAACTTCAAAATACATCATAACAACAACAACAACAACCCAAATCCCCCCCCCATATTTTTTAAAGGGCATAGGATGTAAATCAGATCAATATTATTAAAACACTTGGCTTCCCCTAAAGCATCCTGAGAGGTGTAGTTTATTAAGTTTCCCAAAAATTAGAGTTCTGTGAGGGGAAAACAGCAGTTCCCCATGTTCTTGGGAAAGTTTATAAAAATCTGTTAAATTCCTACCAAATCTATCTACAGCAGAGCTAAAAGTGGAACCTCCAGTTTCAAAGGCAGTTTATCAGGTGTTGCAGACAAACACATTTTTTATCTCGATCATGTCTTGTTTGTGAGTTTCCTGTGGGCATCTGGTCTCTACTGGAGACAAAATGCTGGTCTAGCCTGGTAACATATGGGAGTGTCTTTTGGGTTGTCCTTAGACACATATTTACAGCGGTAATGTGCATGTCCCTTTTTAGAACAAAACTTTACCCTGAATGCTTAAAAAACTTCTTATGCAGTGCATTGGTAGAATTCAATGGATTTTTATAACTTTCACACATGTCACTGATAGATAGTGAAGTGCTGGCCAGCTGGGACCAAGGTATAATTTTGTGGCCATATGCTTTCAGTTTAGTTACTTTTGAGGTGTAATTGGTGCATTCACATCGAAGGGAAGTTTTTTCAGCTCAGCGCTTTAAGCTGACTCATGTCAAGCAAATAGCATGTTGTTCCTACAACGTTTAACCAAACACCGCTATGGAAAAAGCCAAAAAACCGCTCTATGGAATTTCCTGGCCTGCATATTCCTCTGCATCAGATGTGGCTCAGAATGTAATGCGCGCAATCTGGGCTCAAGGTTTGCTAGATGCTGCTTCCTCAAAAGTTAGACATTTTTTGGGGGGGAAGCCCCTTCTATGAGATATGCACCAATTCTCTCAGTAATTCACACACTGTATGCCAAGGCACTCTCGTCGCCAGAGGAGGACTGCTGGTGTGCGGTGACAAATGCACTAATGAAATAATTAAAAGCTCATTGGGGCTCCCGTTACCCACTGATCTCTGCATGATCTCTGGCCACGAAGCCTTTCAATCTGCCTCCACTGGGGTTATGCTGCAGTCCCTGTAACTGGATCATTCAATCACTCCCAATGTAGAGATGTAGCAGATTTAACTGGCCTCAGAGGAGACCCACCCAGCATAGTGACTTGTGCAAAAAACACACACACCCCACAAACATGTGTGTGGGGTGTGTGTGTGGTTCTCTGGCAGGACAATTTGTTCTTACTCTTAAACCTAATGTTTTAGGTGTGAGCACAAAATGTGGTCCTGATTTTAATTTAGGGGAGGAATAGAAACCCTATGCAAGTGTTACTCAAATGCAGACCAGAGTAGGACCAGTGCCGGATTTACGTATAAGCTAAACAAGCTATAGCTTAGAGCCCCATCTCTTGCCCCCCCAAAAAAAAAACGGATGTACGTACAAATAAAATAAAACCTACATACAGCAACCGTGTTTTGTGTTGTGTAGGCTCCTATGATGTAAATAATGGGCCCCGCCTGCTAGCCTGCTCCCTAAAATATCACTGGTTTGCTCATTTCTATATATAGGGTGCCTACATTCTGCATGGACTGGTTTCATGGCAACATGTGCAAATGGCTTTAGATACCTGTTAGGTCCATAAATTACCATATAGCATATATTCAACACACAAAAACAGCGACAATTGGTTGTTGACAAAGGACAGCTGGACATATAAAGGGCCCCATTACCTTCAGGAGCTTAGGGCCTCATCAAACCTAAATCTGGCCCTGAGTAGGACTGTGACACCATTGGATCACTGCCTTTTTTTAATAGCCATGCATTGCACATGAATTCGTATAGAAATGGCTGCCTTTCTCACATGTAGGAGGGGGGTGGTCTGTACAATCAAGATTATCTGATGGCTGAACTGGTACAGTCCTTTAAGAGTTTTACTACTTCGTCTTCTGTTCATGTAAATCAGGTCTCTGTGTCTAAATTCAAATCAGGGGACTCGTTTGCAAAATCTCTATTGCAATTAATCCTTGTGATTATTCCTGCATGTGTGTTTGTATTCATGAATTAGGGTTCAAAGTAGGCTAAGCCACTGACTATTGAATCCCTAATGGTCCTTTTAACCTTTCTTATTAATTTTAATTAGAAAGCTTTTCTATTTTGTGGTTATTGATTATTTGCAAAGGGCATATTTTGAAAGTATTGTTTAGATCGGGCATTGCTGACACAGCTATAACCATAAAGGGCCCTGTAATTTTTGAATGTAAAATGAAATTTGTTATTAATTGCAGCCATTAGGATTTTATTTTGCAATAAACCAAGCTGTAAGAGAACTTTAGAGGACTAATATTGCCATAAAATAAACGAACATATGGAAATAAATTGCAAAAAAAAAGGTCTAACAATGTACTTTGGCAAGATTTCACTCAGTGTGCCCACTGTTATGTGAAGAGTATCTCTTCTTGCTAACCAATTACTAGATTCAGTAGGAGATAACCTCTTGTAAGCTCATTGGTATCATCGAAGAAAATAATTCCATGGCCAGATCTTCACCACTCCAATAATTCAGAGATGACAAGGAAGGCATAAGGTAAAGGAAAGGGACCCCTGACCATTAGGTCCAGTCGTGACCGATTCTGGGGTTGTGGCGCTCATCTCACTTTATTGGCCGAGGGAGCCGGCGTACAGCTTCTGGGTCATGTGGCCAGCATGACTAAGCCACTTCTGGCGAACCAGAGCAGTGCAATGAAACACTGTTTACCTTCCCGCCGGAGTGGTACCTATGTATTTACTTGCACTTTGACATGCTTTCGAACTGCTAGGTGGGCAGGAGCAGGGACCAAGCAACGGGAGCTCACCCCGTCGCGGGGATTAGAACCGCTGACCTTCTGATCAGCAAGTCCTAGGCTCTGTGGTTTAACCCATAGCATCACCCACATCCATTTTTGTTGCCTAGTTTTAATTAGCACTGACTGGCTCCAGAAGGGGGCAAAGTTGGGCATTTGCCAGAGTCCCAAGACCAACAAAAGTCCCACTGCCCTAACAGTACTCTTATTTCCACTTTGCACAAGCCATCCTAGAAGATGAGAAATCACTGTTTTCGATGCCCCCACCTTTGTCATGTGCCATGCCCTGAAGCGCCACCAAGTTCTGGCACCAATACTGCTTTTAGTGGCCCTGTTCCAGTAGCAGATCTTGGGGTCTCAAATTTCAGCGATGCCCCATGTGGTGCCAAAATTGGGCACCCTTCTGCCTCTCTAGCCCCATTCTAAATCATAGTAGCCATGTCCCTGGTGGTGCCCCCAAGGCTCCGACTGAACTGGCTGTGCTCCCCTAAATCTGCCTCTGCCTGTTCTAACACCACTAGCTGTATCCCACTTTGCACCCCACCACAGATGGCTACAGTGTGCGTTCACTTTTGGGTAGCTTGTTTTGCACTCATTGAGAAAGACAATACAGTGGTGCCCCGCAAGACGAATGCCTCGCAAGACGGAAAACCCGCTAGACGAAAGGGTTTTCCGTTTTGGAGGTGCTTCGCAAAACAAATTTCCTATGGGCTTGCTTCGCAAGACGAATATGTCTTGCGAGTTCCTGCGATTTTTTTCCGCTCCCCACCCCCTTTTTCTAAGGCACTAAGCTGCTAATAGCCTTTTAGCAGCTAATCCGCTAATCCCTTAAGCCTTTAATAGCCGCTAATAGCCGCTAAACTACTAATAGCACTAATCCGCTAATCTGCTAATGGGCTTGCTTCGCAAGACGAAAAAACCGCTAGACGAAGAGACTCGCGGAACGGATTCTTTTCGTCTTGCGAGGCACCACTGTACAGTCATACCTCAGGTTGAATATGCTTTGGGATGAGCATGTTCGAGTTGCGCTCCACAGCAACCTGGAAGTAACAGAGCACATTACTTCCAGGTTTCACTGTTTGCGCATGCGCAGACGCTCAAAATGGCGTCACGCGCATGCGCAGAAGCGCCAAAATGTGACCCGCGCACGCGCAGGTGCGCAGACACGGGTTATATTTGCTTCTAGATGCAAACAGGGCTCCAGAATGGATCCCGTTCGCATCTAGAGGTACCACTGTAATTTTTTGGATTAAGTATGTACTGGGAGGAAAAAACAACAACACAATTGTCCCGGGGGTTCCCAACAATTCAAAGCAAATCTAATCAATTTTAATGTATAAAATGACAGGCTGTGCAGCATTATTTATTAACATCATTTGTGTTAAACCAAAATGGTTAAAACATTACAAAAAATAAAAAAAATAAATTCCGGCAATAAACACAGCAAGAAAACATTCCAACAGGACACTCCAAGAAAACAAGGGTGAAAAAGCACACCCAGTATACGGGGGCATATAAATTCAATAAATAAATAAATACACTCAGACCACTTCAAGGGTGATCAGGATGAAATGCCTCTATTCCCCCAGATGTCATGCTGACATGTGATTAACAAAAATAATAATAGAATTGTGTCATGTGAGCTAGTCATACCCCAGGTATCCACCTCTCAACATGCGCACATACAGTTTCATTTCAGTGGGAGTCGAGGTCTAACAGGTTAACCTGCAGGCTTGCAGAAGCAGTCGGTTTTGAGGAATAGTTCGCATTTTATTTTATTTTTATTTTCTTGCAGTACTGCTCAATTACTGTGAGCAACAATTATCCGTGCAAAGAGTACGGGGGCAGAAAACGTCAACTGTTCTGCCAGGGCATTTCATTTATTTATTTATTTATGACGGCCTCACCTACGCTTTGGGGCTTTGCCAAAACCCCACGAATTCCTCTGGGATGATGACGAGCTATATTTGTGGGATTTCAAATTACAGTAAAAGGAAATTGCACAGTGACCCTTCTTTACACTCGAGCAATTAGCAAACCGTATAATTTTCCGTTGGAAAGGGAATGTACGAGCTGCCTTGGAGAAAAAGAAGCAGCCTTTGGCAACTACAAATGATTCTTTTAAACCGAGCAGATTGATTTAGTTAGTAATTCATAGCAATCATTACTGAGTAGTCACTAAATCCCCGTTTTAACCCCCACCTCCTCCTCCGTAGCAAATGCTTGGGTTGAAAACGGCACATGCCTGTACATAACAAGATGAACTTTCTTCAACATAACCCAAGTTAATCCTTAAAAAAAAAAAGGCAAGGAAACCCCAGACCTCGACATAGGTTCTTTTAGAGGGCTAGAGGATGTTTAAAATTCCATTTGAGAACATTTTCCAGTGTGCCATTCAGGGCAAGCGGAAAACTGTCAACGGAGCTTTGCACTCAAAGCAGTCACAAAGGGGCTGGTTTGAGAGGTGTGCATATTCCGCTAGTCCTCTGTATACCAATTAACATTTCCTTAAAAGATTTCCTTTGTTCAACATATGCCATGGGCTAATTCTGCAAAGGATTATGAAATATCATGAAATATTTGTCTCTTCCTGAGCACTGAAGTGATCTCCCTGAGGCACAGTGTGTATGGAGGTGCTGGGGTGGCCAGACAACAAGACCCCCCTCTCAGCCTCACTGATGTGGTCCAAAGCAGTATGGTGGGCACCAGTTTGGCTGCAGGAGTTGCTAGAAGGAGGTGTATAAGATGCTATCCAACCATCTTACAGACTCCATTCTGGATTTGTGCAGGGTTTACTCCTCAAGCTTTTCTTTGAGAGCCAGTGTGGTGTAGTGGTTAAGAGCGGTAGACTCGTAATCTGGGGAACCGGGTTCGCGTCTCCGCTCCTCCACATGCAGCTGCTGGGTGACCTTGGGCTAGTCACACTTCTCTCAGCCCCACTCACCTCACAGAGTGTTTGTTGTGGTGGAGGAAGGGAAAGGAGAATGTTAGCCGTTTTGAGACTCCTTCGGGTAGTGATAAAGCGGGATATCAAATCCAAACTCTTCTTCTCTTCTTCTCCTGAAGATGTCCTGCAAGGTTTAGAATCAGAGTTTTCCTTCTGGCCACATAACTGTACGCCGGCTGCCTTGGCCTATAGAGCGAGATGAGCACCACAGCCCCAGAGTCGGCCACGACTGGACCTAATGGTCAGGGTTAGGGTTTACCCTTTACCTTTGCCTAGCATTTGTGGGTTGATTTATAAGTCTCTCTCTCTCTCTCTCTCTCTCTCTCTCACACACACACACACACACACACTCCTTACATTTAGAGGACAACCTTACAGTTCTTGCAAAAGGAAGCCAGCTAGAACTCTGATTCCTGTTAATTTTGTTAAACCCTCTGACTTCTGTCTTCTTTGAGCCAGTTTGGTAAGCTCAGCTTTTATTCCAAATGCAAGCTTTTGTTTCCTGCTTCTCGGAAGAGTCTAATTGATTCAGCTGACGTCTGGGTGCCCGGGATAAGTATTTGTTGTGCAGGTGCAATCAGTATGGGTAGGACACGACTGCATGGTGCATGTTGCATTATTCACTTTCATCTACATGCAGCTCAGGGATGGCAGGCTTCTCACTGCTACCTTTATGTTGGTTCATCCGATATCCTAGTCTGGCTGGTACAGTGGGAAGCCTGGGAGATCAGCTGTCATGCTGTCGGCCTCCTGCTGAATCCAGGGAGGAATACAGAATGGGGGCGTGCTATGTTTAACAGGGAATCTTTCAATGCGGGAAGTTTTTTGCCAACAAAGGGCTTCTTCTCTTTCTTCAGGGCTTCCTCCTACGACAACGGGGATTGCGTTGCAAATCCATGTGGTCGAAATAGGGTGAACCCCACAAAAGCGGGTGGGGAAGGGAATAGGCATTGCGCTTTCGCTTGCTCTTGTCTGACGGATCCCAAATTAGGTTTCGTTCCATTTTGTTAAAGAGTGTGATGGCCTGGGATTCCGATTCGGAGGATGAAACAGAGGAATCCCGGCCTGCACAGGAGTCCCCGCCTCCAGGGCCGGCTGAACTGGGGCAAGGCCTAGATGCTGAAGAGCCTGCACCTGTGGCAGTGCATCAGGAGCTGGCCCCAGGTGAAGCCCTTCTGGCCCCAGAGAGGCTTGACGACTCAGTGGCCACAGGTGAGCCTCCTCCAGGGCCCAGTAACCCTTCGGCCTCTCCTGATCTGCAGAGGTTTAGAGCAGAGAGGCGAAGGGAACTGGTTGCCCCCAGGAGGAGTGCTCGCCTTAAGGCCAGAGGAGGCGGGGCTCCTGGGGGCCGGGACCGCCCCTGGCCTTAGAAGAGGATAAAAGCCCAGTCAGCCCGGTCCCAGGTTGCGGGAGCAACGTCGTTGTTGGCTTCGGACCTTCCTGCGTTCCTGATCCCTGCTCGGCCTCCTGTTCCTGACTATCCGGTACTCCTGTTCCCTGCTCGGCCTCCTGTCCCCGACCATCCGGTGTTCCTGTTCCCTGCACGGCCTCCTGTTCCAGCGTTCCTGTTCACCGCCCGGCACTCTGCCTCGGACCTTGCCCCTCTTCGTGTGGACTCTGCTACACCCAAGGTACCTTACCCCCGGGACCAGCACAGTTTGCTCCCGCCACCTCCCGCACTCCCCCTTCGTAGGGGTGCGTTCGGGAAGAGCCAGAGGCCATGGCTGAACAGGCGGCTGCACTGGTGGCTTTGGCCCAGGAGAACCAGGCCTTGTCTCACACCGTGCAGCAGCTCAGTGACGCGGTTGAGGCACTTCAGCAACGCTTGGAAGCCCTACCGGCTCCTGGGGCCGACGCCCCGGCTCCGGGCAAGTACCCAGTGGCTTTGCCTGAGAAATTTGATGGAGCCCCGGCCAGCTTTCCCATGTTCCTGGCCCAGGCCAAACTGTATATTCAGGGGCGAGCCCGGAACTTTCCTGACGACCGTACCAAGGTGCACTTTTTGATTAGCTTGTTAAAGGACCAGGCGGCCAAGTGGGCGTTGCCGCTACTCAGGCAAGACTCCCCCTTGCTGGCAGACTATACGGGGTTTTGCAATCGTTTGGAGGCCGCGTTCGGCAACCCCCAGAAAGAGAGTCAAGCCAACCGGGCGATTCGGCATTTGAAACAGGGCAAGTCCACGGTGGCCACATATACCACGGAGTTTCGGCTGTTGGCACAGGACTTGACCTGGAATGACTCGGCACTGCGGGACCAGTATCTCGAAGGGCTTTCGGACGAGGTACTGGACCAGTTGGCCACAATGGAACGCCCCACCACGCTGGACACTCTCATTCAACGGAGTCTACAAATAGACGACCGGTTGGAGGATCGTCGTCAGGCCCGGGGTCGCCGACACTTCCAGTTCACGGCACCAGCTTTTTCCGGCAGCCCCACGGTCACAACTGATTTAACGGAGGAGCCTATGCAGCTCGGGGCAGTGCGGCCACGCCTTTCCCCCGCAGAGAAGGCGCGGCGTCGGGATGGAAATCTCTGTCTTTACTGTGGCGGAAGTGGACACTTCGCTCGGTCCTGCCCTGAGAAACGCCAGCCGCAGGGAAACCGCCAACCCCAGTAGCTGATGGCCCTAGCTACCGGGGGTCCCAAACCGTACAGAATGGGCCCGCACCAATGGACTTGCAACATCTTATGGTTTCGGTACGTTTATACCCTCCAGGTGGGCCCTGGATCCTCACCCATGCTTTGGTAGATTCAGGGGCAACCCGCTCCTATATGGACGCTGCTTTTGCCGCCCATCATCAGGTGCCACTTCGGAACAAGCCAGTACCGGTCCAGGTGGAAGCGATTGACGGACGACTTCTGCGGTCAGGTGCCGTTACTCAGGAGACCCAGCCTCTGGTCCTGTGTCTCCAGCAGCACCGGGAGTTGCGAACTTTGGACATTGCCTCTATGCCCCGCTTCCCCCTGGTGCTCGGGATGGACTGGCTGGAAGCCCACAACGTTCAGATTGACTGGGTCAAACGGACCGTGCACTTCCCAGTCCCATGTTCCCATGCTCAATCCGGAACGCTGGCGTCCGCGCCCTCAGAGGAGGCAGCACCCACGCTCCCAGCCGTGTACCAGGACTACCAGGACGTGTTCGAGGAACGGGGGGCAGACCAGCTGCCGCCGCATCGGCCTTTTGACTGCGGCATAGACCTCCAACCCGGAGCGCCTTTACCAGTGAGTCGCTTATATTCCCTAACAGAGCCAGAGCGCGAGGCTTTGCAGGACTTCTTGCGCAAGAACCTGGAGCGTGGGTTCATTAGGCCTTCCACCTCGCCCACCGCGGCACCGGTGCTTTTTGTTAAGAAGAAATGTGGGGAACTCCGCCCTTGCCATGATTACCGAGCCCTGAACAAAATTACCGTCCCAGACCGGTACCCCTTGCCCCTTATCTCGGAGCTGCTGGAGCGGGTGCAAGGGGCACAGGTGTTCACCAAGCTGGACCTCCGGGGGGCCTACAACTTGATTCGGATCCGAGCCGGGGATGAGTGGAAGACAGCGTTTGGGACCCGGTACGGGCAGTTCGAATATTTGGTTATGCCTTTCGGTTTGTGCAACGCGCCTGCTGTGTTTCAACGCTACATCAACCACGTGTTTCAGGACTTGTTAGACAAGTACGTGGTGGTGTATTTGGATGACATACTGATTTACTCCCGTGACCCGGCCCGCCATGAGGGACATGTCCGGACCGTGCTGCAGCGCTTGCGTGAGCACCGTTTGTACGCAAAGCTCAGCAAGTGCGAGTTCCATCAGCGGACTGTGGACTTCCTTGGTCACCGGCTCTCTCCAGATGGGGTGCAAATGGACCCGGGGAAGGTGACAGCGGTTCAAGAATGGGCGGCACCCCGGAACCGCAAGGACCTACAGCGTTTCCTGGGGTTCGCCAATTACTACCGGACCTTCATCGCTGATTATGCTCATCGCACCACCCCGTTGACCCGGCTACTGCGCCCAAAGACGCCGTTTTCCTGGGACAAGGAGGCAGAGGAGGCGTTTCAGGGGTTGAAGGCCTGTTTCCAGAGGGCACCAATCTTACAACATCCTGACCCCTCTCGACCCTTTGTGGTGGAGACCGACGCTTCCAGTACGGCTCTCGGTGCCGTCTTGTCTCAACAGATTGGTCCTGAAGCGCCACTCTTACCCTGTGCCTTCTATTCCCGCCAGCTCCTACCAGCGGAGCGTAACTATACTGTGTGGGAGCGGGAACTACTGGCCATCAAGGTAGCCTTTGAGGTCTGGCGCCACCATCTTGAGGGGGCACGACATCCGGTGGAGGTGAGAACCGACCACCGGAACCTGGAGTACCTCCAGACCACCCGCAAGCTGAACCAAAGACAGATCCGGTGGGCGTTGTTCTTTTCCCGGTTCCAGTTCCGGATCCGCTACATCCCTAGCTCTCAGAATCAGAAGGCGGATGCCCTGTCCCGGAAACCTGAAGACAACGCAGACACGGTACAGCAAGCAGAACCCACCACGATCCTACCTCCGGCTGCATTCCTGGCCACCCAGGAGGCGCAGCCACTGCAGGTTCGGGTGCGGGAACAGCAGCGGGTCGACGCTTGGGCCCAGGAACGACTCCGGGAGCTGGCTGAAGGGTCCAGCCCACAATATCCGGGGCTGGTCCTGCATCAGGGCCTTCTGCTGCACCACGGTCGTCTGTACATCCCGCCAGGGCCACTACGGCTGGAGGTTCTCCGGATGGCCCATGATGCCCCAGCAGCGGGGCACTTTGGACGGTATCGGACCACCCATCTGGTCAGTCGAGAGTTTTGGTGGCCCCGCCTGAAGGCTGACGTGGCTCGCTACGTTGCTGGTTGTGATGTCTGCCGGCGCGCTAAGGGACCTACCGGGCGACCCCCCGGCCTACTTCAGCCATTGCCAGTTCCACCGCACCCTTGGCACACGGTTTCGTTGGACTTTGTAGTGGACTTACCCTCGTCTCGTGGCTGTACCTGCCTTCTGGTTTTCTCCGACCATTTCACCAAGATGGTGCACTGCGCTCCCTGTCCATCTGTACCCACAGCCAAGGAAACTGCTCAGCTGTACCTTCAGCATGTCTTCCGCCTGCATGGCCTACCTGAGCGCGTGGTGTCCGACCGGGGCGTTCAGTTCACATCCCGGTTCTGGCAAGCACTACACCAGACCCTCGGGACGGAGGTCTGCCTCTCGTCAGCCTATCACCCACAGACCGATGGCCAGACGGAACGGGCGAACGCGGTGCTGGAGCAGTACCTCCGGTGTTACTGCAGCTACCAGCAGGATGACTGGGTCGACCACCTGGCATTGGCGGAGTTCGCCTACAATAACGCGGTGAATGCGTCCACCCAGCAGACCCCGTTCCAGGCCAGTTACGGTTATCATCCACGGCTGTTTCCAGAGGTGCTGCCGATATCCGCAGTCCCGGCGGTGACGGAGTGGCTTCAAGAGCTCCAGTCCCAGCAACAGCTTTTGGTGGAGCAACTGCACCAGGCCAAGGAAGCGTACAAGGCCCAGGCCGACCGCCACCGCCAGGTGGGGCCGGAACTTCGCGTCGGTGACCTGGTTTGGCTCTCCACTCGCCACCTCCACCCCTCTCGACCTTCGCGGAAGTTGGACGCCCGCTTCACCGGCCCGTTCCCTATCGTAGACCAAGTCTCTCCTGTGGCATTTCGTCTCCGGTTACCCGCAACCCTGAAGGTTCACCCGGTCTTCCACAGGTCCCTTTTGAGTCCGGTGGCCCCACCCGACGAGTTCCACCCGAACCGTCCCCGACCGCAGCCAGTGTTGGTTCGGGGAGAGCCTGAGTACGAGGTGGAACGCATCCTGGACTCCCGATACCGCAGGGGAAAGCTGCAGTATCTCATTGACTGGAAGGGGTACGGACCGGAGGACCGTTCCTGGGAACCTGCGGCCAACGTCCACGCACCTGCCTGCCTCCGAGAGTTCCATGCGACGTACCCCGGCAAGCCGGGTCCGGACCCTCGGTTGAGGGGGGGGCCTGGGAGGGGGGATGGTGTGATGGCCTGGGATTCCGATTCGGAGGATGAAACAGAGGAATCCCGGCCTGCACAGGAGTCCCCGCCTCCAGGGCCGGCTGAACTGGGGCAAGGCCTAGATGCTGAAGAGCCTGCACCTGTGGCAGTGCATCAGGAGCTGGCCCCAGGTGAAGCCCTTCTGGCCCCAGAGAGGCTTGACGACTCAGTGGCCACAGGTGAGCCTCCTCCAGGGCCCAGTAACCCTTCGGCCTCTCCTGATCTGCAGAGGTTTAGAGCAGAGAGGCGAAGGGAACTGGTTGCCCCCAGGAGGAGTGCTCGCCTTAAGGCCAGAGGAGGCGGGGCTCCTGGGGGCCGGGACCGCCCCTGGCCTTAGAAGAGGATAAAAGCCCAGTCAGCCCGGTCCCAGGTTGCGGGAGCAACGTCGTTGTTGGCTTCGGACCTTCCTGCGTTCCTGATCCCTGCTCGGCCTCCTGTTCCTGACTATCCGGTACTCCTGTTCCCTGCTCGGCCTCCTGTCCCCGACCATCCGGTGTTCCTGTTCCCTGCACGGCCTCCTGTTCCAGCGTTCCTGTTCACCGCCCGGCACTCTGCCTCGGACCTTGCCCCTCTTCGTGTGGACTCTGCTACACCCAAGGTACCTTACCCCCGGGACCAGCACAAAGAGGAACAGCAGCAAATGCCATGTTAAAATGAATTTGCAAAGCACAACAGGGCACATTTTTGGCCCTGGGCACTGCATGCACTAAGGGGCAGGGAGTTGTGAATTGCACACTCGCATGAGTGCGCACGCAGTCTCCCAGCCTCCCTTTATGCCTCTTCCACACACAAACACACACACACAAATGCTTTATCCTGAGGGAAACCACAAAATGGCACCTCCCTCCTTGCCAGTGAAGAAAGAGTGAGTGAGTGAGTGAATAATAATAATAATAATAATAATAATAATAATAATAATAATATTTTATTTATATCCTGCCCTCTCCAGCTGAAGCCGGGCTCAGAGCGGATAGCAACAGTAAAACAATACAGCATTCTAAAATCAATTCATCATAAAATCAGTTTAAATCAAATTAATGGCAACCATTGGGCTAGAGTTCTGTGAGGATTAAAGATCTATACAGTGGTACCTCGGGTTAAGTACCTAATTCGTTCCGGAGGTTCGTTCTCAACCTGAAACTGTTCTTAACCTGAAGCACCACTTTAGCTAATGGGGCCTCCCACTGCCGCACGATTTCTGTTCTCATCCTGAAGCAAAGTTCTTAACCCGAGGTACTATTTCTGGGTTAGCGGAGTCTGTAACCTGAAGCGTATGTCACCTGAAGCGTATGTAACCCGAGGTACCACTGTACTGGAATCTGTCACCCCTGTGGATCCTGCTACCTGAGGCAATCGCCTCAATTTGCCTCATGAGTGGGTCAGTGCCAAATCCGTATGCATCCACGTGCCATTTTGCATGCTAAATCTGGAGACAGCCCCCCCCCCAAACTAACTACAGCAACATATTATAGGATAAATAGATTTATCTCACGTTTTTCTACTTCTGTACCATTTCAGTCCTCACAGTTCTGTTCACAATCTTTCTTTGCAAATATGGAATCTAAAAAAGTGTGTGTGGGGGGGGTGTCATCTTACAAGATAAGCCACAATTATTCCCTTGAAGATTTCTGCTGCCCTTCAACTTTTGGAAGTCTAGTAACTTCCAAAGCTTTGATGCATATAGCTTTCCCCTAATTATAGGTGACGCATGCCTTTGTTGGCCATCGGAAAGACACCACTAATACTATAAGCTTAACGGCTGGACATTGCACTAAATCCATGTGCTGTTTCTAAAATCTATATATGTATATCAGTGACTAGTGCCGAGACGGTAACTGCAGGCAGAGGAGAAAATTATAACATTAATGGTCACAAAAGAAGCAAAAGAAGAAAGGAAAGCAAAACCATCCTGGATCTCAAGAAAAGCCAAATTAGCTAGTAGCAATGGCCAAAATTCCAAAGTCATCATTGATCATGTTGCCACTGATCCCTTGACCAGGGTGGGATCGGATGGCTTTCTTTATGTGGCATACAAGAGAAAGCGGAATTTTTCATTGTGGTGCGTTTCAAAGAGTGTTTCTGAAATGCTATCTTGTTTCAGTCTCCTTTCAGGCACAGAAAAGCAGCGCAGGGCAGAGCTAAATGGGCTAATTACCTTTGCAGCTCGAAGAAGAGGGGAAAACGCAAGAGTCTCATCTTTATCTCCTCTGATTTCAGAACCTGACATGGGGCTTTTCAGTTCCACACATCCCTTTAAATAAATGCCTAATTAGATAACTCACGAAGTCAACTGGTAAACGAGCAAAGGGCTGGCAAAGGGCTGCCTCCATCCTCTCTCTGCCATTCATGCTCCTGGAAATTAAAAATGAAAGAACCCTTTGAAGAAGTGTCAGGGGGATTTCCCCCCCCCCCAACTTAAACCTAGTAGCTTTTTTCCTTCTTTGGCTTCAGATTTATTAGGCATAAATATTATTTTTGTGTGGGAAAGTGCACAAAACAAGCCTTCTCCATCCCTGACCTTCCTGAAATGAGGCCATGTTGAAACTGAGTTCCTGATCATAGGGAGAATTCGAAACATGCTCACTTGAACACATGGAGAATGCCATTTAGACTTTCCTGCTCAATGTGGGAAGATGAGGAGTGGAGGTGGCGGGGACTGTCAGCACAGGCATGGAAGAATTCCTATTTTCCCCAGTTTTTCATTTTCCCAATCTTAGGTTCATTGATGCACATTTTGACAGTTTGCATTTTTTTTAAAGTCCTTCTGAAGATTCATCAGCATTTCACTTTGAATTTCTCCTAATAGACATGTTTGTATAAACATTTGTCCAATATATACATTTCTGCAAAGTATGTTTCCCTAAAATATATGCATCTGCATGCACGCTCTACCTTACTATGCACATTTTTGTACACATTATTTGGCGGGATAACTGCACTGCAAAATTCAGAGAAAAGTGAATTTTGAAGGCTGACTTCGTTTGGGTCCATGTATGGCTTGGGGAGTTGGGGATGTGGGTGGTGCTGTGGTCTAAACCACAGAGCCTAGGGCTTGCTGATCAGAAGGTTGGTGGTTCGAATCCCTGTGATGGGGTGAGCTCCCATTGCTCAGTCCCTGCTCCTGCCAACCTAGCAGTTCGAAAGCACGTCAAAGTGCAAGTAGATCAATAGGTACTGCTCCGGAGGGAAGGTAAACGGTGTTTCCGTGCGCTCCTCTGGTTTTGCCAGAAGTGTCTTAGTCATGCTGGCCACATGACCCAGAAGCGGACAAACGCCGGCTCCCTCGGCCAGTAAAGTGCGATGAACGCCTCAACCCCAGAGTCGTCCGTGACTGGACTTAATGGTCAGGGCTCCCTTTACCTTTACCTATGGCTTTGGGAAGTGCGAATTTTGTATATTAAGATTTAAATGCGAACTGAAGCAAAGTTCTCCTCCATCTCTAGTTAGGGAAGAGGTGGGCGAGTCTGTCTTCACATTCCCTCCATATTTTCTTCCCACCTGCGTTCTTTTAATGCCTGAATAGGACTACGGAGTCACCAAGATTGGAATCCGATATGCATTTGCTTTAGAGTAAATGACACTGAACTTAATGGAACTTACTTTGGAGAAATCATGAACAGGATTGCACAGTGAATTGTGAGTCACTTGGCTATGGAAGTAATAAAGGCATTCATCAAGTGAGTCACTGAGTAATAAGAAAGAGAGGAGTGGAAAAGCTCATATGCATTCCTGGCTGTGCTTCTGCTTTCAGAGTAATACCTTTTCAGCATCCATTTTCCTTCCTCTTCTTCATACATATTATCTTACCTATAATCCTTATCTGCAGTCTTGATCTGTTTTATTTCCTTATTTTTAGTTATCTATGTGACTTAAGGAAGTGCTTAAATTGGCAAAACCATTCTATGCTTTAATTTGATGCCTTACTTTGCTCTCTCACATTACCGAATGCCCTAAAAATTACCCCAAGTTGCCTTTGATATAACAAGTGTGTGGGTGTAGATAAGATAGATATTTGTGTGAAATTCTGTCCAGTACCGTGAACTGGGGGACGCGGGTGGCGCTGTGGGTAAAAGCCTCACCGCCTAGGGCTTGCCGATTGAAAGGTCGGCAGTTCGAATCCCCGTGGCGGGGTGCGCTCCCATTGTTCGGTCCCAGCGCCTGTCAACCTAGCAGTTCGAAAGCACTCCTGGGTGCAAGTAGATAAATAGGGACCGCTTACTAGCGGGAAGGTAAACGGTGTTTCCGTGTGCGGCTCTGGCTCGCCAGAGCAGCGATGTCACGCTGGCCACGTGACCCGGAAGTGTCACCGGACAGCGCTGGCCCCCGGCCTCTTGAGTGAGATGGGCGCACAGCCCTAGAGTCTGTCAAGACTGGCCCGTACGGGCAGGGGTACCTTTACCTTTACCGTGAACTGAGACTTATCAACACCAACACAGGCTGCACCAGTCCTATCCATAGCTGTCAACATTTCCCCTTTTTAAAGGGAAAGTCCCTTATTCCAAATAGGATTGCTCGCAAGAAAAGGGAAAAGTTGACAGCTATGGTCCTATCCCAGATGATGCTTCAACCAATTCTGTGAGTGTCTCAGGTGTGTGAAGGCAATTGCCAGAGGGGGAGAAAAAAAT
Organism: Podarcis tiliguerta; assembly: GCF_965153285.1. Taxonomy (NCBI): domain Eukaryota; kingdom Metazoa; phylum Chordata; class Lepidosauria; order Squamata; family Lacertidae; genus Podarcis; species Podarcis tiliguerta. The sequence goes on along the minus strand of NC_139540.1, from coordinate 80,524,340 downwards.
ATTTCTGTGCCAAAGGGGGCTGACAAAGCCATCCCCTCCCCTTTACCAGCAACCAGGAAAAAAATCACAAAATGAAAAATTGCAAGTGATATTCTAATGGTTGTCTTATATGAACAGTCACAAGAACGGGAGAACTGAGATATAATGCAATGCCCATAATAATGTGGTAGCATTGTTAAAGACATTAATTATATTTGAATTAGCAACACAGAGTTCCATTTCAATTCCCAGACTTTATTTAGCTATCTCCAAAGCAACCAGTGTCAGAATGGCTACAAGCTCGACTTGTAGCTGCAAATAGTGGATATTTAGGTCTATATTTTTTTAATAATAATTTTTTATTAGTTTTCAATGTGGGTATTTAAAAACACAGAGAAACATATATATTAATAATTAAAACTGACTGACCAAGGTTACAAGTTGCATCCTAAGAATGGAACAGTAATTTATTATGAATATATATATATATATATATATATATACACACACACACACACACACACACACACAGTGATACCTTGATTGTCAAACGGCTTGGCTCCTGAAGGCCGCAAACTCGGAAGTAAGTGTTCTGGTTTGTGAACGTTTTTTGGAAGCTGAACGTCCGACTCGGCTCCTGCAGCCAATCAGAAGCCGTGCCTTGGTTGTCGAACGGTTCAGGGAGATGGACTCCCGGAACGGATTGAATTCAACATCCAAGGTACCACTCTCTCTCTCTCTCTCTCTCTCTCTGTGTGTGTGTATACATACACACATACCCCACCTTTCCACCCACCAGCCTCCACAATGCACCCAAACATTGTATAGCAAAGCAAAGGGGGGAACCAAAAACATTATCATAGCAGGAAATCAAACTGCAGCGACAGCAGCAGCCCAATGCCAGAATCAAAAGAGAGAAACTTAGTTATTGCTTATGTTAAATGGAATTACTGTATTTTTCCGTGTATAAGACTAGGTTTCCCCCCTAAAAAATAATGTCCAAAATTTGGGTGCGTCTTACACACAGAGAGATTCCCCTCCCATTTCCCTAAATTGGAGTCCCCCCAAATAGCGGGTGTCTTATACATGGGGGTGTCTTATAGACAGAAAAATACGGTAATATGCCATCTATATCCCACAACTGAAGTGACCAAGAGTGCCTCCCTCAGGAAAGATGGCCATGATTTAGGCACTGCCCTTCTTCTAATAAGATAGCAGGAGGAGACAGAGCTGGACCTCTGGAGACTACCTGTGCTCCTAGGTAAATTCATATGGGCAAATGGCTTTAAACAGCTGATGCTCTTTCCGAGCAGACTTTTCTCATACAAGCATGTGGTTGGATGCCAATGCTATTGTGTTCAACTATGAACAGCAAATTAAAGGAAGCGGGCTACGGAAAACAGGACTAACTATGCTGGCTGAACAAACCTTATGTGGGGTGTAAGAATCAGGTGCAGTCAAACACAACATTTCTAGAGTAGACATGAAGGTTGTCTCAGTCCTCCAACCGGAACTTCCTGCTTTCCAGGACTGAGATGAAACTTCCAATGTGTAACTTGAGATGGGCGTTGCCTCTCCTGAAGTGGAATGATCCAGAACCACAGGCTGGAGCCATCTTGTCTTTCTTGTCTCTGTCGATGCCATCTTAACAACAGCACTACTAAGATGCACCCTTGGCTCCAGGCCAAGAGAGGAGAAGGGGGGCTTTCTCCCATAAGGAGATAGTCACCACATTTAAACTATGTTCTAAACTTTTAAGCCTGCCTTCTGGGAACCTTTGTGTGAACAGATGATTACTTGTGAGTAAACGTTTTATACTTTACAGAATACTGCGTAGCATCTTATTTTAGGAGGGATTAAATGGGGAAAATACCAGGAAATATTTACAGAGACTCTAACGAGTCTGAGCAAGCTATCTGCTGTGCATGTGTTTAAAAAGGGGAATGTTAACTCTGCTGATTTTGTTGAACTTGTGAAGACAAGTTGGGACGCAGGTGGCACTGTGGGTTAAACCACAGAGCCTAGGACTTGCCGATCAGAAGGTCGGCGGTTCAAATCCCCACGACGGGGTGAGCTCCCGTTGCTCAGTCCCTGCTCCTGCAAACCTAGCAGTTCGAAAGCACGTCAAGTGCAAGTAGATAAATAGGTACCGCTCTGGCAGGAAGGTAAACGGCGTTTCCGTGCACTGCTCTGGTTCGCCAGAATCGGCTTAGTCATGCTGGCCACATGACCCGGAAGCTGTACGCCGGCTCCCTCGGCCAATAAAGCGAGATGAGCGCCGCAACCCCAGAATCGGCCACGACTGGACCTAATGGTCAGGGGTCTCTTTACCTTTTAAAGACAAGTTGGGATAGGATATCTTAGACAATATATCCTCCCCCATATCCCTAAACATTCCCACACCTTTTATGTAAGAGGCAATCAGGGTCGGATCCTGAGGGCGGGCCAAAAGATGGCCATTTTCTTCATGGTCTGTTCGTGAGCTTCCCTGGGACCTCTGGCTAGTTATTGTAGGTAAGATTAGAAGGATTCAGGTGAACCCTCTCACACATTACAATTGTGCGCAAAGAAGCTATGCCCCCAAAGCACACAGAATCACAGAATTGTACCCCTGCAATGCAGGAATCTTTTGCCCAATGTGGGGCTGAAACCCCTGACCCTGAGATTAGACGTTTTATGCTCTACTGGCTGAGCTATCCCAGCTTCAGTACTGAGAGTGATACCCCAGATATGTGGCCTGTGTGTGTGTGATATTGTGTAGCTGGTGGATACGTTGCTGACAGGGGCTGTGGCCACTGGGTGTGATCCTGCTCAGCCTTCAATATGTGAGGAGTGTTTCTCTCAACACCCCTAATCATGGACTAGGTAGTCCTTTGGCAAAATAGTTCCTATGGTCATCTTAAGATCACCACCATGCCATAGCATAGCTCATTTTTAAATAGCAGCTGCCAGCGTGGTGCCAGGGCTGAGGTTTGGAAAAGAAAGCTTTAAAGATACCCTGTACTTCCCTGTACACTTCTCTTGACCTGATATATATAGGAGGGGCATGTGTGGTTTGGACCTTCTTTTGCGTGAAACCTGCAAACCTACCAATACCCTCTCATTTTTAAAGAAGGAAAGAAGCACAAAATTATAGAACCACAAGTACGACCTGCAACAAAATGTTGCAGTGTAGAATGCTCTTGTTCAAGGTTCCACCCATTCATCCATCCAGACTTTTTTCTGGATACTACATTCTGTTCTTCCCAGGCCCAGTTTTCTATATTCTCACAACAACAGCCAGTTAGCATTCTATGACCAATGAGAGTGCTTAGTGTTCATTGGGCTGTTCCCCCTTCCCAAAGTACCGTATTTTTCGCCCCATAGGACGCACTTTTCCCCCTCCAAAAATGAAGGGGAAATGTGTGTGCGTCCTATGGGGCGAATGCAGGCTTTCGCTGAAGCCTTGAGAGTGAGAGGCGTCGGTGCGCACCGACCCCTCTTGCTCTCCAGGCTTCCGGAAGCTATCCGCAAGCCTTGCAAGCCCTGCGGGAGTTCCCACGGGCTCACAAGGCTTGCGGGCAGCAGCGTGCCGCTCGAAGCACGGGGAGCCCTCCGGAGGACTCCCCATGCTTCGGGCGAGTGTCTGCAAGCCTTGCGTGCCCAACGGGAGGTCCCGCCGAGTGTGCGAGGCTTGGGGCGGCAGCCTGCCGCCCAAAGCACAGGGAGCCCTCCAGAGGACTCCCCGTGCTTCGGGCTAGTGTCGGTAAGCCTCGCGCGCCCGGTGGGAGGTCCCGCCGGGCGCGCGAGGCTTGGGGCGGCACCCTGCCGCCCGAAGCATGGGGAGCCCTCCGGAGGGGGGGGGGAATAATTTTTTTTATTCATTCCCCCCCCCCAAAAAAAACGAGGTGCGTCCTATGGGCCGGTGCGCCCTATAGGACGAAAAATACAGTATTTTCCTGAAGGTTTTTTGATTGTTTGTTTTTTGGTACTACTGAAAAACTTCTGTTTCTCCTCAGACCTGTTGATGCCTCCTTCTTGAGCATGGATGGTGTCATTTTGGCTACGTATGGATTGACAAAGTGTATGAGTTCCAGAATCTATGTTTCCAGGTGTCATAAGAAAGCTGCAGAGATAGTGCAGGATAATACGCACCCAGGAAATGATCTCTTTCAGCTTCCGGCTTCTGGAAGAAGGTACAGGGTTATAAAGACTAGGACTAGCTGCCTGAGAAACAGTTTCTACCCAAATGCGATTTTGGTTTTAAATGCAGTGTAAGGAGTCTCTATGGGAGTATATTGTATTTAAAAATGGGGTATCAGAGTTTTTAGAGGGTTAACCAGGCTGGGATAGCAGGCTTGTTGGTTTTTGAATGTCTGATGTAGATTTTTTCAATTTCGTTGTTCTGTATGGGACAATGACAATAAAGATTATCGTATCGTATCGTATCGAGTTTGCTATTAGCAATAGGATTATGAGGAGACAAATATATAACAAAGGGCAGATTCATTGCCTGTTTTCAAGCCCAGCCAATGCTCATTTAAAGCATATTACCTCTCTGGGCACTGCATTTTGCTAAATTTGGAAATTATAGCTCTATGAGGGGTACAGCACAGTGCTTTAAATAAATGCGGATCAGGCTTGCTTCATCAGAACCAGTCACAGACATCACTGTGAACTAGGACAGGCTTCCTCAACCTCGGCCCTCCAGATGTTTTGAGACTACAAGTCCCATCATCCCTACCCACTGGTCCTGCTAGCTAGGGATCATGGGAGTTGTAGGCCAAAAACATCTGGAGGGCTGAGGTTGAGGAAGCCTTAACCAGGATAACCAAAGATATTTCACACTCCAGAGTCCAAAAGTTTAGCCCGCTATACAAAACCTACAAACGCTGTCTGGTAGCACTGCCTTGTGACCCACCAATGCAGGCTGCCAGGATTTTGGACTACAAAAATCAGGAGGGGAATTTCACATGTTCAGCAGGATGTCATGTATGACTGGTGGACTGTGTTCAGCATACTGGGTCACAAGTTCTACAAGCAAATGCTGCTCATATCATGACACATTATGCATGCCCACATTCATATTTTATGGAATCACCAATGAAATCTCATCCTGAGCTAACGGATCACTGAAATCTCACCTTAAAGGAAATGCTGGTATGAGTTTGTAGGCCTGTATCACAAAAATAAAATAAAATCTGAGGACTTTCAAGGGGAAAAAAACTCTTTTTTGGTGCAAAGATCCCCACCTTAAGCCCTGGAAAATTCTATATTTATGTGTTTGTCGTGTGACCATGATGACTGGAGCAATAAACGTGATATCTAAGATTTATGCACTCAGGAATCTACAGGGCACAGGAAGCAATCTTTAAACTTTCAAATACCATCTTATGCTTATGAATGGCTGATGCACGCATCCAATCCATTTGAGCTACAGTGGTACCTCGGGTTACATATGCTTCAGGTTACAAACTCCGCTAACCCAGAAATAATGCTTCAGGTTAAGAACTTTGCTTCAGGATAAGAACAGAAATCGTGCTCCGGCAGCGCGGTGGCAGCGGGAGGCCCCATTTGCTAAAGTGGTGCTCCAGGTTAAGAACAGTTTCAGGTTAAGTACGGACCTCCAGAACGAATTATGTATTTAACCTGAGGTACCACTGTACTACATTGCTATTCACACAAAGTTGTGCACCTATGGTTGTTGTTTTTTTCTAATACAGCAGGCAGAGTGTTGGATTTGGGTCAAGAAAACTTGGGTTCAAGTCTTCACTCCTCGATGAAGTTCACTCATCAACCTTACAGAAGAAACAACAACAACTGGCGAGTTGTAACGTAGTATTAAAAATTATAGAACATCTAAAGTCAATGGGAATGTTTAATCTCACTAAATTATGTGTAGCAAAATAGGTAAATAATTGAAAAAAATGGAAAGAAGAGGAAACCACCTGAAATTTCAGAATGGAAAGTAAGACTTCAGTGAGCTTCACACCCCCCCCCAGCAACTCAGAAGCAAGGAATACTTTGCAAGAGAGGCTAAATAAAGATTTCCCTTTGGGAGGTGTTGAGGATGACACAACAGAAACTTGGTCCTCTTTGTTCGCCATTGAAGATCTTCAGACCAAGGACACTCAGCCTTGTTTGGGGGATCTAATATCCGATGTGAAACAAGGAACGCTTCTATTGTGGCTGTCACCAGTGGCTCTATTAGAAACAATCGATGCTTTTCCAAAGCTACATGGTGCATGATGTAATTCCATTTTCTCTCTGACTGCAGGAAAGGGGAAATCAAGTAATTAAATGTGAGAAATCACAGAACAGAGAGGGGGGCCTTTTCTGCTTGGCTACATTCCCCAATACAGTTGCCCAGCCACAGAAGACAGAATTCAGGCGATGGAAAGACTTGCACAGCTTTGGACAATAGCGGACACTGCCCATGAATGCACCATCTAGCAAACACAGTTTGTTGTCAGGAACTAACAAGCCAGCCATGTCCTGCTCAAGTGGCACGACTTCCCATCAACTTGAATAGGCCTGACGGCTAGTAGGCCTCCGTCAAAGAGATATGCTTTATGCTCTCAGATCTCATTGTCTTTGCATTCAAGTGGCTAGGCAGGAGGCGTGCCCACCAAACCAAAAGTATGGGGCAAGAATAGCAAGGGGGAAAGGAACACTAAAGATGGGCTTCTAAAAGACAGTTTGAAAGACAGCTGAAATTTGGAAACATTGGGCCTCCTCTCAGCTCCCCCCCCCTCAAAAAAAAGATTGTTCAAACTGCACAAAAACACATTTCCAATGAAAAGTGAAAGGTTGGGCTGGTCATCTGGGCTTTTGTCTTTCTGACTCCTCAATATTCCTTTTATTAAGCCACGAATAAGATAAAATCACATACTCAAAAATAAGGGTCTGGTGACTTCTGTTTCAGTGTATCTGAAGAAGTGTGCATGCACACGAAAGCTCATACCAAGAACAAACTTGGTTGGTCTCTAAGGTGCTACTGGAAGGATTTTTTTTTTTTTTGTCAAAAATATTTAATTATACTTTGCTGTATTTAATAAGCACTTTCCCACCCACCCATTGGAAATGTGCAGAACCCCTATGGAGAAATCTCATGAGTTGCCATTGGGCCTGCGCAGGAGGGGGGGAGGCAGCCAGGTACACTGGCCCCAGGACTCAGAGGGCTAAGATGACGGGGAGGCATCACCAGGAGCATTACACTGTTATGCCAAGAACACCCTGTGCCTTCCAGCCAACCAGTAACAAAACGGCCATGGGCAAATTAGTTTTGCAAGCATGGGTGAGAAGTGCACAATACTTGATAGATCAGTGTAGAGTCTAAAAAGCTTCTGAACTTTCGTTTTTCCTCTGAATTTAAATTTTAGCTGGCTTATCAGCGCTACCTTGCTAGCTTGTATAACCGGACTGGCTGCTCTTTTGTTTGAGTTTATAACTTTATTCGAACAAGAATCCTGCCCCAGGCCTCAGACAAGCTCTGCACGGGCCTGGTTGCAACAATTGTATATTGCTTTCCTCGTAATTCCTATGTCGTTTCTCCCAAGCAGGAACCTCCAAACAAATTCACCTCTGAGTTTTGCTTTAGGGTAGATTTAAGGATGCAACACAAGGCCCAACAGTATGGAGAGTTTCTTCACAGTCACTGGACTAGTATATCTAGTTCATTTGATATGCTTTAGGTGAATTCCAGTAGCAACACTAATTTCTACCAAAACCTTGCAGTAATTCGCACCAGCTGTTGTCATGTATTTTCCATATGCATTGGAAGAATATTGAATAGCTCCCAAATGCCCTCCAAAATAGCAAGGTCTTAACTTGCCACCTGAACCTGTTACTGAAGGAGCCAAGCAGTCCTGCTTCGGGAAGGAGTCATTCCAAGATGGAAAGGGAGAACATTTTACAGGAGGAGAAAAATTTCACAAAACATTCCCTTCCCTTGTTTGGGATCAGAATTATACAAACTTGGTGTCCCCCTTTACATCAGATTCATTCAAAAATATGCTCTTTATCTGCAACAAGAAGGGTTTAACTCAGGCACCCCCAAACTCGGCCCTCCAGATGTTTTGGGACTACAACTCCCATCATCCCTAGCTAACAGGACCAGTGGTCAGGGATGATGGGAATTGTAGTCCAAAAACGTCTGGCGGGCCAAGTTTGTGGATGCCTGGTTTAACTCATCCAACCCCAATGTACCATCCCTTATCTGTTTATTTGTCATGTGTCTATGTAGGGCATCTTATGCTATGGCAGAAGTCTCAGGCCCCATAGGAAAGGACTCTGTTGCATGGCTCCTTATAAAAGATTGGACATGCCATACATCAGAATAAAAGTGATAATTCTTTTGGGCTTGAGTGGCGGTTAGGCATTTGGGACGCGGGTGGCACTGTGGGTTAAACCACAGAGCCTAGGACTTGCCGATCAGAAGGTCGGCGGTTTGAATCCTGGCGATGGGGTGAGCTCCCGTTGCTCATTCCCTGCTCCTGCCAACCTAGCAGTTCAAAAGCACATCAGAGTGCAGGTAGATAAATAGGTACCAGTCTGGCGGGAAGGTAAACGGCGCTTCTGTGCGCTGCTCTGGTTCACCAGAAGCGGCTTAGTCATACTGGTCACATGACCCGGAAGCTGTACGCCGGCTCCCTTGGCCAATAAAGCGAGATGAGGGCCGCAACCCCAGAGTCAGTCACGACTGGACCTAGTGTTCAGGGGTCCCTTTACCTTTACCTTAAGCCTTTGTTTGGATGGAGAGGAGGTTGTAGTCTTCACCTGCCCCTCCTCAGTAAGGGTATCCCATTAAAAGGATCTGAAGGTGTGGATTCTGTCCATTAAAGGGATCTGAAGGGATCAGCATCCCATTCTAATAATGGCCAACCATTGGGACACGGGTGGCGCTGTGGTCTAAACCACTGAGCCTCTTGGGCTTGCCGATCAGAAGGTCGGCGGTTCGAATCCCCATAACAGGGTGAGCTCCCGTTGCTCGGTCCCTGCTCCTGCCAACCTAGCAGTTCGAAAGCACGTCAAAGTGCAAGTAGATAAATAGGTACCACTCCAGCGGGAAGGCAAACACCGTTTCCTTGCGTTGCTCTGGTTCACCAGAAGCGGCTTAGTCATGACCCACATGACCTGGAAGCTGTACGCTGGCTCCCTCAGCCAATAAAGCGAGATGAGCACCGCAACCCCAGAGTCGGCCACGACTGGACCTAATGGTCAGGGGTCCCTTTATTACCTTTATTGGGAAGCACAGAGGCAGGCTTAGCCCTCACAGGACAGGAAGTGTAAAGTCTTGCTTGTCTTTATTAATGCAGTTGTTGTTTAGTCGTTTAGTCGTGTCCGACTCTTCGTGACCCCATGGACCCTTAATACAATTACTGAGCTGTATAATTTTTTTTTTCAATGAAACACTGAGCACTGAGGGGAGGGGGAGACTTCTGTAATTAGGTGGCAAAATCCTGTGAATCTGAGCCAGAACTATTGGTAGTAAAACTGAAGTCAGTCTAGTTCATTTTGATTACTCCTTTTTTTAAAAAAATAGATAGCTTACGAGGAGGCTATCGCCTGCTTTTTTATATAAGTAACTATGTTTGACATTTCAATTTAGTTCTTACAGCTTCTAATACATTTTTTATCTTGTACTCTTCTGCAGATAATTTACTTCCCAGTGTTTCTGTGTAACAGCAGCTAGGATGAAGAAAATGTTCTCATTTATGTGTAAATTTTGTTAACAAACTCATCTGCATAATCACATTTCTGCCCAACTATTGTGTTGTACACTAGCCGGTTTTTAAACTTTGAAACAGGTCAGCTCAACGTCTTCACAAACCAAAGTGAGAACATCAAATAATAATCTCATTTGGCTGCAAGGGTACCGCTGTCATGGAACTAAGATGGCATATATGGCTTAGGCTTTGTGACAAATGATAATTTTTAAGAGAGTTAAAGGTGACACAATAGAAGCAGCATATCCTGTGGCGTACACGTGTATTTCTCCTGAACCACTGTCTTCTCTATTCAAACAGTGTTTTGAAACAATAGGAAATCGTGCCAAACAGATGAGCAGAGATTATAGGTGTATATGGTCCATGAGCAACGACAGTTGTTTTAACTGACCTTTGGTGCTCTGAAAAAACTGCTGCCAGTCTCCATCTTTAAATGTTCTATAAATGTTTAAGGTCTACATGTTACACACATTACATGAAAAACAGCCACATGTAAGGCAGTCTCTTGACTTTTTAGAATTCTGAAGAGTCCCCTGGAGACAGGTAGAGAAATATCTCACCTGTCTCACTTGTTGTTGTTATAATTATTAATATATATTTATTTATATCCCACCTTTTTACTGACAGGGACTCAAGGCGGCTTACAGATAATAAGAATTGATAAAAACATAGGAAAAGCAATCCTTAAAGAAACTCTCTCGCTATGTATATATTTATATACACATACAGTGGTACCTCGGGTTACATACGCTTCAGGTTAACCCAGAAATAGTACCTCGGGTTAAGAACTTCGCTTCAGGATAAGAACAGAAATCATCTGGTGGCTGCACAACAGCAGCAGGAGGCCCCATTAACTAAAGTGGTGCTTCAGGTTAAGAACAGTTTCAGGTTAAGAACGGACCTCAGGAACGAATTAAGTACGTAACCAGAGGTACCACTGTACAGAGACGTGGGTGGCGCTGTGGTCTAAACCACTGAGCCTCTTGGGCTTGCCGATCAGAAGGTCGGTGGTTCAAATCACCGTGACGGGGTAAGCTCCCGTTGCTCGGTCTCAGCTCCTGCCAACCTAGCAGTTCGAAAGCACGCCAAAAAGTGCAAGTAGGTAAATAGGGAAGGTAAACGGCATTTCCATGCTCTGGTTTTGGTGTTGCACCAGAAGTGGCTTAGTTATGCTGGCCACATGACCCGGAAAAACTGTCTACAGACAAACGCCAGCTCCCTCAGCCTTTAAAGTGAGATGAGCGCCGCAACCCGAGAGTCGTCTGCGACTGGACTTAACTATCAGGGGTCCTTTACCTTTGCCTTTATATACACATACACACACAAATACATACATACATACATACATGGGAGTTGTGTGCTGCCTATAACGAACCCCAGTCAGCAATCTGGCTGCAGCGCTTTGAGTCAGTTGAAGTTTCTGAGCCCTTTTCAAAAGCAGCCCCACACAGAGCATGTTACAGAAATCCAAATGGGACGTAACCAAGGTGTGTGCTTATCAGTTTTTCTTTTGCTTATATTATTTTTGATATTCCTTATTTATTGTATTGCATTTCTATCCTGCCTTTCTTCCATCATGGAACTCAAGACTGTGTGGTCCACTCATTGAGGTATGACCAGACCCTGCCTTGCCTAGCTTCAGTAAGGAGATGGCCTCAGAGATGACCTCTTGGACCTCTCCCCTGGGACTAGGAAACATTTCTCCAGAGCTCTGCAGCCTCCTCAGCTGTCTGCATTTCCTAGTCTGAAAAAAGCCCTGTGGGAGGAGTTACCTCATGATTTCTCCCCCTGGGCTTGACTGAGGCAAAGTGCAGACCAGCAACGAAATAATGTGTGGAATGAATGGCCAAACTACCTCTAAAATAAGCACAATTTCTCTGAAATGTTCTCTCCCCATTGATAATACTTGAACGCAGTTTCTTATATTATTAACTGATGGTTGTGATGGCAGGGGTGGGAAAGAGAAATTCAGAGCAGCACTAACAGGAAAACACAGACTTTGTGGCTGAGTCAAAGCCTAACACTTTATCCCTTATGCCACACTAACTTTCATTTTAGCAGCATGGCAGAAGCCTGGAGTGGTCCAGTCCTACAGCATTCTGGGAACTTGGTTGGCATCTGTCTGTCTTGGGAGACAAAAGAGGAGCATGCCTTTGAGGGTAAAGTCAAACGGTTGTAAGGTTACAGTGCCTGCTGTGGCTGTAGAGACTGATACAAGAGATATGTTTTGTTGCAGCTGGGGCAGATAAAGGCAGTGGCGTAGCTTGGGTTGTCAGCACCCGGGGCAAGGCAAGTAATTTGCGCCCCCCCGCTGCACTGTCCCTCCCCCAGATAGTCCCTCGCTCTCTCTCCGCACTGCACGCCTGGCACCCTCCCCTCCACAGTGGGCGGCGACCCGGCGGCTAGGATTGGATTCGCACAGCCAGCACTGCAGTGAGAGAGAGCCAGGTAGGGGCAGAGAGCTGCAAGTGCGAGTGCCCCCCCCCAGATGTTGCGCCCGGTGCGGCCGGGCCCCCTTGCACCCCCTACGCTACGCCACTGGATGAAGGTGTCCGGTTGTGCTCCTCCCAGTGGTCATTCCTCCTTTGGTCACTGTGGCGTTTGCCCATTCCTTGTGATTTTGTTTGTACAGGGGGATGGAAATGGTTAATGTAGATTGACCAATGAGAAAGCTCAGAGGCGGAGCCTAATTGGTTTTGAGGCTCAGCCCAGGGGTTTTAGGAGATAGAGGAGTCAGAGTTAGATAGAACCAGTAAAAGGCGAACATAGTGGTTGTGACAGCTAGAGTGAGAGACAGGGATAGAATTGAGAGAGAAGAGTGTGACAGTAGGAGATAGTGCCACATCTAGTTAAGGGCACGCATTTGAGAAACCGTTCTGAATATATTTAAAACTTGTTTGTTCTTCAGGGAGCCAGTGTGGTGTAGTGGTTAAGAGTGGTAGTCTCGTAATCTGGGGAACTGGGTTCGATTCCCCGCTCCTCCACATGCAAGCTGCTGGGGGACCTTGGGCCAGTCACACTTCTTTGAAGTCTCTCAGCCCCACTCACCTCACAGAGTGTTTGTTGTGGGGAAGGAAGGGAAAGGAGAATGTTAGCCGCTTTGAGACTCCTGAAGGGGTGTGAAAGGCGGGATATAAAATCCAAACTCCTCCTCCTCTTCTTCTTCTTCTTCTTCTTCTTCTTCTTTAAACTTTAATCTTCGGTGTTGACTTTAGAGCCTGACTGAGACTCAGTATTTCACCAGAAGAAACCTGGTTGGTGGCAGCGGAAGAATAAAGCAGTGGTGTACAGGTCAATAGTCCGTGAAATGACCAGGGGCTCTGTATGAATGCCACATTTACCAACCCTTTTTTGTCATTTGTGCCACAAGTCAGCTCCACCATACGAGGGTGGCATTCTGGTGAACAGCGCAGAACCTATTTGCCTTGGCATGTTTTTCATCTCTTGGAATCATAGAGTTCTAGAGTTGGAAGGGATCCTGACGATCATTTGGTCCAACCCCCTGCAATGCAGGAATATGCAGTTGTCCCACATGGGGATCAAACCTGTGACCTTGGCATTATCAGCACCACTCTCTAACCAACTGAGCTAGATCTTGATTGCTGAAAACAAGCACTGGTGTATCAGTTACCAGGCGAGACAACAGAAATTTACAAATCTCTGCTGACTGTGTCTCTTGTGACACATCTGCAACAGGTTAGCCACCCATACAATCAGGGGTGCCAACTTGAATAAAATATTGTGGGGGGCAAGGAAGCCATGCCTTGCATAATCAGTCATATGGCATGGTGCACTGACACCATTTGAATAGCAATGCCCATCAGCTTGGGCTGTGTGTGTGTGTCCCTCAAATATTTTATCGAGGGGCAAAGAGCCCTTGGCCCCTAGGAGTTGGCTCCTATGCATATAATATTGTCTGGATTTTTTTTGCTCTAGAGCAGGGGTAGGCAACCTAAGGCCCGTGGGCCCAATCGCCTTCTCAATCCGGCCCATGGATGGACCGGAAATCAGTGTGTTTTTACATGAGTAGAATGTGTGCTTTTATTTAAAATGCATCTCTGGGTTATTTGTGGGGCATAGGAATTTGTTCATTTCCCCCCAAAAAATATAGTCCAGCCCACTACATGGTCCAACGGACGGGGGACCAGCCCACGGCTGAAAAAGGTTGCAGACCCCTGATTTAAGGCTTCCTGAGGGTTTATTTTCCAACTTCATGGTCACTCGATGCAAGCAAATAATGTTTAAGGGATGGATGGATTACGAGGCTGCTGAAACAGAGGTGATAAATTTCATCAGGCCTCAGCTCTGTATGGACACCACAGTCACTGCTGTGGATATAGGACCTGACTGTCTATCGCCAGTCACTTTGGTCATTTGCAAGGGATTCCCACACGGTGGGGTCAATGTGACATTGGCAGACATCTTTGTAATGCAGAGTTTTGTAAACATGCCCAAGCCAGCATAGATGTCACTAAGACATGCTGGGAATGTGGGAGAGCACAGTGCTCTGGAAACTTATGGAAACAGGATGGGATAGGCAGTGCTGCCACTGGGAGTAGCCCAGAGACCACATTCGTCATGCCTGGTCCTGTTTCCATGGATAGATTAAGGAATTGTTATCCTTCAAAGCAGTCCAAGACGTTTCTGTCACAAAATAGCGCTGAAACATATGGAGTAACAATTACATAAGGCATCGATGGCGTATTAGCTACAGATTAAAGAATCACAAATTTCGCAGGTTTGGGGGCAAGAACAAGCTAGAAAGAAACACTGTGTACTTATTTATTAACCAGTTGTCTACACACAGCATCTGTTTACATTAGTAACATAATTACTGTGATAATAAGCTCATTGATTTAGTATCTGAGGAAATAATCAATCAGGACATCACATTTGTCTTCCTTTACTTGACAGCCCATCTTCCACAGTGAATAGACAATGTTAATCCTTGCCATTGTTTCAGAGAAACAGAGCAGCAACTGAAAGAAGCCTTTAAAAAAGGGACAGCAGATCCTGAAGTGTAGTTTGTGACAGGGAGGAAGAACCATCAGGACTTGGGCAAAATGCTGTCCCTTAGGCATGGCACCATGAAACCCAATATCAGTCATGCAGAAAGCAGCTGCAGTCCAGCAGCAAGAACATGAGTTTAGCTTCTACTCAGTTCAGACTGAACAAAGGAGAGGAAATTTGTGGAGATTTACCCTGCTTTGTATGTGGAGAACCAGCTTCTATTTACCGCTGCTGATTCGCCAAGTGTGGGGAGGAGTTCCTATTTTCCCCCCACTCCTAATATTGCCATATTTCAAAACCTTCTAACCACTACAACCATAAAACTATTCTATACAGTTTACCAATGCCTTTGAATATAAGCCAGCTGTGGTACTTCAGACATAGTACATAACCAGCCCGACACACTTTGTAAGTAAATTAAAATATCACATTGTTCTTTATTTATTACCGTTTATGAATAATACTGTTTTTAAATAATAAATAAGGTAAACATGGTAATTGCGCATAAGAATGATGTGGCTGAAGTGTGCCTGAATTGGCTTTACATTTCTAAAAAGTAATCGGAAAAGGCTGTTGGTGGATAAACATTTTCTAAACTCGCACTATTAGAAGTAGAGTGTCACCTAATGAAAGAAAATCTATTATTCACATGACTTTTAATCCACAAATCGCTTACAGTGCAATCCTATCCGTGTCTACTCAGAAGAATATGCCATCAAATACAATAGCATTTACTACTAAGTAAGTGGGTATAGGACTGCAGCCTAAATCAATTAAATCTGCATATATTTGCATACCAGTAAGAAAGGCAGTCATTCCGGAAAGGGGAGGAGTACCTTGCTTTTAGATCACATATATAATTGTAGACACATTGAATTAGGTGGTATTTTAGAACAGATATATTTTCCATTGTGTGAAGAAGGAAGAATACCGTATGTCTTCTAAAATGTTGCCTGCTATCACAATTTTTTTGTAAGTACCTCAATTAAAAAAATCCGAAGGTTCTTTAAAAAATAAAAGTTCTACCCAATTAACTGGAAACATCTTTTAAACTGAGCAGAAGATTTTCAATCGACTAATCTGACCAATGAACTGACTAAACATTTCAGCCCTGTTAGTAAACTGTCATTCATTTATCAGCCTCTTTATGGTATAATTTAGAGGGAAATGCCTTAAACTGAAGTGGTACTGATCATTCTGAGACATATAACATTGATTCATGTGGGATTCTAGTGTGTTGTTGCATATATATTTTTTGGTTAAATTCTCCTTTCCTTTGCCCTTATAGCATCTCCTTAAAAATTCCACGCTTACAGGATCCTGTCAAGGCCACGTCTACGTACATGTGGTGTTCTGATGCGCACCACTGCCATCCCCCAAGATTTAGGATACAGTTAGTGATTTTGGAAAGCTGTCTTATAGAAATGGAGTCATTCTCATGTGGTGAAGGGCCTCTCATGCCAACATAACACCTCTTTAGTCTTGGGCTGTGACAGCCAGGCGCAGCCCCAGATTCCTAACAGTAGAGTTAAGGCGTATAAATATAGACTTTGATATATGTTGACCAGAAAAGGCACATTACCGCAATGAGGAGGGAGGCAAACATTGAGGAATGGGGCAAGGCATGTTCTATGGTTTATATGTAGTCCATTGTGTTGGGACAACTCTGCGGTGCCCTCTCTTTAAAGGAGCATGGGAATGACCCTTTGTGCTGTAGAAGCTTAAGCTCTCTTTGGTCTATGGTTCTAATCTCAGGCACTCTGTTTTTAGAACCCAAAAACACAACTACTGCTAATTGCTATTTAGCTCTCATGTAGCAAGCATCATCCATCATCCTCCAAGCAGTATATACACAAGAGGGTATCATTATTGCTATTTTAAGACATCGGCTCATCAATATGTTGACTCTGATATATACTATAAAGTTGCAGTTGGCACAAAAAGGAATTTCATTGAACCTACCAAGAAAGTGTAATTTCCCACATCTGGGAATTGCCTCTCAGAATGTATGGGGGAGCGGAAACACCTCCAATCAAATGGTTTTTCCTAAAGATGCCACGTTAGGAAGGGACACGGAAAGCTGACTTTCTACCTTCCCAAATAATCTGCACTTTTATCTGACAGTGACTCAGGCCTTTCCTCTCACTTGCTACCAGAACCTTTTAAAGATGGAAGGACCAGGGATTCAGCATAGCCCTTCCTGTATGCATAGCTTGTGCTCCCATGAATACAGTCCCTGGGAAGAGGAGCCCTTATCTTTAAGAGTGTTAATGATCTATGCTGTTATTGTACAGTGGTACCTTGGTTTACAAACACTTCAGGTTACAGGCTCCACTAACCTGGAAGTAGTACCTCGGGTTAAGAACTTTACCTCAGGATGAGAACAGAAATCACATGGTTTCAGGTTATGAATGGACCTCCAGAATGAATTAAGTTTGTAACCAGAGGTACCACTGTACTTACATTACGAGAGCAACCAGGTTGTTCTTTGTGTCCTAACCAGATGCAGTCTTAACAGAAGTGTGGCCTCACAGCTAATCTAAATTCTAAATTCTGGAAGGCTGACAGCTGGCCTCTTTCTGCTGATCAAGAAACTCTGAAAAGCAGTGGTTTGTGCTGTTGGTTGTCCTCCTTGATTCTTCAAGAGGATTTTAGGCTTGCATACAAATGTTTTATATAGCTATATATCCACTATCTCATTTTTTTAAAAAACATTGAAAGAAAGGCCTGTTAAATCAAATAAAAGAGGGAGGGCTTGGGTGATGTGTTGCGTGGGCATAATCATAAATCAGGTATTTATTGACATATGCCAGTGACAGCTGTAAAACATCCAATTTTTCCCCTTTAACTCCGTTGGATAGAAGCCTTGAAAGGTCTGTTCAAAGCCCAGTCTCTTCTCATCAGACAAATGAAGTTTATTCAGTTGTAATCCCTCAGCCACAAAGTTCCCAAGACCACTTCAGGTAAACAGAGGCTTGCAAAGTTTGCACCGTCAACATCAAAGCTATTTTGATATCTCTTCTGTGCTTGGCTTGTGGCCCTTGACATCGAGTAAGTGTTTATTGACACCTCTTCCACTGAATGATAAACATTAAGATACTGGGCAGGGATCTTTTTGTATGAAAAGTAGCTGCAGGTGGACAGAAGCATGATGCTTCTTAAGGAGTCATTTCCTGAAATTTTATGGTGGTCAACAACCTTGGCCTTTTGTACTTTTTCTTTGCCAGTGACCCAGATCACACAAAATCCATTGCTACTTCTGTGGTTTTATTTTTCTGGTGTTTTTTTTTACCACTGCCCAACTTTTTCTAATCTCACAGCTACCCACCAAACCTCAGACTCCTGACATCCTACATTCCCAAGCAAATCATGGGGGCAGCAGTGTTGGCTGACAACACTGTTCAGAACAGCTTGATGTACACACCGTAAGAGAATAACGTTTATCTCAAAGCTTCAAGAGACCTGTTGGCTTCTGCATACGAACCTACTCTCAAAAGTACAACTAGATGAGGTCAGCTGGAAGCTCTAGTTTCTCTTCCTCTGGCAAAATATCTGAGGAATTATGTGAAAAAGAATGTTTATAAGAATAGCAACATTTCTTAGTGGTTTTCCCTCCCCAGCCCATCCCCAATTATTATATATTTTGTACGTAATTTCAACATCAGTTAGTTGATGTCAGATTGTGATAACAGTTGTGAATGTGAAACAATAATTAGCTAGGTGAGAACACACTTCTTGTGGTTTGTGTTTCTTCTTTCTTTTTAATTTTTTTGCTGACTGACATTCCACCAGAGGCCTGGGCCGTCCCCCCCCCCCCTTTGCACCCTGCCCTCCTCATCTATTGAATGAAATCACAGCAACTGCTCCACCATTGGGATCAATATCCAGGCCATTATGTTGGCAAAAGAAGCAGCAAATCACATTTAGCTGGATTGTCAGGCTCATTATTATAAACAGATGGCAGCCCTTGCACTACAATGCGGCCGAGAAAAGACTGACATCATTTCACATTAAAATCTATAATGCTAATACACATCGCAGAGTCTTTGTAGAGGTCCTGAGTGCATTAATCTTCTGAATGATTTGCCAATGTGCATGCTGGTTGAGGTGTTTTCTCACTTGACTGGAATTAAAAAGATGGTTCTTTGACTGAGAATGGTTAACATTTATCCACACAGATTGAGCAAAGTTAACATGCAATCTTCTTTACCAGTTACGTCCTAATAGGATTGAAGGGGTTGTTTTGTGGGAGCAAATGTTGCTGCATTCCACAGCTGAGCTTTTCTTTTCTTCCTGTCACAACAGTGATGCAAGGATCAGCTGATCCTTTGCTTGATTTCAAAGTAGGAACTTCATCAAATGACTTCTTGGGAAACTTACGAAACAAAGGGCTTGGCAAGATGTGCTCTCACTTTCCTACGCATCAGGAAGAATCTCTGTTTTATGTTAGAACACTCTCCTTGCATGGCTTTGGGAGCTATTATTGTAAGGATGCTTTTAAGGACAGCTTTGTGTATTTGCACACACAATGTGTGTGGTATAGTCTCTTTCCCATCTCCTGAGAAGTGGATTCACCTTGACTCTAGTGCACATCTGTAAAAATATATAGTCACTCTACGCTAGAACAGTTTCCCCCTTAAACTCCTGTCCAGATAATTAATGTTGTTAAGCATGTTTGAACTGCAGTATTCTTTCATATTCTGTCAGATCTAGCCCCAGTTGGTCCACCAACTATGGGTCCTTTTGGGGAGATGTGACTTAGTGACTTTACTCCATTCTCTGGTGGCCACCAAACTGGACTTACTGCAATGACCTAAATGTGAGGTAGTGATGTATGGAAGCGAGAGCTGGACCACAAAGAAGGCTGATCACCAAAGAATTGATGCTTTTAAATTATGGTGCTGGAGGAAACTCTTGAGAGTCCCATGGACTGCAAGAAGATCAAACCTCTCCATTCTGAAGGAAATCAGCCCTGAGTGCTCACTGGAAGGACAGATCGTGAAGCTGAGGCTCCAGTACTTTGGCAACCTCATGAGAAGAGAAGACTCCCTGGAAAAGACCCTGATGTTGGGAAAGATGGAGGGCACAAGGAGAAGGGGATGACAGAGGATGAGATGATTGGACAGTGTTCTCAAAGCTACTAACATGAGTCTGACCAAACTGTGGGAGGCTATGGAAGACAGGAGTGCCTGGCGTGCTCTGGTCCATGGGGTCACGAAGAGGTGGACACGACTAAATGACTAAACAACAACAAAATGTGAGGTTACCCTTGAAGACTGTTTCAGCTGGTACAGAATGCAGCAGCCAGACTACTGTTGGCATATAGAACACCTATAACTCCTGTTCTAAAGCAGCTGAACTGCTTTATTTCTGAGCCCAATCTTTGGCACTCAGGTCGGTGTTTAAAGCCCTGCAGAACTTGAACCTCAAATCTTTGAAAGACTGAAACGATCAAGGGGATGAAGTGGCCACAGTGTTAGTAGCCACAATGGCTATGCTCTGCCTCTATGGTCAGAGGCAGTAGTGCCCTGAATACTAGAGAGCCCTCCTTGGCTGGGGAAGTTGTTCTGCCTTCTTTCATAGAGTCTGAGGACTTTCTCCTGGAAGCCGTGACAGCCCTTCTTTTGCTGTTGGAGCCAGTGTTTGTTTAATTGGGCACGACCCCTTTAATTACAGAAGGTGCTCCCAGAAGGAGTAGTGTTAACCACCCAGCCTGAACCACATCCCTGTTTTAACAAATATTCTGGTGTCAAGCCATTTATTGTAAGTAATTACTTGCATCTTAAATTGGGCCCTGAAAGCCAGTGCAATCAGAGCAAGACCAGTGTAATATGGCTGGAAAAGCGAACACCAGAATTTTGTCTGTCTGCAGCATTTTATGCCAGCTTTGGTTTCTGAGCACTCTTTGCCCTTCACAGAGTGCATTGCAATAATTCTAATCTGGCTATTATGACATCTGTGACTAGTTCTGCTTTCTGCAGGAAAGAGCATAACTGGTGGACCAGATGAAGCTGGCCAAAGGCAACCAAGACAGCTGGGAGCCTTCAGAGGGAGGAGAGTACAAGTCTTGTTCAGAATGACACCCAGATATCAGTTCTACTTAGTCCAAACTTTGTACATGAAGCAGCATTTACTTCTGACCATCGCCTGAAATGATACCGAATGAGCCAGAAATTTCCAAATGTGTCCACCTCATGGACACTTATATATATTTTTAGTACACTTAAAAAATACCAAAAAACGTGGCTGCGCACCTAAAAATGTGATGCAGAACTGTTCAGTAAGCTGCAAGACTGAGAGACTGGCCATGGAAGAGTTATTTGTAATGGCTGAATAGATTCACACACACACACAAATACACAAAATAAAGCCAATTTCACTTGTGCAATCATGATTCAGAATTCTGACATGGAATTAAATTTTAAAATCACATATCTGCTTTTTTGGGATAAGTGTCGCAAGCATGTTTTGCTCCTGTTTGGGAAGGCGGAGATATCTGTGAAAATAAATGGGAAACTTTTTCGCATCCGTATCGTACCCCAGCACTACTTGCTATTAGCAGAGTTCCCCAGATGGCTCTGAGTGTTTCCATACTGTCAGTTTAAGTGAGAGCGTATACATGATATGCTATTCAGGCAGCTTGCCTTCCATTATTAGGTGATTGCTTGATGTGATAAGAGAGAATCCTCTGTAATAGTGGTTGCATATTAAAATAACCAAGCAATCACTGCAGCCAAATGTTACTTGTGAATCCACCTTTAAAGAACACACTCTTTAGGAAAGCGAACTAGTAAAAATGTAATTACATTTTTATTAATTTTTCCAGATTTCCCCCTCACACACACATTTTATTTTACAAAACATTTCCTGATTATTCTGCTCCGTGTTACATGGAAGAGAAGGAAAAGGAGCTATGAATATAGGCTGACTATCGGGTCGGGAGTGGAGGCGGGGGAGCCACCACATACTGACAACAAGATTTATTAGAATAATCTTCCCAAAGGTAATGCTGAAATCCCAATCAATTAACATATTTAAAACAAGATTGGACAAAGCACTAGTAGATGTATATTAGAGAACAATTCAACATTGCCATGGGACTAGGCTAGAAGACTTTAAAAGGTCCTGCCAGTCTCCAGAGAGATCTTTAAACTATTACGAACGATGAGAAACACCATTACATTTCAATTGTTCCTTCCTAAGGAACTGGCCCAATTCCGTACATATGAACGCATTAATATAAGCAACATGGGGAATGGAACACGAAGAAAGGCATACTCCAAGACCCTGAGGCAAAATACAGGGCGCTCATCCTGAAATAATATCAAACCCTACCCCATGCTTTGCAAGTTCCTTGCAATGATGTGACCACCATCTTGTTCTCTTAACCCCTGTCCATCCTGGTTGGGGGAAGCCAGTCCAGGGTGGGTGGTTCCAAGGTGTGGTGGATGCATCTTTATATGGCAGAGGGGTGCGTGAGAGCCAGTGTGGTGTAGTGGTTAAGAGCGGTAGTCTCATAATCTGGGCAACCGGGTTCGAGTCTCTGCTCCTCCACATGCAACTGCTGGGTGACCTTGGGCTAGTCACACTTCTCTGAAGTCTCTCAGCCTCACTCACCTCACAGAGTGTTTGTTGTGGGGGAGGAAGGGAAAGGAGAATGTTAGCTGCTTTGAGACTCCTTAAAGGGAGTGAAAGGTGGGATATCAAATCCAAACTCTTCTTCTTCTTCTTCTTAAAGAGGCTGCAGTGCATCCACTTCTGAAGAAGCCCACTCTGAACCCTATGGTTTGTAGCAACTACTGTCTAGTCACAAATATCCCCTTCTTGGGTAGGAGTGGCAGCAGAGCAGTTGCAGTTGCAGGACTTCCTGCAGGACAGAAATTATCTGGATCCATTTCAAACTGGGTTTGGGAATGAATCAGCCTTGGAAATGGGAGATTCCTGTTCCTGTTTCTTCTCAGTGGCTTCTAGTATCATAGACAATGGTATCCTCCTGAACCGGCCCTGTGGACTGGGTATTTGAGGCGCAAAGGGATGTGGGTGGTGCGGTGGTCTAAACCACTGAACCTCCTGGGCTTTCCGATTGGAAGGCTGGCAGTTCGAATCCGCACCACGGGGTGAGCTCCCATTGCTCTGTCCCAGCTTCTGCCAACCTAGCAGATCGAAAGCACGCCAGTGCAAGTAGATAAATAGGTACCACTGCGGTGGGAAGGTAAACAGCATTTCTGTGTGCTCTGGCTTCCCTAACAGTTTTCCATTGCACCAGAAGCGGTTTAGTCATGCTGGCCACATGACCCAAAAAGCTGTCTGTGGACAAACGCTGGCTCCCTTGGTCTGAGAAGCAAGATGAGCGCCGCACCGCATAGTCGCCTTTGACTGGACTTAACCATCCAGAGGTTCTTTCTTTTTGTCTTTTATTGGAGGCACAGCTTTACAGCAGTTCTGCTTCAAACTTCTGGGCCATGTCCAGATAATATCAATGGGAGACTGTGTTTTGGCCACATGATCTTCACACTATGGTGTCTCACAGGTCTTTGAACTTGTTCTCGGTTTTGTTCAATGATAAAGCCATTTAGGGGCAGTTTTATTTCTCCATAAGAGAGTCAGGAGAGGCTGTGCATGATCTCGATCATTGCCTGGGTGCAATAGACCAATAGACTGAGTTTGAACCCTGAGATGATGGAGGCACCATGGGCCAGTGATTTCTAAGTCTGGGAGATTTGCCTGTTGCTTGTTCTGGACAGGGCTGCACACCCTCTGAAAGAACAGGCTAGTAGTTTGAGGTGCTCCTGGATCCACCTTTGTTGCTGAAGGCTCTGGTAGCCTTACTATCTAGCAGTATTTTTTACCAGCTATGACTCATACTCCAGCTATGGTCATTCTTACATGTGGATAGTCTGGGCATCCAAGAATGAAGTTATAAGAAACAACAACAAAACAAATCAGTGCAGTTTTGAAATAAGTGGTTAAAATCCCAGTCCATTGGGCGGGGTACAAATAATAAAATTATTATAATGCAGTTTTCAACAATGGTGTCCAATTGTATCCAAACACAGATGAAAACCTGCTCTTTCATCTCAAGAGCCGTTGTGCAAAATTTGGTTACAATATTTTAGGAAGTATCCAAATGCATAATGAAAAGACAACGTCACAAAATATATATTGGACATTGCACAGTATGTCTGGAATTTGGTAAAGGCTGACATTCACATCTTCCAGGGCTAGGCAGCCATGCTAGTCTGTTGCTGAAAAACCACAGCGCATCACGTGGCACCTCAAAAGCTAACAAAATTATTATGAGATGGGCTTTCATTGGCCAGAGGTGAGTCAACTTTGTCAGAGGCTTGTGTCAAAAACATGAGAGCATGTCTCACAATAAAATCACTGTTCTTTAAGGTGCACATGACTCTTTTGTCATCCACATAGACTCAGGTCAAATTTATGAATATCCCCAAACTCAGTGATACACTAGCAAATATGGAGCATCTTTAGAATCGCTGGCAAAACTCTCTCAAGCCACATTTTGATGAGAAGTTTTGGGGCTTGTAAAAGCCTACCTCAAAAGAAAGGCAAGATTTTAAGTCTGACACACACCACAAATTCTTCTCCAGCTCAGAACCAGGTCTGCAGACCCCATTTTGTTCCCCATAGAAGGACCAGGAGCATGAAGGATCCTTAGTTTAGTGGCCAAACTTAAATGAGCTAAACTAGGACCCTGCGTTGGATTACACTTGAATTCTGTCATCTTTGAGATGAACCCATTCTGAGTAAAGCCAGAACTTCTCCATCACTAAGTGAAACAGTGAATAAACTTTGTAGCAACCTGTCAGGGAACTGCCATCGGAGCAGGAGGCGGAGAGGAGGCTCCCGGACGATGGTGGAGAGGGTCCTAGTAGAGGAGGGATAGCCCATCCACTGGGGAAGGTAATCAGCGTAACACCAGTGGGAAAGGGGAGGAGATATAGGAATCGGAGAGGTGGCTCCAGGACTCTTCGCAGGAGATCAGTGGAGAGGGCACGAGGGCTCCGTTGCCCACGCCCACCTTGCGCAGGAAACTTTTGCGCAGGCAACGGGGGAGGAGACTGGGCGTCAAACAGCTTCTATGTTGGAAGCGGTTTAAGAAACGCCCACTGACGGATTCTGCCAGCGACTGAGGCAGCCATGGATCTTGAGGCTGTCCTGACAGAAAGGGTTCAACCATGCATCCTAGCCAGGAGTAAGGACAACTTACCCACGAGCAACCCCTAGAACCATTACACAACCCTTCAATAAAAATTAGTAAGGCTGCTAGGGGGCAGGTAAATTTGCCTCAAGCTCTGAGCTGGCCTTCTCTGCATTACAGCATAAGGCATGTTATAATAAGATGCAACATCCGTGTCATGCAGCCAAACACTCTAAACAATGTAGGAAAAATGAATTCTAGAGATATTGTGTAAACAATGCACCCCAAGCTGTTTGTGAGCCATTCACACCCATAATCCTCTCTTGTGTACCATTGACAGAGTGACCTTCACCCTTCTTGGCACATCCATCATCCCGTGAACTTTTCATGCAATACCAACCTCATCTCATCCTTCCAAACAAACCTTTGTCCAGGTCCCAGCTTATCACTCACTGGGGGAATCTTGTGTTTGCGCAAATATTTATCTGTGATGAGGGGTCGGTGGGGGGGGGAATGGAAGAAGGATCGCAAGTTCAGCACCTTTGAATGTTAGTGCTGATGGTTAGGCTTTAAAGCTTATCTGTCATCCTAACCTTCGCTGTATTTAATAAACCACTTTCATTTTTGCTTGACTACGCAATAGAAGTTGCCTTGGGAATTGGTTACATCTGAAATGAGCTTTGGTGATCTGTCTTTTGTGAAGGAATTCGACAACCTCCCATATTTTCCTTATGCATATCCCCCCCCCCCCATTGTGCCCATATTGTTGTCTACAGAATGTACTGAAGACACAAACTGAGCACCTGTGTAGATAACTATATTAGTTGAAATGATAGGAAAGAGCAGACTCGAGCAGGTGAGTCTTTAAGCAGCTCTTGCTGGTCTTTTATGAAATCAAACCTGCCTTGCAAACCACCACCTGCCATTAATCCAATTAGAAGAACAAAAGGATAGTCCTTGTTTATGTTTCCACTACAAGGAGTGGAAAGGGGATCACACCCCCAAGGACAGGATAGGGGAACTGGCTTTGTTAAAGGGGGCAACTGGGAATCCCTCCTCAGCTCCTTATAGGTCCACTAATAATAGAAAAGAAAAGCAAGATGTCAGCCCAAGAGACGGAAGGGGGAAAGGGCTTGCACTCAACGTGACCTTGCATCCCACAGAAGCAAAAGCCAAGTGATGAGTCTATAGCAAAGGACCTACTGCAGGGATTTTTTAAAAAAATCCATAGATATATTGGCTAAAGTTACATTTTTAATCTACTGTGCACAAATTGCGGGTTCAAAAAGCTGAATGGTGTCTTGGTGGGTTGGAAAGCTCTTGGAAGTCACCTTCCAAAAGTGGGCAACAGACCATACATGCACACACAGAATCATAGAATCATAGAACTGTAGAGTTGGAAGGGACCCTGAGGATCATCTAGTCCAACCCCCTGCAATGCAGGAATATTCAGCTGGTCCACACAGGGATCGAACCTGCAACCTTGGTGTTATCAGCACCATGCTCTAACCAACTGAGCTATCCAGGCACAATCACACACACTTGACACATGCATAATACAGAGACACACAGACTCAGCTCCCCCATCAGTTGATCCATCTCATCCTTCTTCCCTCTTCTAGCCAGGTACATAATCCCTATAGACCATTCCTTTTGAGTGTTGCCCAAAGTGAGTGCATTCTGTCTATTGGGCCATTGCATCCCACAGTTTTTTTTCTTCAAACAGAGGTTTGCATAGGAGACAAGATATAAAGCAAATGAATTTAAACATGAAGCCCAAGTAATACCAAGGGCATTCTAAAAGGACTTTCCAAAATAATAATATAATAAAGCATAAAAAGACACTGCAGCCTACTGGTACAGACACAGGTTTATACTGGGGTGTTGGTGGGTATGCACACACATTTTTGAAAGTCTTCTTAAATTAACATATTATGTAAGTGGCAGATATTTTTAAATGTTCCCAAAGCTGATTGCTAAAGACACTAATAAAAATGGTGCCCAGATATATCAAATATAAATATCCCTCTAAAGGCCTCAATATTTCCAAATTTATTATTCTCTGTGCATCTAATAATAGCCAAGAATAACCTGTGCTCTAGGTAACGCATAATATTTGTTTTAATCTTAAAACAACACAGCCTGCCATTTCTAAATGATGTTTTCATTCAAATGAAACCAATTTTGGGAAGGCTGTATTTTAGATTGGATACAACTGGAATTCAGAAGTCATGGCATTTACTATATTACATTTTTAGTTATTGCAAAATCTCATTCTGAAAGATTTTCCCTGAATCATTTGCCTTTAAAATGTTAATGTGTCACTTATCCAATAGTTTCCTATAGAAAAGAGCAATAAAAATGAGAAAGATCCCAGGTGGGGGTGAAAATAGAGCATTAAAGACACCAAACCAACAATGAAGCTAGCACATTTGTGCTTGCAACACTCAAATAATAAAGTCTGCCAGTGTTGATAAACTGAATCCAATTTTGTGATTCTTTATCACAGTAGTACATAGGATAGTGTCCTTTAAGTTAAGGTATCCTTTAACTGAGGTCTAGCAATGAGGTGGAAAACCTGTTTCTGGACTTCAGACTGGTCCTCTCTTCAAAATAAAATGAAATAAAAATCCCTGCATAGAAAAATTAATGTCTCAGGGAGAACTCTTCAGGCTTGGCCTCTATTCAGACTGGTCCTCTATTCAAAATAAAATGAAATAAAAATCCCTGCATGTAGAAAGCTAGTGTCTCAGGGACAAATCAGACTAGAACACTTCTCACTGGCATGTAGTTTTCTGTGCGCAGAACCTGGCCTATTAACATTAATTGTAACAGTTTCTAAAATGTGCAATTTTTTAACAGCTGGGCAGAGCAATCCTAAACCCCAATCTGTGCTGCTTGGTGGAGGGGGAGGAGCCCAGATGAAGTTGGCACAACAAAAAATTGAAATAATATTCACAAACACACACCCCTTCTGCCCTGGCTGGCTTCAGGCCCATTCTTCCTGAGCCAGGAGTTCAGATTGATGCCTAACTTTCGACTGAGTACTGTCACAGATGTTGCAGATGGAATCCCTGACCTGGACTTTGTTCAGAGCAGAAATGAGTTTGCTCTGCACCATCAGAATGAGTTTCAAAGCTTTACTGGGAAAAGTATTTAAATGGTTACAAATAAACTTTACTAAATACAAAATAGCACATTGCTCACAAACAGCAAGCAATGCAGTCCAGTCCTTTTTAAGTCTTCAATACAACTTTCCTCTCTCTGGTCCCAGAGAAAGTTCCCCAGCAGCTGAACATCTACACTGCTGCTGGCTCCACCTCCTGAAAAAGATGCTCCATTCTCAAGTTTCATCTCATTCTGAGAGAGATCTTTCCAGTTCATGAATCATCAGTCCGCATACTCCAGCTTCTTCTTGCTGCATTTACCTAGAGACAAACTTCTCCTGCCTAATGCAAACCTCTATATAGGTTTTGTTTTTTAAAACTTCAATGCATATAAAAATTACATTTTATGCATGTTAAACTTATATCTGTAGCACTCAAGCCTTAACTGCTTTTTATTTGGGTAAAGTCTTGGCAGTTGTATAAAGTATGCAAAATGAAGTATTTGCAAAGTCAGAAATGGAGAGCAGGAAAAGCAAAATGATCCTTTGCTGTCTGATAACAGTAAGATGATCCCTCCCCCCCAAAGCAAAATCTTTATGTATAAAGACTGCAGCAAGACATGCAATAATTAAGACACTAAGGCAAGGCAGTGGTCCCCAATTTTAGTGCACAGTGCTAGATGCTGTATGATTATTAATTGAATTTTTATCGCTTCTTTTATTTCTTGAATATTGCACAGTATTCCATAGAATCATTCTGCCCAATAGATACATATTTGCAAGCACTTTTCTTTTAAATAATAGACTTGTTTATTTTATTTTCACTAATATCTGCATCCTTGCACATCCTTTCCCCTAGTCTACATGTTATCTGCTTAGAGAAGCGCATCACAAAATTTGGAAGAGTGTGAATTTGTATGGATAGTGAAGGCAATTGATTTTCTCCCATATCCTTAGAGTGATCTGGTAGAGTGATCTGGCACTCTCCTGTTTTTTTGCAGTCCAATGCAGGCAACCAAAAGTTTGTTATGTCACTGCATAATAAGATGGCTGTTAGCCTATCATCTGCTTGGGGGCTGAAAGGGTTACAACATATTAATGTTTCAATATTTTAATGTTGTATTTTAATCTTGTTTTAAAGTTGTATTCATTCAACTTGTTTTTATTATTGCTTGTTAGCCACCCTGAGCCTGGCCTTGGCTGGGGAGGGCGGGGTATAAATAAAAATTATTATTATTAAACATATGCACTCTGATGTGCTCAGAGAAGGGGACTTGGGGAGATGAACTCTTTTTTTGCCCCTGAGACAATTGGTTCTGTATTTAGATTTCTTACGTTGGTCATCTCTTGAGTTTATTGTTGTTTTCCTATAATATGGCACTTTTTGTTGTAGTTTTATTCTCTTTTTATTTGTAAACCCAGAGAAATTAGTTTATAAGGTGCCTCGTAAATAAACAGAAGTTGGGCTGAAGTCCCACCAAAGTTTTGACCCGGTTCATAATAAGCTCATTCTGCCACCAGCCCTCTCTGCCATAATCACAGCCACTATCTACTAGCAGAAGCATGTCCTTCTGGGAAGTGTAGTTCCCATGGGTCCTAGATCCTATCCATTATTTTCATCTGACAGGGAAGGCACATTCTGAAGGAAGCCAAAGGCTAGCAAAATTTCTCAAGGAGGTTTTCCACAGTTCTGGAGACCTCTCAGTCAAATAAATGAGCTGTGGGAAGGACGTGCTATAGATCAGCCACCTTCTGCTTTTACCTACACAATACTTTGTTTGGGGCAGAATCTTTTCCCGGAAGCTCTGGCAGGGTATTCAGAGAGCATAATGAAAGACAAATTCCATAACACCAAAGAGAAAAGAGTTTGCAAGGAGATCACAGTGTTGACCTCTGACCTCATTAGCATTCCCTCCACTTTCCCCTCTCGTCTCTTTTTCCTACTTCACAATTGCAAGATTGCTTATTGTATGCACTGATTTCAGCTGTGACCCAGAGAGTCACTTCTTAAAGTGGTTTTCTTCACCCCTTAAATAGTCCTTTAGAAAGATGCTTATGCATCCAAAAAGGAAAAGGTAAATGAGTAACACTTTGGGCTTGGGGGAGTACATTGAAGATGCGGGGGGGGGGAGAGACACCCATGGTGTTTTCAGGGCTTATATTAGGAACAAATAAAAGTAAATTAAATTTATTAGTCCCCCCCCCTCAAGCAGCATTGGTGTTTTGAGTATGTCATTAAAAAAAATGCAAACAATAATTGCATGCAAATAAAGACCAAAGTACATATGTACATTAGTTTTAAGACTGAAGTACTTTTAAGGTTGGTCTAGATATAGGATAGTTTTTCAGACTGAGAACAATTGGTTTGACTTCACTTAGAGTTCTTTTTAAAGAGACGCCACCCCTAAATGCACAGTTACGTTCCCTAACATAGAATTAAGTTTCTCATCAGCTGTGTATCAATTGAGTTGAGATGAAGATTCCCTCAAATTTTTGGGTGGGGGATAATTTGGCATGTGAGTTTTCCTGAAAATTATAAGCTGGGACATTTTCAAGCCAAAACCCTCCAATTGATGGGGGGGCGTTTCTTCCTTGACTCAGATAATCCAAGTTCTTCCCTGGCTCAGATAATAATCCAAGTTGGAGAACAAGTCTAAGACCTGAGCTCACTGCAGGGCTCTTCATATTTGGAAGGGATGGGGCCCCCAATGTTAAAAAAAAAAATCAGATCCAAGCTCAGATCCAGCTTCAGTGGCCGCTGCCTCCTCCTTCTGGCATGGAGAAGAAGGAGGGGAAGCAGCTCCTGGCATGCCACAAATGGGAAGCCACTGCAGAAAAGGACCCTTCTTGTGTTACCACCCTCTGGTCCTCTCTCAGAGAGAGCACATGAAGAAGGGCCTCAGAAGATGATCTCAGGGTCAGGCTAGGTACATATGGAAAGAGGTGGCCCTTGAGGTATTGCAGTCATGAGCCATTTAAGGCTTTCTAGGTCAAAACCTTTTAACGAAATTAAAAGACGCCTGCTTCTTGGGAGAAAAGCAATGACAAACCTAGACAGCATCTTAAAAAGCAGAGACATCACCTTGCCAACAAAGGTCCATATAGTTAAAGCTATGGTTTTCCCAGTAGTGATGTATGGAAGTGAGAGCTGGACCATAAAGAAGGCTGATTGCTTTTGAATTGTGGTGCTGGAGGAGACTCTTGAGAGTCCCATGGACTGCAAGAAGATCAAACCTATCCATTCTGAAGGAAATCAGCCCTGAGTGCTCACTGGAAGGACAGATCGTGAAGCTGAGGCTCCAATACTCTGGGCACCTCATAAGAAGAGAAGACTCTCTGGAAAAGACCCTGATGTTGGGAAAGATGGAGGACACAAGGAGAAGGGGATGACAGAGGATGAGATGGTTGGATAGTGTTCTCGAAGCTGACCAAACTGCGGGAGGCAGTGTAAGACAGGAGTGCCTGGTGTGCTCTGGTACATGGGGTCACGAAGAGTCGGACACGATTAAACGACTAAACAACAACAACAGGTCAAAACCAACACTTGGGCCTGGAAATGAATTGGTAGCCACTGCAGTTGGATCAGGATTGGTGCAATATGCTCAAACTGTCTTGCCCCAGTGAGCAACCTGGCCGTTGAAGTCTGCACATCATTAGAATATTTGTTTCTGCTTGGCACACGAAATACTGGTAGTGGGAATCCATCACAAAATCGTTACTGGGTTCATCAGTTCTGTGCTCATAGTTTGTTTGGCATAAGCTGCTACAAAACGTAACACAACACAGTAAAATGTGTGAAATGAAAACCAGGGTTTTGTCACTTTTCCACTATACATATATCAACACATACTAGTTCAATTATCCAAATTAAAATAAACATTTTGCTACTTTCCACCAGCATAGACTGATGAAAATAGACTATAATACTACCTTTCCAATTAAGTTTCCAAACAAATCTACTCCAAAAATAGCTTGGAAATGTTATTGTAAACCAGACATTGAACAGTAAATTTCAGAAATTAATCACACATCTATGAAGAATATTTATTTTATAGGCAATATATTGCTTTTAAACGACTATCCTCAGTGTGTTATCTTGTTGACAGAGCAAAAAGCTGCTTAGGAAGAAAATGTCAGGACATTTATCAAGTTCAAGCATGCTTTGTCTGGTTTGCAAAGGACCGCAAATCAAGTCAAATATCACAAAATACCCAGGGATCACTGTTGTTTATGGCAAATCTTATTCAGACAGCATCCAAAGTGTGAACATCACCAACGATCAAAGTGGTCTTCCTATGATGATCCAAGACCACTGGATTAGAAATTATGGCGAAGCTCTTAAGCAATTAACCTAAAAGGAAATAATGATCTCCAACATATTAGTTCAACACCAAATGCAATTTGCTCCAGAAAGAAGACAACATTTGAGAGGCTGACCTTAACTTTGCTTTTGCTTGGATAAGATCAGCAGAGGAACTGACGGGCTGGAGCTCTCCCGAGAACCCCCGTTCCACTGATGTGGGGCTCTGGATGAAGCACCGGTGTTGTCTCTCACTACTGGGGCTTGTTAGGCTGCAACAACTTGAAATATAAAGAAAGGTGCATGGCGTGTATCATCCCCTGGCATTTTTAAACAGATGAACAAAAAAGGATCACTGTTTACCACTTGACTCCTGACACTATGAAGAGTCAAAAAGAATATGTCCCCCACAATGTCTCCCGCAGGAGACCTATCCAGTGGTTTCGTCCATTGTCCACGATCAGAGATGGTCTTTACGTTAGGCAAGTTGGATCCTCCTAACAGAGGATCCATGTTGTGCTCGGCCCTGGAACTCTTCCCCAACCGGCTTGTGGGTGGGGCTTTCCCTGCTCCAAGCCAGTGGTGCTACAGTTATGCCAATGGCCTTTAGCCAAACGGCAGCGTAGCAAGGTTGGGGGTATTTATTTGGCAGTGTGACGTAGGGACCTCCTTTTGCTTCACGCTGCCAAACAGAGCTGTGGATCTTCCTCATCTGCATCATTCGAGGCCATAGCTATACCCCTCCTTAGCTGATTCAGCTTACAAATTCCTTTGCCTTATTTATTTACTTCTTTTACCCTTCTTTTGACAAGGGTGGCGCTGTGGGTTAAACCACAGAGCCTGGGACTTGCCGATCAGAAGGTTGGCGGTTCGAATCCCCGCAACGGAGTGAGCTCCCATTGCTCGGTCCCTGCTCCTGCCAACCTAGCAGTTCGAAAGCACATCAAAGTGCAAGTAGATAAATAGGTACCGCTCCGGCGGGAGGGTAAATGGCATTTCTGTGCGCTGCTCTGGTTTTGCCAGAAGCGGCTTAGTCATGCTGGCCACATGACCCGGAAGCTGTACGCTGGCTCCCTCGACCAGTAAAGCGAGATGAGTGCTGCAACCCCAAAGTCGGCCACGACTGGACCTAATGGTCAGGGGTCCCTTTACCTTTCTTTACCTTTTATTCACGTCTTTTACGCTTCTTTTATCTAGCCTTTCCTTCTAGTGCCTAATCCTTCCTCCTCGATCGCCCCACAGGCTCCACTGCCTGCATTCTTTTGCTGTTTCTGCTTACCTCCTTTTACTTCGTCAGTTTGCTCCTTATTTCCATGTTCTAAAACTCGACAACCCCACCCTACTCGATCGCCTTCCTCCATTCACTCTTAGCTTTGGCAACTTTATCCTGATGCGGTAAATGCAGGTTGAATAGCAAACGGGCCAGAATTGGCCACATGCTGAAGCAGCTGCAAATGCCCATATTTTCTTCTCTGCAGTAGTTTCGAAACTACTTGAAAATGTAATGGAAGACAGTGATCTGGCTGCTTTACCCCAGGCCTTGAGGTTTTGTTTTTCTTGAGCTTTTTCTTTCTTTCAACATATCTTTTTAAAGTTAGGATAGCCAGGAGACAAACTACTTTTCACCTCTGGCATTGGTGGAATGAATTATATACACTCTCAGAATAAAGGAAAGTCAGTAACAGTGCAATTCTATACATGTCTACTCAGAAGTAAGCCCCAGGAAATCGAGAAGGTGGCCTTTGTCAAATGGTTCTCTTCCAGCCTCCTTGCCACTCCTTGAAATATGGCGTTAATATCACTGATGGGTCTTACAGGATTCTTGTAGGACCTACAGGTTAATGTGTATGAAGTGTTGCAAACACCCCAAAGCACGCATTTCCTTAATGACATTATTCCAATTTATATAGAAAAAATCCTCAAATATTTATACTTTTTTTATATAGCTTATCTGGTTCTATATGCTCAATTTGAATCTCCAAATAACACGTAATCTTCCTCTGCTCTTTTAAACCCAGCGTTTCTTTCCCCATTCTCCTGAATTGCTGGAACTGTTCAAAATCGTTCATGGTGCATGTGTGTTTTAAGTCAATTTGGTTATTCCGATATCCCATATCTTTCATAGTAATTCTGCTTCTGTGAGACTTTGATTACTTTTCTATGTACTTGTGAAAGCTGTTATTGCAATAGTGAGGAAACGTATGACTAGGGTTTGTTTTTCAACTGACACACAATTCTGAACAAAGTTTAGCAAGCACACCACTGGGTCTAATACTATTTTGTTGTCTTGAAACAACTCTTCCATCATTCCTACTACTTTCTTTTTTTAAAAAAAAAATATTTATTAGAAGTTTAAAGATTACAGGAAAAAAAGGGAAAAAGGAAAAAAAGAATAAACAATACAAATCAATACATTACAAACATAAAAAGAGAACAAAAAGCACAATACATCAAAACACAAACAAAAACAAAAACAATTAAAAACACATCCAATATTTATCATTATCTTTCATTAACTTATTTCCTCGACCTCCTCACACCTCCCTTTTTTGTGTTCTAGTTATTAACTATATCAGCAAATCCTTTCCATCTTTCACTGCTTTCTGTCATTTAATTATCTTAATTTATTTTAACCTTATCTTACCATCAAAACCTTAAAGCTTATTTATACTTAACTCCTTATAATGTTTCTACTAAAGCCATGTAATTTCATTCCAACATTTTCCTAACATTCATTAATTTTACAATATTTCTCTAAATAAATTTTTAAATTTTTTCCAATCTTCTTCCACCGTCTCTTCTCCCTGGTCTCGGATTCTGTCAGTCCTTTCTATCAGTTCCATATAGTCCATCAACCTGGTGATCTTCTATCCGAG
The DNA here is from genome assembly GCF_965153285.1 of Podarcis tiliguerta. NCBI lineage: Eukaryota > Metazoa > Chordata > Lepidosauria > Squamata > Lacertidae > Podarcis > Podarcis tiliguerta. Next base: position 80,489,200 of record NC_139540.1, on the reverse strand, counting down.
GCTCTTAGCTCTTTTCCATGTCCCTTCTGCAGATCTTCTTCATATTCCTTCTCCATTCCTACCACTTTCTTGCACCCCCACCACATGTAGTAGCAGCCTCTCTTCACTCTGAAATGAAATGCTAGCTTGCATAGAGATTCAACACATGGGAATTGTTTGATAAGTAAGCAACATCTTATCTGGAATATCCTTTTTCAAGCCCAAGGTAGGGTCATGTTTCAGCCAGCTGCCCCAACGCTGATGCAATCTTCTCTGAGATTGTTGGGTCTTCAAGTAGTAGATGCAGGACTGTACTCAGACTCTTAGTTCAGTTATTGCCAAAGGTTTTATTCCAAAATTCACTACAGGGTCCAAACATAAATCAAACTACATGTTTACATTGTTCAGAAATTCATGGCAGAGCTCTAAAATACATGATTAGGGGTAAGCTAAGATGTTGTCCCAACAGTTGACATGCCCTCTGAGCTCACCGTTTGAAGAGTGGGGTTGGCACAGTCATTCACATGGTTGTTGTCCTGAGCCATGAGACTGGGTAATAATAATAATTTATTATATATACACCACTCATCTGGCTGGGCCTCCCCAGCCACTCTGGGCGGTTCCCCACAGAAAATTAAAAGCACAATAAAACACCAGACATAAAAAATTTCCCTAAACAGGGCTACCTTCAGATGTCTTTTAAAAGTCAGATAGCTGTTTATCTCCTTGACATCTGATGGGAGGGTGTTCCACAGGGCAGGTGCCACTACCGAAAAGGCCCTCTGCCTGGTTCCCTGTAACCTCACTTCCCGCAGTGAGGGAACCACCAGAAGGCCCTTGGCGTTGGACGTCAGTGTCTGGGCAGAATGATGGGGGTGGAGACGCTCCTTCAGGCATGCTGGGCTGAGTGGGCACTCCTACAGGTAGGCTGAATCTGCTCACACTGCTGCAGTCATGGCTTCATCCTTGGTGATGGAGACAAAGATGAGACTGCCAGCTCAAAATCCAACCAGGCTTCAGGTGCCTCCCTGGTGGAGGCAGAGTCAAGTCAGATGGTTCTGCAGGCACTTCAGGAGTAGCCAATGGTATTTAGGAAGGACACCCTCCAGACAGCCAACTTGACCCCTCTGTAGCTTCCAGATCTTTACCTCTCAGACTGCTGGGCCCTTCTCTGGAATCCAACACCACACTCTTCTCCAAGTCGTCCTCCCTCTCTGACTAGCCCTGCCAAGAAGGTGCCTCGTGGGTCATGAGAGAGATTGCACAGGGGTTGTTTGAGTCCGAGGATGGCAACCCGGTTTGTCTGGTGGAAATACATCTGCAGGTGGTCCTCTGTGTCCTTCTGCTCTTGCTGCAGAGTCCTCACAACCACCCCCTGAAGAAGAAGAATCTGACTTCAGCGTCATGACTAGGGTTGGGGCACAAATTGAATCCAGTTTACATTTAAAGGCCCACTTACCTAATTCACACTTTCAGAAACAATGCATGTCCTTCAAAATTCATATTTCTCTGAATTTTGCACTTCACTTCTCCAGCAAAGTAATGCATACAAAAGTGCCACTGCTGGGGTAAAGTGTACATTGAAATATATTATTATCATTTATTCATTTATAGCCTGCCTTTTTGTCCCTGACAGGGGCTCAATTGCTGAACAATTACTTAATATATCATGCAAAAATGCATTTCAGTAAGGAAAATACGTGATGATCAGCCAAAAATGCATATAAAAATGTGCATATTAGGGTAAATCCATGCTAAAAGGGCTCTAAAAAGAGAAGCAAAATGAGCTGGGAATATGGATGACTGAACTTGGAATTGGGAAAACAAATGAGAAACTGAGAGAACTGCAGCTGAATAAATTTAACAGGTGACACTGTTCCATGCGTGGTGACAAACTAACATGGAGAGCTTTAACTTCTATATTTCAGACACAGCAATAGGGTCAGTTGAAAGTTGGTGATCCCAGCTGAAAATAGGGTTGCCAGTTGACCAGAAGAAATAACACCTAGTTTGCTCTTATGTCTTTCATGAATGAAGCCAAAATCTGTACACGAACCCCCTTGTCACATGGAGATAAACATTATTATCACCTACTAATATGACGTTTTAGGGACACGGGTGGCGCTGTGGGTTAAAGCCTCAGCGCCTAGGGCTTGCCGATCAAAAGGTCGGCAGTTCGAATCCCCGCGGCGGGGTGCGCTCCCGTTGTTCGGTCCCAGCGCCTGCCAACCTAGCAGTTCGAAAGCACCTCCGGGTGCAAGTAGATAAATAGGGACCGCTTACTAGCGGGAAGGTAAACGGCGTTTCCGTGTGCGGCTCTGGCTTGCCAGAGCAGCGATGTCACGCTGGCCACGTGACCCGGAAGTGTCTCCGGACAGCGCTGGCCCCCGGCCTCTTTGAGTGAGATGGGCGCACAACCCTAGAGTCTGTCAAGACTGGCCCGTACGGGCAGGGGTACCTTTACCTTTACCTTTAATGTGACGTTTTAAACGTGCAGTAATACCGCCTGTCTAAAACTTTGTCAACCCCTACTCACCAGAGCAATAGGTCTTACGATCATACCACAGACCTGACAAATTATCTGCAGAGGAAGTACAGTAACTGTATCACCAAATTAAATTTCTCAGCTCTTTTTCATGGCTTTTATTAAAGCCAGCAACTGTTTTTTAATTGTACTCAGACCACCCCTCAATCCAAACTCCCTGAAATGCTGCGTGTTTTGATTTCGATGTGTAATAATTGTCAAGTTTTCAAAATATTTTTTATCTTTGGATACGAAAAGGTCATGCCTTAAAAGTTTGAGAATGTTTTGATAGAAATCAATACAGTGAAGGTCAAGCTCTCCAAAAAAACATATTTTGGATGTTTTATTTATTGGCCTTACAGAATTACAAATGACTCACATGGGATAAAAACGAAAATTGTAATCCGATGTCATGTCCTGTCTAGAATAGCAGAAGCCCAGAATTGTTGAGTTGAAAAGATAGATTTAAATACATAATGAAAGCTGTAATATCCTTCAAACTAGTTAACCAATTTGCTTCTTCTACGCTATGTTGAGGACTAGGTGAATTTTATCACAGACCTGCAAGTAACTCAAAGGTTTCAAGCATAAGGCTAGGGCCCTTCATAGAAGGAAACACAATATTGCCCTGTATAATTGCAATGCTATTTGAAACTTCAGGATTGGCTACATCTTGTATAAATGCCTGGATCATGCCTGGTCAACAGAACAGTACCTTTGCAACCTTAGCAGCATGCTAGATCACAGACACAAAGTCTGGAAGTGGGTGCAGCTGTAGTCTGGTCTTGACAGCAGTACACCCTGATAGCATATAGACACATGATCGCATGCATCTGAATAAACCTTCTCCTGTGTTTGAGCAAGTAAGACATACTATAACACCCACTCACCCCCCAAAAGCAAAACAGCAATCTTGTCATTACATCTAGCTGATAAAAACTCTGCACACATAAAGATTCAGGATTCATTATGTTTTGTACCAATGTGTGGGGGCACAACAAGGAAAGACAAAAAAAGAATCACAATGCAGTTATAGTAAAGGTGAAGGTACCCCTGCCCGTACGGGCCGGTCTTGCCAGACTCTAGGGTTGTGCGCTCATCTCACTCTATAGGCCGGGAGCCAGCGCTGTCCGCAGACACTTCCGGGTCACATGGCCAGCGTGACAAGCTGCATCTGGCGAGCCAGTGCAGCACACGGAACGCCATTTGCTTTCCCGCTGGTAAGCGGTCCCTATTTATCTACTTGCACCCGAAGGTGCTTTCAAACTGCTAGGTTGGCAGGCGCTGGGACCGAACGACGGGAGTGCACCCTGCCGCGGGATTTGAACCGCCGACCATGTGATTGGCAAGTCCTAGGCGCTGAGGTTTTACCCACAGCGCCACATCCCCCCTAATGCAGTTATGAACAATGACAAAAAGTTTGTTCCCCCCACCGTGGTTTGTCAATGTGAGCATGCTAACAACAACTGCAATAATAAGTAATGGTTGCAGGAGGAGTGGAACAAAGGAAGTGATAGAACTGAAAACTGCAGGGGCAGACTTTGGTCATCTTTTGTAATATGGTGGTGCTGTGGGTTTAACCACAGAGCCTAGGGCTTGCCGATCAGAAGGTCGGCGGTTCGAATCCCCACGACGGGGTGAGCTCTCGTTGTTCAGTCCCAGCTCCTGCCAACCTAGCAGTTCGAAAGCATGTCAAAGATAAATAGGTACTGCTCCAGTGGGAAGGTAAATATTGAGAGATGCTAGTGAAGTTGTAAAGGTAAAGGGACCCCTGACCATTAGGTCCAGTCGTGGCCGACTCTGGGGTTGCGGTGCTCATCTCGCTTTATTGGCCGAGGGAGCCGGTGTACAGCTTCTGGGTCATGTGGCCAGCATGACTAAGCTTCTTCTGGCAAGCCAGAGCAGCACACGGAAATGCCGTTTGCCTTCCCGCCGGAGTGGTACCTATTTATCTACTTGCACTTTGACGTGCCTTCGAACTGCTAGGTTGGCAGGAGCAGGGACTGAGCAATGGGAGCTCACCCTGTTGCAGGGATTCGAACCACTGACCTTCTGATCAGCAAGTCCTAGGTTCTGTAGTTTAACCCACAATGAAGTTGTAGACAGGGTGCCGGCGTTTTGCACCTATTTCACCCTGGCAGTCCAATGCTTTGAGCATTTGAAAAATCCACACAAGGTTTTGTATTTTTCTCAGAAGATTGATAAAGAATGCATAATTATTGTGTGTATATTAGTCACTAACATGACACAAGCTGTGGGGAGGTACTGCTGTCAAGTAAGCCCATTATGGCCCACAAACTGGAGAGGGTGGCCCACCACCAGAGGGAACTTTGTCCAGAATTCCCTCAGACTTGGTCGCGGCTCTGGGAGGTGGTAGTGGGGTCCTCCTGAACCCAAGGAACTAGAAATAAACTGTATTTCTATCCAGTTCTGTTCTTGAAAACACACACACACACGAAGGAGCCACAGTTCAAACAAACGCCCGGAGACTGAGCTGCGCACAGTGAATCACATTTGCCTATTTCCTCCTTTTAAAAGCCCCTTAAATTCCATTCAAATCATTCTCGCAAAACATTATGGGCATGGTATCCTATATCCTTTCCCCAAATGACCAGTTAACTAGGTCTGAATGTGTCTACACGTGCGAGCGCACACACACACTAATGTACCCACATAGAGTAGCAGTAAAGTAATATTTTGAATAATGACATAATGTCTAAGATTAACAGAAACCCATAAACCTCTTGATTTTTTCCCCCTGTGCAGGGTTTGTAGCTAAAGCCTGCAGGCAAAGAACTCGTGAAATGATTTTGGGTTTGAACTTAGAAGTATAATTTGTTTTAGCACAAGCGATTTCTTTTTTTTTCTTGGCCAGGAACAGTTAAGCTCATGTACTAATTGCTACAAATGATATAACCTCTTCCTTGTGGCATGCCGTGTATGTAACTGGAACTTGGTCAGCCCCAAAGCAAAGGTCAATGGTCTCTAAAATTTCTAGGGGAGAAACTTATTTCAAGAAGGCATCCTCTAGACATTGTGAGTTGCCATCTTAATGTTACTCTATTGACACTGAGGGTCTCTCTCACGCACAGCTCTTAAAGTGGAAACTGCTTATGTACAGAGCTCATTGTATTCCTGTATCAGCCTCCAGAGGAGAGGAGAGGATCAGTGCTTGAAATATGGGGGAATGGGTGGTGGCCACAGGCCCTATCCTGATTCACCCTGTTTCCCCCACACCCACCCACCACAGTAAACTTTTAAGGACTAGATCAGGGAAACATCACAAGCAGCATGGGTATGACACCCATCTGTTCCAGAGTGGTGCATGCTCTGGTTATCTCCCACTTGGACTACTGCAATGCGCTCTACGTGGGGCTACATTTGAAGGTGACCCGGAAACTATAACTAATCCAGAAGGTGGCATCTAGACTGGTGACTGGGAGTGGCCACCAAGACAATATAACACCGGTCCTGAAAGACCTACATTAGCTCCCAGTATGTTTCCGTGCACAGTTCAAAGTGTTGGTGTTGACCTTTAAAGCCCTAAATGGCCTCGGCCCAGTATACCTGAAGGAGCATCTCCACCCCCATTGTTCAGCCCAGACACTGAGGTCCAGCTCTGAGGGCCTTCTGGCAGTTTCCTCACTGCGAGAAGTGAGGTTACAGGGAACCAGGCAGAGGGCCTTCTCAGTAGTGGCGCCCGCCCTGTGGAACGCCCTCCCATCAGATGTCAAGGAAATAAACAACTATCTGACTTTTAGAAGACAAGGCAGCCCTGTTTAGGGAAGTTTTTAATGACTGATGTTTTAATATATTTTTAATCCTTTGTTGGAAGCCGCCCAGAATGGCTGAGGAAACCCAGCCAGATGGGCGGGTTATAAATAAATTGTTGTTGTTGTTGTTCCTTCCTCCCTGAGATTTGAGCACTGAATAGGATCTCGCTTCTCCAAGTGCCAAAGTAGGGATTATGGATTGAAATAACGTTTAGAATTCATATCTCCTTCCTCCCCTCTTACGGCCAGCAGCTCCCTCAGTCCCATGGCTATAGGGTGCAGAAAGTGCCTTTTTGATTTATATTTATTTTTTCTTTTACCTTCAAGAGTCATTTGCTCACTCTGCTGATATCTGCTTTCCTAAGACACCTTCACAGAAAGCGAGTGACAACCGCTTCTACAAACCACGGAAGGTCTGTAGCAATGGCAACAGCACATACAAGGCCATGCATGGAGGAGCGCCATGCAACTTAGGGGGAGAGGGCATGCTTTGATCTGGAAGGTCCCAGATACAGCCCTTCCACCATCAGAGATGGGAAAGGCCTCAGGTCTTCGAGAGCTGCTGTCAACACTACTGGAATAGAAGAATAAAGCACTAATGTTGAACCACATGAACTTTGGAGGCAGCTAAAGCTGCCCCAAATCACCCCCCAAAGTTATATTCATTTTTGCTGCTGCCACCAGTTTTGTGGCAGTAATGACACTTGTGCTTCTTGAGGGGTTTTTCATTCCCCTCAAGTCGGAAGAGGAATGCTATGTCAGTCAGGTCCTGTTTCTCAGAAGTGAGACATACAGTGGCTGTGTTTGGATGTTTGTCCACAGCTTCATAAAACTTGGTTTGTCAAGCCATGGCTAAGTCCTATGAGCATATCGTCTGCCCTCATCATCCCCATGGCTCAACTTTCTGGTTTGTTAGCTGGCCCAGAGTTCCTCCTTTGGACATAACAGGAAACTGTGGCACACGAGAGAAAGAGAAGAAGAATGAGGGAGAAGCCTATGTCCGTGGTGCTTAGCTATGGCTTTATAAACCATGGTTTAAGAAGCTCTGGTCTTCAGAAACAAAAAAAATATTCTGATGAATTGCTAGTACATCACTCGTGTCAATGGGATGACTTAGACCTTCTACATCAGAATCTGAATTAATTCATTCATTAATGAAGGAGATCCTGGAGGGCTTTCCCTAGAGGGCTTTCTTCACTTGACTTGACTTGACGGAGTATCACAAGCCACATTCTGCTGAGAAGCAACAATACTATCAGTTTCCATCCAGGGAGAAAGAGGAAGTGTGACATCTTAGGTCCTGATAAACATGCACATCATTTCTTCAAACCACAGAATGTCCGTCTTTTGGTTTCATTGGTTATTTTCTCATGCATTTTCAGCTTTCTGAAATATGTTTACAGTCATACCTTGGGTTACAGACACTTCAGGTTGCATTTTTTCGGGTTACGGACCCACCGTAAATTGTGCTTTGCACATGTGCAGAAGCGCTGAATCGCAATTTGCACATGCGCAGATGCACCACTGCGGGTTGCAAATGCTGCGGGTTGCGAATGCGCATCCCACACAGATCACATTTGCAACCCAAGCATCCACTGTATTCATATATACTAGACATTTGTGAGCTAAGGTGTTGTTTATTGTTGTTGTTTTGCATAAATTGACTCAAGTACATTGTGCAAGTGAGAGTGGTTGCTTCTAAAATCATGAGCTCCTCTTCTGTCCCTGAGCTGTGCAGCAGAGCTGAGGACTCACTGAGCAGTGATATCACACCATGGCTTTTCTACTACTAGATGTCAGTGGCGTAGCGTGGGGGGTGCAGGGGGGGCCCGGCCGCACCAGGCGCAACATCGGGGGGGGGGCGCTCGCACTTGCAGCTCTCTGCCCCTACCTGGCTCACGGGTTAGGGGGCGCAAATTATTTGCCTTGCCCCAGGTGCTGACAACCCACGCTGCACCACTGCTAGATGTTACCAGGTGACAGAGGAAATGACAGAAGGGTGCTGATTCTTGTGGTAACCATGTGTCTCCTAACCACCCCATTCTAGCCTGACAGCAAAAAATTAGATATTCATGAGCATCATTATGAAAAAGTAGAACATGTGGAAATAATGTAACAGGAGTCTTTTTGCTTGTGTCTTAAATGCTGGGCTTCTCACACTATCCCCTTTGTAAGCTCCTGTAGGAAACTGTGACTTGTTTAGTTTTTCATATCTTTATAAAGCCTTAAATGATATTATGGCAAATAAATTAGAAACAGTGAGGGGGGTGGCTTAGAAAAAAATGGCTATAAAAAAGACTACTGTGCCAGGAAAAAAAGGTCTCCGTCTGGATTTGTTTATGAGGCAATACATCATACCCTTATCAACAATGCATCCTTCTCCCAGTTTTCATAACTACAATGGGCGAGCTTCAAGTGCCTCTGTTTCTTAAGCCGAGACCTGAGTGATGAATGGCTGCATTATTTGTTGCTATCCGACATGCATTCAATTCTCCCTCCAGTGAAATCAATGGGCAAACATGCATAGGTCGTAACACGACCAGGGACCCCTCCTTTCTGTCCACATGTCCGAAGCGTTGCTCTACAGCTAGCAAAATCTACATCTACCAAAACGAGTGTAGGAAATGCGGGATTGGGCTGCTACTTAAGGCACATATGGGGGCTTGTATATAATTGCAAGGCCGGATTTAGGTTTGATGAGGCCCTAAGCTACTGAAGGTAATGGGGCCCTTTATATGTCCAGCTGTCCTTTGTCAACAACAACTTGTCACTGTTTTTTGTGTTGAATATATGCTATATGGTAATTTATGGACCCAATAGGTATCTGAAGCCATTTGCACATAACAAAATATGTATTTTATCAAAGTAATTGTTGAACTGAAATACAATTAAGAAGAAGTACAGTGGTACCTCGGTTATGTACTTAATTCGTTCCGCAGGTCCGTTCTTAACCTAAAACTGTTCTTAACCTGAAGCACCACTTTAGCTAATGGGGCCTCCTGCTGCCACCGCACCACCAAAGAACGATTTCTGTTCTCATCCTGAAGCAAAGTTCTTAACCTGAAGCACTATTTCTGGGTTAGCGGAGTCTGTAACCTGAAGCGTATGTAACCTGAAGTGTATGTAACCCGAGGTACCACTGTATATTAATAGTATAGGCACCCTACATATAGAAATGAACAAACCACTGATATTTTAGGGAGCAGGCTAGCAGGCGGGGCCCATTACCTACATCATAGGAGCCTACACAACACAAAACATGGTTGCTGTATGTAGGTTTTATTTTATTAGTTTTTTCATCTTATATTTTGGAAATGTACATCCAGTGTTTTTTCCTGTAATTTTTTGGGGGGCCCTCAAGAGAGTGGGGCCCTAAGCTACAGCTTGTTTAGCTTATACGTAAATTCGGCACTGTATAATTGGCAGGGGAGTGGAATATAACTTTCAGTTGCTGAAGATCCAGTGGAGTTCCAGACCAAGAGAGGGAGAGAGAAGGAGGGAGGGGTGGTCAGAAGGAAGTTATGTCTATAATGCGATTTGGAAAGTGACAGAACCCGATTCAGTGGGAACTGTACATGATTCCCTGGGGCAGCTAGTCTACCCTTCCCCAGAATTTCCCCTGAGAGTGACAGAATGCCACCAAATTCTGTAGCGCCCAGAATTTGTGGTGGCAAGGAGCTTTGTATACCAGCTGCACCCAACTGTGGGCTGCTGGATGTCTTTTCTTTAGATGATGATGATGATGATGATGATGATGATGATGATAGCATTGAGACAATTGTCAGATTGCTCCACAAAAGCATCCACCAGACTGCATATTCTGAAGTGGAACGTTGATCTGATGAGTCTGCTTTGGGGTCCAAGTCGGGCAGATTCTTCCTCCACCCCAAGGCAGAATAGAGATGTCAATATGGATCCATCCATCCATCCATCCATGATCTCCTCCTTTTTTGTCCCCTGTTGGCAGCTAACCAACGTTGGGCAAGGTGCACTCAACAAGCCCTTTCCTTGAATGGACCTACCTGCAGTGGCTGCAATCCATCTCCTTGCATAATCCATATAATTGCCCTGAGCACATTGCTAGTGGAGGACAGAGTCTGTTATCTCTTGCTATTGCTTGCATGAGGACAAGAGAGAGGGGGCAGTAACAGCAAGGAGGAGGAAAGGAAGACCAGGAGCCTCTAGGAGGTGACAGTGGGCCACCTGATGAGCTGTGAGCCTTGGCAGTTGCCCTCCAATGCATAGGGGCTCTGCAGCCAACTGTTGGGCACTTCCGAAAAGGCCATTTTGGGTGGTGGTCTTTTCTCTTCCTCCATAAGCATATCATGAACTTTGGGAAGCTAGAAGGGTGAGCAAAGAACAAGGAAGACTTTATTTCAAAATAAATGACCAAATGTCAGGACTACAAGTCCCCAGTAGGATAGAATTTTTATTATATACCGTGTATTGTCGATGTATTAAATCTAACAAATAAATAAATGGTAATAAAAGTGGACGGTCAGTTGTTGTTGTTTAGTCGTTTAGTCATGTCCGACTCTTCGTGACCCCATGGACCAGAGCATTCCAGGCACTCCTGTCTTCCAATGCCTCCCACAGTTTGGTCAAATTCATGCTGGTAGCTTCGAGAACACTGTCCAACCATCTTGTCCTCTGTCGTCCCCTTCTTCTTGTGCCCTCAACGTTTCCCAACATCAGGGTCTTTTCCAGGGAGTCTTCTCTTGTCATGAGGTGGCCAAAGTATTGGAGCCTCAGCTTCAGGATCTGTCCTTCCAGTGAGCACTCAGGGCTGATTTCCTTCAGAATGGATAGGTTTGATCTTCTTGCAGTCCATGGGACTCTCAAGAGTCTCCTCCAGCACCATAATTCAAAAGCATCAATTCTTCAGCGATCAGCCTTCTTAATGGTCCAGCTCTCACTTCCATACATCACTACTGGGAAAACCATGGCTTTTACAATACGGACCTTTGTTGGCAAGGTGATGTCTCTGCTTTTTAAGATGTTGTCTAGGTTTGCCATCACCTTTCTCCCAAGGAGGAGGCGTCTTTTAATTTCGTGACTGCTGTCACCATCTGCAGTGATCATGGAGCCCAAGAAAGTAAAATCTCTCACTGCCTCCATTTCTTCCCCTTCTATTTGCCAGGAGGTGATGGGCCCAGTGGCCATGATCTTCGTTTTTTTGATCTTGAGCTTCAGACCGTATTTTGCGTTCTCCTCTTTCACCCTCATTAAAGGTTCTTTAATTCCTCCTCACTTTCTGCCATCAAGGTTGTGTCATCTGCACAATGGTCAGTATCTGATCACAACTATTGCATGGAATAAATACTCATTGCCTTCACTTTCACAAGTCAAGTCATACTGCCTTCTTCTAGTGTATTTTTATAATATGGAAAAGAAAGGTATATTATTTTTAACCCCTCTGCCCCATCTATAAAAGAATGTACAACAATATTGATAGCTTCTGTCAAAATTCAGGACAAATATCATTCTATGCTATTTTGAAAATAATTTTCTTGCTAAGTTTTTAGTGTGTGTTTTCTTTATCCCCTCCCTCCCTCCCTCTTTTTTTGCACTTAATGCCTGAGATATTAATTTTCAAGCTAAACATACCACTCTAATTGCAGATTTAAGCCTCAGATAATGAACTCAGTTTCATACAAATTTCATGTGACCTTTGATAAACAGTAAACTGATATGTATTATTCAAGAAATTGAAATTTAATAAAAAGAAGGGGAAATGACTTTGCTTTCCTTTGCATAAGACATGGTTTTTATGAGTTGCTGGTTTTTATTTTTTAATGTAAGTATAGTGCTCGTTTGGCTTAAGAAATTGGTTTATCAAACACAGACATTATTTTCCAGAGCTAATTCCACCAGTCCCTAATGCCGATTACCAAGTTTTATTGAATAGACCAATTCCTCAATTCACAATCATAGAATTATAACACTATTCAGGTTGCCAACTTTTTAACTGAACCGTGTAAATGTGCAATGTAGCACCAGCTTCTTTATTTACTATAAAAGTTTATATACCACTTTCTATAAAATACCCCATTCTGCTTAAATCTAATAAATAAATAAACGTAATAAAACAAACAACAATGACTATACTCCATTACATGGATTAAAAAATTTAATTGGAAAAGCAGGATAAAAACAATTTAAGAGCAATGCTCGGCAAAAGCTCTGATTTTTATTGCTAGGCAACTAAAGCAAGAGTCTTCTTGGTGATGGCCCCAGTGAGTTGTTGAATTCCTTCCCAAAGCATATCCGTTTCCCAGTTGCCTCCTGGCCTTGAAGAGATTAGTAAAACCTCCTCTTCTTAGGGAGGGTTTTGACTGTTGAGAAGATGGTGAATTTGGAGTGATGAAGTGAATAATCTTGACTGCTGCTGCTGCTGCTAAACATTTTCCCTGTTATACATCACAGGCCTTTAGCTTTCCTAAGCTGCTTCAAGAGTGCCCCCCATCCCCTTTTGTAATAAACGAAATAATAAATGAAATCTATTAGGAATCAAAATCAGATGTCAGTACAGGGGAAGTCACACTATCAAGTTACTTAGCTGAGAAGAAAGCAATAGACTGGGACCAGTGTTCTCTCCTAGGCTGGACTGAACAGGAATTGGGATTGCAGTACAGCTTTCCTTTAAAAGGGGTAGATTGCCGTTCCCAACATGATGACATTGTGTGTGTGTGTGTGTGTGTGTTGTGGGGGCGGGGTGGACACAAGGTCACTGTCTGCTCATTACTCCTATGCAGCTGGCCCTGTTTGTAATTGCTTGTCTGCAAGCCACTCCAATGTGATAACAGTCCCTTGGCATCGACTTTCTCCTGTCAAGTGATTATATCTTGCCTGGGGCGGCATCACTTTCCACTTCAGAATGAGCAGTTCTCATGAAAGCAATAGGGGGCGGTGACCATTTTGAGGAAGGCCACAGCCTAGGGAGACGAGGAGGCAGAAGCCAAAATATAAAAATAAGGGGAGTTGCGTACTGGCCATTTTGCCGCCTTCTTTCTGTGCTTACAGCAGCTGGGATCCAAAGAACTCCTTGAAGCTTGCCCAAGGGTTTGTGCTAACCCCATGCAACTCCCGATATATTTTGCTGAACAGCAGACCGCACACACTACAGCTTGCCATGTGAACAGGGGAGTCATTCCAGTACAGTGGTACCTCAGGTTACATACGCTTCAGGTTACAGACTCCGCTAACCCAGAAATAGTGCCTCAGGTTAAGACCTTTGCTTCAGGATGAGAACAGAAATTGTGCTGCGGCACAGCGGGAGGCCCCATTAGCTAAAGTGGTGCTTCAGGTTAAGAACGGACCTCCGGGACAAATTAAGTACCTAACCAGAGGTACCAGTGTACCCGCCTCCATCCTGGAAGGGGATGTGAGGGAAGAGCAAAATGGAGATTTAAGGGGTGGCTCTTGAATATGTTCAGAATCACACAGCTTTCTTGCAAATGACTGTGAGAATTTTCCTAGAGGCCGCTGTGCTTTGGACACTGCATAAATAGCAACGGTATCGCCTTAGGACAGTCACCCTCCTATTCTAAGCGAAGGGGTTTGTGCCTTTGGCATGCATAAAGGTAAAGGTAAAGGTACCCCTGCCCGTACGGGCCAGTCTTGACAGACTCTAGGGTTGTGCGCCCATCTCACTCAAGAGGCCGGGGGCCAGCGCTGTCCGGAGACACTTCCAGGTCACGTGGCCAGCGTGACATCGCTGTTCTGGCGAGCCAGAGCCGCACACGGAAACGCCGTTTACTTTCCCGCTAGTAAGCGGTCCCTATTTATCTACTTGCACTTCGACGTGCTTTCGAACTGCTAGGTTGGCAGGCGCTGGGATCGAACAACGGGAGCGCACCCCACCATGGGGATTCGAACCGCCGACCTTTCGATCGGCAAGCCCTAGGCGCTGAGACTTTTACCCACAGCGCCACCCGCGTCCCTGGCATGCATACCCTATACATAAAACCAGGAGCAGTTAAATGAGCCTATCTCCAGAAAGGTGGCAAAAGGATTAACATCACATGAATGGTCAATATTAATACTGTTTGCATTTTTTCCTTCTGCGAACTTGGAAATTCCATGTTATTGAAGGCTTCCTTACAGCTCCTCCACATCAAAGTAGGATGGAGGAAAGTTCTTTCAAACAGGTATTAGGTGTGATAGCTAAATGGAACCTCCAGCTTCAGAGACACTTTACCTAAGAAACAGCAAGGTGGAGCTATTGCCTCCATTCCACGATTGTGGCCTGCCCAGATCAGATAACCCATAATAAATAAATAAACCCAAATTTAAAAGGAATGAGTTTTCACCAAGATGCTGGACCAGTTGCAACTTCTTATGACACTTCCTATGTTCTGGTTCCATTTAGAATAAATGGTTCTGTAGAATAACTGTCTTTGTCCATGGAGTTTTCTTGGCAGGGATACTGGAGTGGCTTGCCGGTTCCTGCTCCAGGTGGATCACGTTTGGTCAAAACTCTCCACTATGACCTGTTCATCTTGGGTGCCCTGCTCAGCATAGTTCATAGCTTCTCTGAGTTCTTCAAGCCCCTTCGCCACGGCAGGGGGTCCGTATAGTAAAAGCTATGGTTTTCCCAGTAGTGATGTATGGAAGTGAGAGCTGGACCATAAAGAAGGCTGATCGCCGAAGAATTGACGCTTTTGAATTATGGTGCTGGAGGAGACTCTTGAGAGTCCCATGGACTGCAAGAAGATCAAACGCATCCATTCTTAAGGAAATCAGCCCTGAGTGCTCACTGGAAGGACAGATCGTGAAGCTGAGGCTCCAATACTTTGGCCACCTCATGAGAAGAGAAGACTCACAGGAAAAGACCCTGATGTTGGGAAAGATGGAGGGCACAAGGAGAAGGGGACGACAGAGGACGAGATGGTTAGACAGTGTTCTCGAAGCTACAAACATGAATCTGACCAAACTGTGGGTGGCAGTGGAAGACAGGAGTGCCTGGCGTGCTCTGGTCCATAGGGTCACGAAGAGTCGGACACGATTGAACGACTAAACAACAGAATAACTGTGTCCACGTAGACCCCCTCAGCGGTTCTGCCCCCTTTATGTGGGTTTCCGCAAGTGTGTGCATTTCCTTTCCCATCCCCTTACAAATAAGACAACGGTCTCTTTCTACTTGGTTTCCATTTAACCGGATGAAAAGCCAGCGTTGCTGGAAGTGGAACCCAGCTCATTTGTATTGAATTATTAGTACAAATACTGGGGGTTTAAACTATTTTTGTTTTGATGACAGTTTACCACCGATACTACCTCTGGGACAAGGACCTATCTCTTTTATGTGTGCTCCCTTTATCACTGACGGGTCAAAATGACGGATTGGTTTTGGCCTTTGCTTGAAATCCCTTGTCTTGCTTTGCTTTGGTGCATATGCTGCAACCATGAGATACCACGGCGGAGCTCTGCGGTCTTCATTTAGCGGCCTGAACAGGCGCTGACAGACAAGGGAGGTGACAGGCCGCCCTACTGTCGAAGCAGGAAGATACAGTTACATGTGAATTTGCTGTCTTTTAAAAGGCCTGAATAACGGCAATTGTGTGCAAGGGGTCACCTCTGGACTCGGTTATCATTCTGAAGAAAAAAGAAACCAGGCCTTTGTACAATTCAGGCATTTGGGCCTTTGGCAAACTGATTTCCTAGGAATGTCTGGCCAGTGGAAGTCTAAACCGTTGTCATGAAAGGGCAAAGGCAAACCAGTATTAACACCTCTTACACTGCAGCTGCACGCTGGCTTGGCCTTTGAAGTTTTAAATTATTGGGGAGCAGATTTACCTCAGTGAGACCCTGGTCCTAACTAAACTCATTGCTTGGAAGGAAGTCCACACAGAATCAATAGGCCGTGCATGTCCATGCAATTTGTTCAGGATCAGGCTGCTGTTTTCATGTAAAATATTCAATATCAAAGCTCTACAGTGGTATTTTGGGTTACAGACACTTCAGGTTACAGATGCTTCAGGTTACAGACTCCGCTAACCCAGAAATAGTACCTCGGGTTAAGAACTTTGCTTCAGGATGAGAACAGAAATCACGCGGCGGCAGCGGGAGGCCCCATTAGCTAAAGTGGTACCTCAGGTTAAGAACAGTTTCAGGTCAAGAATGGACCTCCAAAATGAATTAAGTTCTTAACCCGAGGTACCACTGTATATGCAAAATCTTTTGGGGTCACTTAATTTCTCTTGTTGGGCTAAAATAACACTCATGCAACTAAAGTCAGGTTGTTGCAGTTTCAGCGAGACATATCCCTATTCACCCACTGTCATCCTCATCAAAACACCACCCCATATTTAATCTGGATTTGCCATTTCCACAGAAAATCCTGTAACCTCCCCACCCATAAAGCTGGAAAACCAATGGTTGTTTTGATGAGGATGCTGCGAAAAAACCTGTGTGCATGATCAGCCCTGAGTCCACAATCGGCTGTTGTGTAGGAAGAGCCCTAAATGAACCAGAAAACAGTAGCAGCCAGTGGAGAAAATTGCAACAAATAAATAATACCTCCAACAGGAATGAAAAATGTGAAGGACCACACAGAAGTAGACTGTCATAAAACTTAGGGAACAAGCTGTGCTACCATAATGACTAAGGCCTTAAATTACAATTTTAGGTTATATTTTAGTGATTAAGATTTAACTTACATATTTTTAACTGTTTCTATAGGAAATAGGTTGCCTATTTTAAAGTTATGTTTTATTATCACATTTTTGTATTGCATTAGATTGTTATAAGACATACATTTTTTTGTTTCTTTAGCTTGTAAACCGCCTTGAGCATTGTAAGATAGAAAGATGGTATACAAATTAAAAATGATGATGATGTATTGTCCCTGTTATACCCAATTGCAAATTTCAATGTATCCCTATCGTGTTTTATGACTTCCCTGATATTGTATGTGAGTTGGAACTGGTCTGTGACCGAAACAATAAATTCACACAGAAGTCCAATCCAGCAGAACCTAATCACTTGTGGATTGTGCCATGTTGGGCCTCTCTTACATGCACATCATGATTTATTTATTTATTTTAAGTAATTAGGATGATGTTTGAATATGTTCTAGCTCCTATTTCCACTTTGAAAAAATGTATTTTTCAATGGGGTGAACACATTTCCGGGAAAACAAGCGCCATTCCCATAGACCTGCCATGCAGCACAGGGAACAATTTTCACAATGGAGAACCTCCAGATGGAATGGGCAGGCACACAGATAGCAGAACTGTGACAAGACACAGTCAGTTATGTCAGTCTTTCTCACGTAGCCAACACCCTCTTTGTGTATGTGTGAATTGCACATTAAAGACCCAGTTGCTCCGTCCTGCCCATGTGAATATTGGAGTTGCATCCTGGTAAATCAGCTCTCCCATTGCCAGGTGTGTGTGTGTGTGTGTGTGTGCGTGCATGCGGGAACCGACAATGTTTACCTAGAAATAATATTTATCTGGAAGTATTTATACTCCACCAGAATAGAAATTTTCAACTTCAGAATAGAAACTGGAGAATATTTGACACCTTCCTTTAATCCTTTTAAGTAATATAGCATTTTGCTAAAATTATATTTGAGCTTTGAACAGAATGTCTCTCTGCCCACCACCTGCTCCCTGTGATTTTTCCCTGTGATTTGTCCAACACTTTCCTTTCCTTTCTTCTTTTTCCATGTTAAATACTTTCAAAAATGAGGAGGGAGGGGAGTGACTCAAGGTTCACTTGAACATCAAATACCATACATTAGTGCTTTCAGGAATTTTAAAATTATATTAATGCTTTCCAACTCATTTCCTATTTCCATGCCAAAAAACACTCTGGGGTGGATTGTAAAGTATTTGTGATACCAGATCTTTGCTCTCCAAGTGTGTGTGTGTGTGTGTGCGCGCGCGCGCGCACGTGTGTGTGTGTGTTTCCTAGAGTTTGGATACTTTTATACATATTGTAATTTGTATTGTGTTTATATCCGCCACTTCAATAAGATATGGACCATTTTTGAACCTATGTTTTTAGTATTCAAATGTGCAAAATTATACTTTTAACAGACTTTAGAACATTTGAAACACAGTGGGACATTCTTGTAACTTTGTGATATAAAGAGTCTGCTGTGTTTCTGATACAAACACAGAGATGCATCACTGAGAAGGATGGATGATTTCATTGGCATCATTATCTGTTCATGACTAATACAAAAGAGCCAGCTTTTGTGTGGTTGCCTGTTTCTTTGACTTTCCCCTCCCCTCTCCCATCAGCAATATCCCACTGACTTCAAAAGAGCTTATTCTCAGATAAATGGTGTAGGATTGCAGCCTTAATGTGTTTCACATTGTTAGGCTATAAGCAAGTAGCCCAAAGAAATGCAATAAAGGTGCTACTCTGCCTAGCCTTCTGCCCCCACTAATCCTCTGAAGCTAGGATATGGAGGGCCATCTCCCATCTTGAGAAGATGCTCAGTAATTCCATTTTGAAAGGAAACCACAATATGTCAATCTATATTTTACATGCCATATTGGATTAAAACCTAAATTATACCCCTGGCTGTTGCACTGGGGGCAGGCATGTCTACCGTCACCCGCTCTAGCTAGATTGCTGATCTAAATAAGCCAGAAATGGCTTTTAAGGTGTGTAAGAACCTGTGGAATTAAAGAACCTTTTAATGAAGGTGAAAGAGGAGAGAGCAAAATATGGTCTGAAGCTCAACATCAAAAAAGCGAAGATCATGGCCACTGGGCCCATCACCTCCTGGCAAATAGAAGGGGAAGAAATGGAGGCAGTGAGAGATTTTACTTTTTGGGGGCTCCATGATCACTGCAGATGGTGACAGCAGTCACAAAATTAAAAGACGCCTGCTTCTTGGGAGAAAAGCAATGACAAACTTAGACAGCATCTTAAAAAGCAGAGACATCACCTTGCCAACAAAGGTCCGTATACTTAAAGCTATGGTATTCCCAGTAGTGATGTATGGAAGTGAGAGCTGGACCATAAAGAAGGTTATCGTCGAAGAATTGATGCTTTTGAATTGTGGTGCTGGAGGAGACTCTTGAGAGTCCCATGGACTGCAAGAAGATCAAACTGATCCATTCTTAAGGAAATCAGCCCTGAGTGCTCACTGGAAGGACAGACCCTGAAACTGAGGCTCCAATACTTTGGCCACCTCATGAGAAGAGAAGACTCCCTGGAAAAGACCCTGATGTTGGGAAAGATGGAGGGCACAAGGAGAAGGGGATGACAGAGGACGAGATGGTTGGACAGTGTTCTCAAAGCTACCAGCATGAGTTTGACCAAACTGCAGGAGGCAGTGGAAGACAGGAGTGCCTGGCGTGCTCTGGTTCATGGGGTCACGAAGAGTCGGACACGACTAAACGACTAAACAACAACAAAGAACCTGTGGATTTAAAACATTGATCAAACACTTTTAGTATAAAACATAAACAGCGGGCCAAGTCCAGGGTATATTCATAATGCATCAACTACTGACTACCGCTGTAAAACAGGTTTTTTCTGCCCTAAGGGAAAATGTTTTTGCTGCCCATAGTGAGGTGATCAGATGGACCTCCTTTGTGGGGAAATTCTGCAGGTCGCAAAGTTTTTAGCCAGGGCAATTAGAATAAGATCCATTATTTGACTACTGATCCAAACCCCCAAAATGTATTTTATGTAATTGACTTTTTACCTTTATCCACTGTATGCAGTGGTGCCCCGCAAGACGAATTCCTCGCAAGACGGAAAACCCGCTAGACGAAAGGGTTTTCCGTTTTGGAGGTGCTTCGCAAAACGAATTTGCTATGGGCTTGCTTCACAAGACGAAAATGTCTTGCGAGTCCCTGCGGCTCCCCCCCCCTTTTTCCCAAGCCGCTAAGCCGCTTATCAGCTGATCCACTAAGCCGCTAAGCTGCTTAACAGCTGATCCGCTAAGCCGCTTATCAGCTGATCCGCTAAGCCGCTTATCAGCTGATCCGCTAAGCCTGCTAAGCCGCTAATAGCGCTAATCCGCTAAGCCTCTAATGGGCTTGCTTCGCAAGACGAAAAAAACCGCAAGACGAAGAGACTCACGGAACGGATTCTTTTCGTCTTGTGAGGTACCACTGTATTTGCATTTTGCTTGTTTTATTGCTATGGATGGTGGCTGATGGAAATAAAGATTCATTCATTGGAAGAAGCAGTCTTTCAGGTGTTACAGAGCCAGACCCCTTGTGGCTTTGCTGGTGAAAACCAAGATGACTTGGGGGGGAAATGGAAGATGTTTCCCACAGACATGCAGTAATGTGCCATCCATATAGTGATGACTCTTAGCTCTCTTTTTCTGTTAATTCTAGCTATGGCTGTACATGTCCTGAATAACCATCTGAAATCAGTAATGGGCTGAAGCTCAGTCCAGATAAAACAGGGGTATCAATGGAAATGTCACCGGTGGGAAACTGGCCTAGTGGGTTTTTCTTCTTACACGCAGGCAAGAACACAAGAACACACCCTGTTAATCCTTGTCCGCTCCAGCAAATTGGCTTTACCCACTTTTCTGCCTCCCATGAGTTCAAGGGACAAAGGTCTGAGGCTGTGATGAAGTTGGTGTGGGACAGTCTTTTTGAATTTGAGCGTGGATGGTGCACTCCTTCCCAACTCTATAATTCTATGATCCTGCAACCTTTCTTTTGCAACATTTCTGTACAATGTCTTCGGAAAGGAGGTTTCTGTGGGGATACTGCCAGGGAGACATAGGCCATCATGCCTCCACGTCATCTCCCGGTCTCCCGTGGAAACAGTATCAGTCATTTAGCGACACGAGCCTCAGAAATAGCTGTCCACATTCCAAGACTCGTGCACGCCCTTTTTGCAGAGTTTCCACAACGAAAGATTCACCCAGGAGAGCATATTTTACAGATTTATTCTACGTTGGTCAGAACAAAGGAAAAACATGACTGCCTGCCTTTGTGTCGAGGCAACAGACAGAAAACAAAAGCCATATACAAAACAGAAACTTCCCGTGAGCAGGAAGTACGCAGGCATGTGACACACAACAGCCTGCTCCCTTTTTAAGGTGGAACGGAAATATCTTAACAGTTTCATGCGCATATACTGTGCTCAAGAACGCACAGAAAGTGACAACCTTTCCAAACTCTCTTTTACCCGTAAGGGGATGGGGGTGTGGGAATGTTAAGGATTGTAGGAAAGGATATATTGAATAAATATTATCCTTCCTTCACTCATGCTAGTGAGTGATTTAGCAGAGCAAATTCCCCTCGATACAGCTGGAAGCGAGTTTGCAGATTCGTTTGAATCTCTTAGTTAAGTTTGTTCCTGGTGTCCCCTTTTATCCCTCTTAAAAGAATAAAGTCACGAAAGTCTTTCTGAGTAAAGCAACAAAAAGTTTACTCACATTTCAGTTCAGGCAGGCTTTTGTTAGTAGTTAGATAATAAACAGAGTGTGGAGACTGAACTCATGTGCAAAATTACATTAAGACAACAAAATGGCTGCAGGAGAGCAGCACGGCAGCAAAAGAACAGCAAGACAATAGAAAGGCAAAACTAGACTGCGGGTGAGAAAATGGCTGCATTACTTGGCTCTTTTATAGAGTCAACCAGAGCCATGACCATCTCCCAGATGACATGCAGGGGGAGGATGTCCACTCTAGGGAAATAAGGAAGGGATCATTTGACTGCACCAATGGATTACTTCCCACAGGGGGAGCACGGCAAAATACAGTAGACCTCCCCATCCTATAATGGTGGGTTGCTTGTGGTGGCTTACCTTGACTATACAGTGGTGCCTCGCAAGCCGAAAATAATCCGTTCCGCGAGTCTCTTCGTCTAGCGGTTTTTTTGTATTGCGAAGCAACCCGATTAGCGGAGTAGCGCTATTAGCGGTTTAGCGGCTATTAGCGGCTATTAAAGGCTTAAGGGATTAGCGGATTAGCTGCTAAAAGGCTATTAGCAGCTTAGTGCCTTAGAAAAAGGGGGTGGGGAGCGAAAAAAAATCGCAGGAACTCGCAAGACATTTTCGTCTTGCGAAGCAAGCCCATAGGAAATTTGTTTTGCGAAGCACCTCCAAAACGGAAAACCCTTTCGTCTAGCGGGTTTTCCGTCTTGCGAGGCATTCGTCTTGCGGGGCACCACTGTACTTAGCAACTCTCAACACCGGTCAATGTTTTTCCCTCCACAATGCCTCAGGTTATTGCGTGAGGGGGAAATGGTGGCAGCCACCTTTAGGGCTTGGGCTTTGCTGAAAATAAAAGATACCAACTCCCAGGATCTAGTATGACAGCTGTTATTTTACCTGGGGCAGACATTGGTGGTAGGTTCTGTGGGGTGCTGTCGCCTGAGCAGCTGTTTGAGGAAGCTACACACCAGTGCCTGGCCTTACTGTGTGAAGTTCGTTTATTACATGCAACCTCTTACACCAACGAAAAATAGAGCCGGCTTAGTTTTAAGACCAAATTCTACTTATCACTTAAGGTATAAAACAAATACATATGTGCTCTTAAACACACTGTTTCTGTTGCAGTGCATTAAACATCTGTCTCTCTCAGCGAGCCGAGTCCCTTACATAGCAAGCCATTTTACAATCCACATTCTTTTTGGTGCTTTTGATTAAAATTTAATAAAAAGGTTTCAGTGAGGTGAAGACTTGTCAGGAGCAGGTGAAGAAAGATCAACATTTACTCAGTCCAAGTCTAATCCAGTCACTTCCCACCCAGCCACCGTTCTCATATTCCTCATTCATACCAAAGGGGCAGCCTTAAAAAGGAAAAAAAAGAAAACCGAGCCGTATGACACAGTCTCTCACTAAGTCAGAGATGGGAACAGGTTCTGGAGTGTGAGCAAAGGGCAATGGCTCCTATTTGAAAGACCTGGAGGGACTGAAAACTCACTGTGCCACTCACAACTCACCTATAACAAGCCTGGGGCTTTTCTTTGAAACTGAAAATACAACAGTCCATTAGGGTTATGTTGCATCTTTTAAAAATGTGCCCTCTCTCTCTCTCTCTGTCTGTCTCTCTCTCACATACACACACACACACACAAAACTGACACACAGAGGCCGCTGCTGTAAAAATACAAGGCAGGGTTCAACGATGATCAATTTTGAGCCAAAGCAAACCAAGAAATTCAGTACCAAACAAAGTCCCAGAGAGACTGTGCAGTTCAAGGCTAAGCAGATTGTTTTGGCCAGACAAATTTCTGCACTTATTTTTTGTCTCAGGGTGCTCTTTACTTCATAGGAAGGAAGGCTGATGAAATTATCACATTAACATTTTACAGGAACTCAAGGAGAGGGGAATGGAACAGAAAGCATGAGCAGCTGAGAGGAAACTGTTTTCAAGAAGGGCAACTGTTTCCTCAGCAGAATTAACAGTGGCTCAGGGCCAGCCCAAGGCATGTTGCCGGACTGGCAACTGAATCTTATTTCAGTACAGGCAATGGGAAAGTGCCCTCCACTCCAGCTGAGGGCAACAGGCTAGATATTGGGGTGCAGGGCAGCTCGTGTGGCACATACACAACACTGAATTCCAGCAGGTGGATTGCCTCACTCAGCCTAACAGCTTGCCACTGGGTTTCTGTTATGTACTGAGTTGATTGGCTAATTCTGGGATTCTCCTGTAGGCCAATCAGGTTGTGGATTCATTTCCATCTGGAGCTGGACTGGGTGGCTCCTGTGGACCAATCATACTGCTGCATTGTTCTAGGACCAATCAGACTGCTGAATTCTGAATCCTATTGTTCTAGGACCAATCAGACTGCTGCATTTTGGATCCCGTTCAACTCAGTACATAACAGTTTCCAACTTTAATATTTATTTTATTTCTTAAATGTGTTGGTTGCTTTTTCTTGCCCAGGGCAATCCAATGTGACTTGCAGCCAGCCAGCCACCCAACCCCTCCAACCCCTAGTTTCATCCAAATCAAAGGAGGGTGCGGAAAATACATTAAAAAAGATCACACCTCTTCTAAAAGGCCACAGATAGTTAAATACCTGGTTATAAAGTTTTTGTCTGGTGCCTAAGCTTATTGAAAAGTGATGTGAAGCTGGAGGGGAAAAAAATCTAGCAAATAATTTTTTTAGTACAGTGGTACCTCGGGTTACAGATGCTTCAGGTTACAGATGCTGCCAACCCAGAAATAGTACCTCGGATTAAGAACTTTGCTTCAGGATGAGAACAGAAATCGAGCGGCGGCAGTGGGAGGCCCCATTAGCTAAAGTGGTACCTCAGGTTAAGAACGGTTTCAGGTTAAGAACGGACCTCCAGAACGAATTAAGTTCTTAACCTGAGGTACCACTGTATAGAGAACTTATCACAATACTGTACACCATTAATATATTTAGCTGTGCTCAAGATGGCCATGTGCTATCTGTAGGATAGTTCTTGATTTGAAAGTGCTTTCTGTTTGGAGGGCTATCCAGTCTGGTTTAAAGAGCAAGGACTTCAAGAAAGCAAAGCAGTGGCCTCAACGTTGCCCATCAAGAGTTAACACCTCGGCAGCAGGCTGAGCAAGCAGGGGTAGAGGAAGGGGGGTGCGGTGGGGGTGGACCGACCCGGGTGTCTTCACTGAGGGGGTCACATTTGGTGCACCACCCGCCCACCCATGACTCCCATGCCCCTTCATTTTGACAGCTGGGGGAGGCTTGGGAGTCACAGGGGGGGTGGCACGTCAAATGTCCACCATTGGTGGCTCGCTCCGCCCACATGAGTGGCTTGCTCCACCCCCAGCTGCAGGGCATGCACGCCACTCCATGCAACTGAGCGGCTATCTTGCCCCAGCTCAGGAGCGTTCCCGCCCTGGGCAGCGCAGGCATATGCTCCTCCGCTGTGAGCAGGATCCCACCTCCTTAGCCTTCCCTGCTATGGTGTAACGTAATGCACTTACCTTTAGGTAAAGGTAAAGGGAACCCTGACCATTAGGTCCAATCGTAGCTGACTCTGGGGTTGCGGCGCTCATCTCACTTTATTGGCCGATGGAACCAGCATACAGCTTCCGGGTCATGTGGCCAGCAGGACTAAGCCGCTTCTGGCAAACCAGAGCAACGCATGGAAATGCTGTTTACCTTCCCGCCAGAGCGGTACCTATTTATCTATTTGCACTTTGATGTGCTTTCGAATTGCTAGGTTGACAGGAGCAGGGATCAAGCAATGGGACCTCACCCCACAGTGGGGATTCGAACTGTCGACCTTCTGATCGGCAAGTCTTAGGCTCTGTGGTTTAACCCACAGTGCCACACAAGCAATTGTTTCCAAGTTTATAACCTGCACATATAAACTAGCAAATGCACATCAGATGCAAGTCTCCATCCCCTTTTCTCCTCTTCATTGATCATGTTAGGAGATACCCTAAGTAGCTGCAGCTCAGGGGTGGAGCTGCATGCAGAAGGCCCCAGATCTCTGGCATCTCCAGGTAGGGCTGTGGGGGACTCAGAGCCACTGCCAATTGGCATAGAGAATGCTAAGCTGGCAGCTCTAATATGCTTAATATTTCTGATTTGGAGTTCTGACTGCACCTCCTGTTTGCATCTCAGGTGACTTTCAAACGTTTCTAAAAGGGCCACGTTGAAAGTCTGAACTTTTGGCTTGAAAATACAAAGAAGGGTTTGAGGAAGCAAGAAAGGGTGCCTAAAATTGGTAGGAAGTTTGGGGGAGGTACCGCAGTTTTCACCCTATAAGACGCACCAGACCATAAGATGCACCTAGTTTTTGGAGGAGGAAAACAAGAAAAAAAATATTCTGAATCTCAGAAGCCAGAACAACAAGAGGGATCACTGCACAGCAATCCCTCTTGCTGTTCTGGCTTCTGGGATAGCTGCGCAGCCTGCATTCGCTCCATGACACCCCCCCACACATTTCCCCTTACTTTTTAGGAGGGGAAAAGTGAGTCTTATAGAGCAAAAAATACAGTATTTTAAAGATTTGTGGACTCACTCTGTAGGTGGGAGCAGCTGAAGCTTTTATTTTCTTTTAAACTTTAAAGGACCCATGGACAGCTAAGTCCAGTCAAAGGCGACTCTGGGGTTGCGGCGCTCATCTCGCTTCAGGACAAGGGAGCTGGCGTTTGTCCGCTTTTCCAGATCATGTGGCCAGCATGACTAAACCGCTTCTGGAGCAAAGGGACACTGTGACAAGTGCCAGAGCACACGGAAACACAGTTTACCTTCCCGCCGGAGCGGTACCTATTTATCTACTCGCACTAATGTGCTTTTGAACTGCTAGGTTGGCAGGAGCTGGGACAGAGCAAAAGGAGCTCACTCTGTCGTGCGGATTCGATATTACTGTCACCATTGGTAGAATCTCTGTTTTAAAATGTCAGAGCTCAGCCTACACTTGAGTAGGACCCTGGCAGAGACACATGCCCGACTGGCATGTTTGCTCCCTCCTGGTCGACTGTTCGGGAGCTTCATAAGCTTTCTTCAGCCCAAACATCACAGCAGCCGATGCCAACTGACACCGACACACTTAGGGATCCGCAGAGCTTGCTCATCAAGCATGACAGACCTCAACAACTCAGCATTTTGGCTAATCTACTTTATTTACATATAAACACACACAGAGCACTGCAACATGGCTCCCTCTCTCTCTAGCATTAGACAGCAAAGAGAGAAAGAACAAAGGACAATAGTCCCACTTCGTGGAACACAGTAACACAAACATCCTGTCTCCATCACTTCCCACTCTGTGGAGTCAAAACATATACCGTCATGTGAAAGACAACAATCCCGTGACTGCAGTCATGGAGCAGAAATTCTAACATAAACCACATGCCCTCAAGCACCATGTTTTACAATGGATCCAGGTTACATAGTTGCCAGTCTTCAGGTGCATAGTAACGCTGCATAGTAAAATTGAGTGGTGTATGTGTATATGTGAACCAGGGAAATATATGGGGGGGGGGGAGGCATGTTAAAGAAAAGCACACCCAACCAACTTATTGAAACAGAGTGCCATGAGAGAAATCGCCAAGGGCCTTGCAGTGCTCATGACCCTGGTTGGAGATCTAGTAATGAACCTCTGGGTATGACACATGCAGGAACTAGTGAACTTGGAAGGCTTCTGAGCCCATAGAAGAAATGATATCTTGGGAACTGAGAAGTGCATTTTTTGAGGATGCACTGCATTCTCTGACATCAGGGAAATAACAGGAAATGTAAGCCGAGGATGATACAAGGCAGTTTAGGAATCAGATGTGAGCTTGACTTAAAAAAAAAGATTGCCTTCTTTTTGGTTTCCTTTATGTGTGCTTGCATGAGAGAGGTAAGCTGACAAAGCAGAGGAATGGGTTGTCTTCACAGATCACTGAAGGAGCTCTGGTGCCACACTTGACATGTGAAACAGCAGACTTCCCAAGAACTTCGATGATATATGAGATGAGAAAGGAAAGGTGTCGCCCCCCCCCCCCTTAGTGGCCATGGAAAATCTTAAGCATTCAATACTTGATCAATAAGGGAATTCTGTGAGAAACAGGTATGCTGCTTCCAAAAATATTAACAAAGTTTAGATAAAGTATTAGTCGTTTGACATTGACAACATTGTTGTTGTTTAGTCGTTTAGTCATGTCCGACTCTTCGTGACCCCATGGACCAGAGCACGCTAGGCATTTCTGTCTTCCACTGCCTCCCGCAGTTTGGTCAAACTCATGCTGGTAGCTTCGAGAACACTATCCAACCATCTCGTCCTCTGTCGTCCCCTTCTCCTTATGCCCTCAATCTTTCCCAGCTTCCATACATCACTACTGCGAAAACCATAGCTTTAACTATATGGACCTTTGTTGGCAAGGTGATGTCTCTACTTTTTAACATGATGTCTAGGTTTTGACAACATTATTTAAGTTCTATCTAGAGCAGTGTGGTCTTCTTATTTTAAAAAGAGGACAATAAAGGATTTTTTGTTTATTATGTTAGCAGACATGTTTTCTGGACAGAACACCGTTCTTAAAGAGGAACTGACAACATCGTATTTCATCCAGAGGCATTATTTCTACATTTCTACATTTCCTTTACCTTCCTCTTCCCTTACAGTGGTTCTCAACCTGTGGGTCCCCAGATGTTGTAGGACTACAACTCCCATCATCCCTGAGCTCTGACCTTGCTGGCTAGGGGTGATAGGAGTTGTAGTTCAACAACATCTGGGGACCCAAAGGTTGAGAAAGGCTGCCTTAGAATAATGTCTGGTCCTCTTGCCAGTTTGCAGTCTGTTTACTATTCCAAATGTCCCTGTTTTCCAGGGACAGTCCCAGTTTTACAGAAGCTGTCCCAGTTTCTTATTTAATCTTGCTTTTCCTTGGGTTGTCCATATTTTCACTGGATAAATGCTGGAGGATATGGACTAGGACTTCTCTGTTTTCATCGGAGAAATGTTGGAGGGTATGGAAAAGGATGTCCTTATTTTCATCAGAGAAATGTTGGAGGGTATGCCATTGGCTTCTCCCTTATCCAGCTGCACCAGCTATATGAGAATGATGTACTCTGGTGCCTCCTTACCCTCAGTTATCTCCTGAAAAGAAAATAGCAAGTGCTACAACAGCATATTTCATACTCAGTTCTACAGACCCAGGAAGGTAGGAGCAGAGGGGACCTGTCCCAGGACCGATGGGCTATGCCAAACTTTGTTAAGAAAAAGTTACATGCTGCATATTGTGCACTAGACAGAGACAGAGGATGAACAAATACTGAGCTCTTAGAGCCAATCTATTACCCGGCAGCCATTATAATTTGTCATATATGCTTCACCTAGCATCAGCTGCAAGATGAAAAGCTTTCAGCTGAGTTTATCAGTCTACCTGGATGTGTCAGGTCAACTTCCATTTAACCCACTGTTCTGGTTCATGGACTTCTGGAAAAATATGGCAGAGCCAATCAAACTGAACAGGTGTTTTTTTTTTTTTTTAAACCTCCTTGCAGTATAAAGCTGAAGTTCTCTTATATACAAAGATCTCCACCCTTCTCCAAACTATTGCGATCCAATTTATTCACAGTGAATAGCTCTGTTTTGAGCCTATACTTAAGAAAAGGTGTGTGCATGTAGATTAAAGAAATCTGTGCCTCGTTTAAATTTAAAATATATGCATTTCTTATTCTCAAACAAAGATCCAAACTGTATACCACTGCAAATATTAAAGGCACATACAGATGTTTGTTATTTTCTTAGCCATCGACTTGCACCCCCAGCTAAGGGGCTATGTAATTGAGAAAAACATTAAGTTAGCACTTACTCTAAGTGCACCCATAGAAGATTACATTTCCAGATTGAGGCGTGATTCATACTTCTATTCAGCATTTTTATGATGGTCTCTTATTTATGAAAACATATGGATGCAAACACAATAAGCATTTTCCAGTGCATATTGTTGACTTTGCTTATTCTCTTAGACAGAGAAATAGGGGATTTCTAAAAAAGCAAAACAAAAAAGCAATAACAGTATTTCTTGAAATGATAGCTTTTGAAATGACAGCCTAATGAATATGTGATCTTGGAGAGATGGCACTTTATCCGTCTCCCATCTTTTTTTCAAGTGCACTTTCTCCTCTCCCTCCCCTTATCAGCATTAAGCATGGCACAACTGTGGCTTACTTTTACACCTGCTCTAATGCTAATCACGGTAAGCATCATTTTTAGCCAGCATTTGCAAACCTGCTTCAAGTCCTGGATTCATTTCCTTCCTGTTTAAGATGAGAGTCAATATTCGTGTCAGTCAGAAGCCCATTTCATGTGTTAGTCATATGTACAGGGTACGTTGAATGCAGCATGGAGCCATGTATTTAGTCTGCCCCCTCCCAGTCATTCTGCTATAATAATAATAACAACAACAACAACAACAACAACAACAACAACAACAACAACAACAACAACAATTTATTATTTGTACCCCGCCCATCTGGCTGGGCCTCCCCAGCCACTCTGGGCAGCTTCCATAGAAACAAAAAATACAGTAAAATATCACAGATTAAAAACTTCCCTGAACAGGGCTGCCTTAAGATGTCTTCTAAATGTCAGGTAGTTATTTATCGCTTTGATATCTGATGGGAGGGCGTTCCACAGGGCGGGCGCCACTACCGAGAAGGTCCTCTGCCTGGTTCCCTGTAGCTTTGCTTCTTGCAATGAGGAAACCACCAGAAGGCCCTCGGCGCTGGACCTCAGCGTCCGGGCAGAACGATGGGGGTGGAGATGCTCCTTCACGTATACTGGGCCGAGGCCGTTTAGGGCTTTAAGGTCAACACCACCTGTGCTACTCCAGCCTCCACTGTTTCCATGGCCATGTTCCTCCACAGTGAGGAGCCTTCTTTTCGCATGGATGTGCCCCAAGCAACATGGAACTTTTGCTGGTTATGGGATGTAACTTGTGTGTCCATGGAGGCGCAGGTCAATTCTGTGTCCAGGGCAGCTGTTTACCAGCTTGTGTGTCCATGGAGGCGCAGGTCAATTCTGTGTCCAGGGCAGCTGTTTAGCAGCTCCATCTGTTATGCAGGCTGAGACCCTATCTGCCTGCAGACTGTCTCGCCAGAGTGGTGCGTGCTCTAGTTATCTCTCGCTTGGACTACTGCAATGCGCTCTACGTGGGGCAACCTTTGAAGGTGACCCAGAAACTATAACTAAACCAGAATGCTGCAGTTAGACTGATGACTGGGAGCGGCCACCGAGACCACATAACACCAGTCTACATTGGCTCCCAGTACATTTCTGGGCACACTTCCAAAGAGCTTTAACGCCCTAAACAGCCTCGGTCCAGTATACCTGAAGGAGCCTCTCCACCGCCATCGTATATGGAACATTCTTTAAATGTTTTATATATGTTGGTAGCTGCCCAGAGTGCCTGGGGCAACCCAGCGAGAAGTGTGGAGTATAAATAGTAAAATTATCATTATGGAATGGGACGTCCCTATTTTCATCAGAGAAATTTTGGAGGATATGGGCTACTTCCAATGAGGAGGCGCTCTGAACTCTACAGGTGAAAGAGGAGACAAAATTAGATAGTTTACTTATTTCCAGTGCTTTTTTTCGGGGGGGGGGGCGCATGGGTACGCATACCCCTAAACATTTTGTGAATCTACGTTTGGCCTCATTGAGGGGCAGTATTTCAATATGAGTAGGAAAATGAGAGTACACCAAAACATTTTTTTAGAAAAAAAGCACTGCTTATTTCTATAATGTGTGGTCTGTGACACACTAGATAAGCTTAGAACATGGGTAGGCCTGGGGGCCGGATCCGTCCCAATCACCTTCTAAATCCGGCCCGCGGACAGTCCAGGAATTAGCGTGTTTTTACATGAGTAGAATGTGTCCTTTTGTTTAAAATGCATCTCTGGGTTATTTGTGGGGCCCGCCTGATGTTTTTACATGAGTAGAATGTGCACTTTTATTTAAAATGCATCTCTGGGTTATTTGTGGGGCATAGGAATTCGTTCATATTTTTTTTCAAAATATAGTCCGGCCCCCCACAAGCTCTGAAGGACAGTGGACCGGCCCCCTGCTGAAAAAGTTTGCTGACCCCTGGCTTAGAATTTATACAGGTCTCTCTGTCCAAATTGTTCTGCGTATACTTATTTTGATTCTTACAACCGCCTTATAGACAAGTATTATCTTCACGTTGATGACCCTTATATGGCACACTACAAGTGGCTTGTTTAAGGCTACCTGAGTGAGACTGAGGTCTTGATTTGTAGCTTAAGCCACTATGCTACAAAATTCTGTTCTTCTCTCAGCAGGTTTGCAAAAGTTGGCTCAGTTTTGTAAGTTGCAATACAGTGGTACCTCGGGTTACATACGCTTCAGGTTACAGACGCTTCAGGTTACAGACTCCACTAACCCAGAAATAGTACCTCAGGTTAAGAACTTTGCTTCAGGATGAGAACAGAAATCGTGCTCTGGCGGCGTGGCAGCAGCAGGAGGCCCCATTAGCTAAAGTGGTGCTTCAGGTTAAGAACAGTTTCAGGTTAAGTACAGACCTCCGGAATGAATTAAGTACTTAACCTGAGGTACCACTATATACCTGTGATCACAGCAAACCTAAATTACTGACTCCTTTGGATGTTATTTCATCTTCCTGCATACAATCTCCTGAATAGTAATGCCAGGACAAGTAAGGCTCACCCATTCTTTATCCACAAACTTTTATGAGAATTATCCTGAGATTCCAGAACTCAGGTGTCATGTGCCAGTCACCCTTATTTATTATGTATGTGATCTCCTTTCCCCTAAATGAAAGACTGAGCCACTGGCAGCTTTAAGGCCAATAGATCATGCCTCTACAGGCTTACAAACAGAGAGCCCTATATATCAAAAAATGGAAAGTAGAGAGGATAGAATTCTGACTTTCCAGAGGAAGATGTGGCCCAAAATCTCCCGAGGTTATTCACTTTAAATACTGCAAATGTGAAAGAGTGATGCAAGAATGATAGATAATGGACATCAAATTTCCTGTAAATCATTTTAATGGAAATTTGAACACACATAAATGCCACTTTTATACCTTCTGATAACATTACCCTCTCTAAAACGGTGCGTCTCTAGATACACAGGTGACTAGAATGCCTTTTAACAAAGCTGGGATCCTTTACACACTTAATTGAGATGGTGAGCCTTACTGAATTCCCTGCGGGATAAAATCCTAAGGAAATCTTTTTAGGATTGTAGTATGATTGCAGTCGCTAATTCGTTTACGGAAGGTAATTTCTGGGAATGAGTGGAGCACAGGAGATGGTCTAATAAAAAACTGAACATATTTGTGTGCAATAACTACATTCAACTGATGTGTCGTTTGGTCTGATCACCCAGCACAACAGTTCCTGTAGTCTTCCATTCACACCCGTGCCTCATTTATAAATCAACATAATACATTATGGTAATGTTACTTATCATGATTCTTGCTACCCTTCTATAAACAACCTGTTTTCCAATGCAAATTGGGCTGTTAATAAGAAATTTGTTGCACAGATAATTGAAGGATATTCAATTTGTTTTATATATCAGAATCACCTGATGATCTCAAGAGGTCCTTCCACTTGGGGAACTGCTGAGCATATAAATAACTGCAGGCTTTCACAGTGGAAATGATTTAAACTGGTGCATGATCTATTGTGTCTATATATTCTTCTGAAACAGAATATTAAGTTAAATGAAGTAGCATGAAAGTATTGAAGTGTGGTAGAAGATGTATTGTTGTATGTGGCTTATTGGCTTTATTAGATTTATGCACAGCTTAAGGAAACAAACCAAACCTCACTTCCAATATGATAAATAGGAGAATGTTTAAAAGTAACCTGGAGCCAAGCAAGTCTGCCTCAGCTCTGTAAATGTACTGAGCTGGATGTCATGAAAGCCTGAAGCAATTAGCTTAAGGACCTATCCCTGTTGGTTCCTAGAAGCTTCTCCGTCGATGCTATGAGCTGCTTTATCCAAGCTGTCCCTTCTGCTAAAGATTAATAAGCTTCTAAGGAGATGAGAAACAGTGAGATATAGCAGCTAGGATGTGAGGTTTGAATGCTGAAAATCCAGGTTCTACAAATCAGGGCTGAGTAGAGATGCCAGCAAACTGCATTGGAAGGGTGAAGCATGAAGGAATATGTGTGACTAGCAACATTTATCCAGGAGATTCCAGTCATTCCCGCCAGCCAGCTATAAAACTTATAAGATGCCCTGGGCAGCCTAGCTCACCTTCTTAACATAGAAATATATAATGAAAGCTTATGCTGGCCACTTTGAACGCCTTGGTGGAAAGCAGCACACAACTGATGGTGAACCCAAAGGAGAGGTGAACTTTATAAGCCCCAAACTTCTTCTCTGGCTTGGATTAAAATCTGAGCCAAAGAAGATAACCTCAGCTTCCCTCCCACCCTCCTCACCAGCTGTTCCTGAGAGCCAGTGTGGTGTAGTGGTTAAGAGCGGTAGACTCGTAATCTGGTGAACTGGGTTCGCGTCTCCGCTCCTCCACGTGCAGCTGCTGGGTGACCTTCTCTGAATTCTCTCAGCCTCACTCACCTCACAGAGTGTTTGTTGTGGGGGAGGAAGGGAAACGAGAATGTTAGCCGCTTTGAGACTCCTGTAGGGGAGTGAAAGGCGGGATATCAAATCCAAACTACTACTACTACTACTACTACTACTCTTCTTCTTCTTCTTCTTCTTCTTCTTCTTCTTCTTCTTCTTCTTCTTCCTGATCCCCCAAGCACTCCTGCCACCAGCTCCTCACTCCTACAGCACCTTCCTAAACACCTTCCCCTTTCCCCTTAAAGCCTTAGTTTCAGGCGGCAGGAGCAAGAGCAGTGCATGTAGATGGAGGAGGTGTGAGGGTGCCCTGCCTTGTGGGCATGTTGTGCCACAGCTGCTTCCACCTCCCAGTATGATAAGGATTTAAGGGGAGGCAAAGGGTCTTTGGGGAATTGCAGATTGGCTCAGAAGAGGAACTAAATGGCTTCCTAGTTTTTGGGAAATAACTCGGCTCATTTCTGAATGAACCCAAGATGAGTTGGGACAAACTCACAGCTGCCTGCTCACAAGAAACAGTTATAACCTCTGAGGCTTTTCAGAACTGGATGTGGTGCCTCCAATCGCAAAAGAATTCATACTTGATAACACCTTTTGGAGTGAATCTGTTGGTACGCGGTGAGAATATACATGTTGACTATTGACTGTTTATAATTCCACTTAAGTTTATTATAAAGATGATTATTCACCCATCAGTAAAATTGATTGCATGACCAAAGTATTTAAAACGTGGCAAAAGAACAAATAAAAAAACCCCAGCATGTACCAGGTGTGTGTGTGTGTGCGCGTGCACACACACACACAAATTTCCCATGATGCAACAATCTTCCCTTGTACGTTTGGAAGGCGGGGTGATGCTGGAATAGCGGCTTTTCTGCCTGACACATATTGTCTGTTTCTGGACCTGCCTTGTCAGACTGCATGCTTGCCAACACTGATATATCAAAGGGGTCAGGTCAATAATGCTTCAACATAAAGTGAGCAGGACAGGTTCAAATAGCTGTACAGAGAATTCTGCACTAAGAAGTACTGGGAAAATCCGAAGTAAATTCAATGGCAGACAAATTGATTTTCTGACTCTACCCTAGACAGCTGTTTGTTTATTTCTTGATTTGGAAGAAGCTTGTATCACAGCCAAGGCATAAGATGAATGGAAAGTAAATATGGGCACAATCCGACACAATGCTCTTCTAGGAAGCTGCATTGGACTGAACAGATTTCTTTGCAAAGCCCCCACATATTTGAATGGAGGTCACATAATACAAGAAAATCCTGATGAATCCTGACGGAGTGATTTTCTCATCCCAAACAAAAGGGTTGGAACTAGATCAGTATCATCCTCATTGAAGCTGTAATGAAGGCATACTACAGGTGTCAGCATCGACTCTTTCCCTTTGAGAGGTTCCAAGTTCCAACCTAAAGAATCACAGAATCATAGAGTTGGAAGAGACCACAAGGGCCATCGAGTCCAACCCCCTGCCAAGCAAGAAACACCATCAGAGCACTCCTGACATATGGTTGTCAAGCCTCTGCTTCAAGACCTCCAAAGAAGGAGACTCCACCACACTCCTTGGCAGCAAATTCCACTGTCAAACAGCTCTTACTGTCAGGAAGTTCTTCCTAATGTTTAGGTGGAATCTTCTTTCTTGTAGTTTGGATCCATTGCTCCGTGTTCGCTTCTCTGGAGCAGCAGAAAACAACCTTTCTCCCTCCTCAATGTGACATCCTTTTATATATTTGAACATGGCTATCATATCCCCCCTTAACCTCCTCTTCTCCAGACTAAACATGCCCAGCTCCCTTAGCCGTTCCTCATAAGGCATCGTTTCCAGGCCTTTGACCATTTTGGTTGCCCTCCTCTGGACACGTTCCAGTTTGTCAGTGTCCTTCTTGAACTGTGGTGCCCAGAACTGGACACAGTACTCCAGGTGAGGTCTGACCAGAGCAGAATACAGTGGCACTATTACTTCCCTTGATCTAGATGCTATACTCCTATTGATGCAGCCCAGAATTGCATTGGCTTTTTTAGCTGCTGCGTCACACTGTTGGCTCATGTCAAGTTTGTGGTCAACCAAGACTCCTAGATCCTTTTCACATGTACTGCTCTCAAGCCAGGTGTCACCCATCTTGTATTTGTGCCTCTCTTTTTTTTTTGCCCAAGAGAGATAAGGCAGCAATGGAACTTGCCAATAGATCACATCAAAGTATAGGGCTTGGAACCGGCCACCCTCCTCACTCCATTTTTGAAGTGGTCCTTCAAGGCAACCATTATTTAGCATTAATAATATGGGCTGTATGCTAACACAGCAATTTGACTTCACTCCCAGAGGTGCATTCCATTGTCTCTCGAGACAGATGGATGCCTATAACCTACAAAATTTACTTCACGTATATATTCAAACTGAACACATTCAAATTAGCAGTGTTCTCTTAAATTCAAATATTCCATAGAGGTCATTTAATCCAACCCAACTCAGTAGATGAGCTACAGAGCAGGACGCAACTACATCATCTCTGAAAGACGGCTGTCCAGGCTCTGCTCAAATATCTCCAGTAAAGATAAGCCTTCAGCAGAGCATTCTGAACAGCTGTTACCATTAGGAAGCTTTCCTGATATTTAGATGAAATCTGCCTCCTTGCAATTTCCACCCATTAGAGCACAAACATCAAGTCCAAGGTTTCATCCTTGGCATCCTCTGGCAGGGCTAGGAAAGACCTAGGCCTAAAACCTCGGAAAGTCTAGATGAACTGACCTAGATGAACCAATGGGCTGACAGGATAAAACTACTTCCTATGTTCCCATGTGCTGAGAAAGTCTGATTCTTGTAGCCGAAGAGGCTGCAGCCCTCTGAATGGCGTCTCATAAGCTGATCTAAGATGCTGATCTAACTATTTGCTGGCCAAGGGCATTATCATTACGGTCAGGCATGAAAACAGAAATTTTATGAAATGGCCTAGGGCTACACTGGGAGAGGGTACCATAAGTTAGCATGAAAGAGATAAAACCAAAGTCACTTTATTTATTGCTTTAAACTGAATTATTAATTTTTTAAATGCAACAGACCCATGCTCTGTGTTCCTTCATCCTCAATTGGCTTTTAAAGGTAAAGGGACCCCTGACCATTAGGTCCAGTCGTGGCCGAATCTGGGGTTGCGGCACTCATCTCGCTTTATTGGCTGAGGGAGCCAGTGTACAGCTTCCGGGTCATGTGACCAGCATGACTAAGCTGCTTGTGGCGAACCAGAGCAGTGCACAGAAATGCTGGTTACCTTCCCGCCAGAGTGGTACCTATTTATCTACTTGCACTTTAACGTGCTTTTGAACTGCTAGGTTGGCAGCAGCAGGGACCGAGCAACGGGAGCTCACCCCATCGCAGGGATTCGAACTGCCAACCTTCTGATCGACAAGTCCCAGGCTCTGTGGTTTAACCCACAGGGCCACCAGTGTCCCTTAATTGGCTTTTGTTGTTGTTTAGTCATTTAGTCGTGTCCGACTCTTCATGACCGCATGGACCACTGCACGCCAGGGACTCCTGTCTTCCACTGCCTCCCGCAGTTTAGTCAAACTCATGCTGGTAGCTTCGAGAACACTATCCAACCATATTGTCCTCTGTCGTCCCCTTCTCCTTGTGCCCTCCATCTTTCCCAACATCAGGGTCTTTTCCAGGCAGTCTTCTCTTCTAATAAGGTGGCCAAAGTATTGGAGTCTCAGCTTCAGGATCTGTCTTTCCAGTGAGCACTCAGGGCTGATTTCCTTCAGAATGGATAGGTAAGATCTTCTTGCAGTCAATGGGACTCTCAAGAGTCTCCTCCAGCACCATAAT
This sequence comes from Podarcis tiliguerta, assembly GCF_965153285.1. NCBI lineage: Eukaryota > Metazoa > Chordata > Lepidosauria > Squamata > Lacertidae > Podarcis > Podarcis tiliguerta. Next base: position 80,451,145 of record NC_139540.1, on the reverse strand, counting down.
TCAAAAGCATCAATTCTTCGGTGATCAATTGGCTTTTAGAAAGGGTTAAAACAAATTCATGAAGGTAAAGGCTTCTGTGAACCTCTGAAGTTCACAGTTACAGAAGCAGGGAACAAATCCTAAGGGAGTCTCATATGCTGCTCTGTAACTTCCAAGGGTATCTGCCTAGCCACTGTTGGAAACAGAGGGTGATAGCCAACCTCATGTCCTTTCTATTGTTCTGTCTGTGCAAGCATTGCAGCTTGCCAGGTAGAAAAATTCATCCTCTCCTCCCCTGTACACTGTTCTGGGGGTTCTCCCGACCACCACCAACCCCAAGATAGGAGAAGCGGGGAAATGCCCTTGGGGCATCTTAGAGTAGACCTCCAAATGGATTTATTTCGAAATAAAGGAAATGAGAATGGCAAACATTCACTGCTCCCCATGTGCAGTCCAGACAACAAACAGGGTGCTGTTTGCCAAAAGCTATCGAGATCTGTGTGCTACTGGTTTACAAGATTGTTATTGTGCCCAAAGCTCCCACCCACTTGTCCTGTTCCCCCTACGCAATGATTATTTTCTTTGTTACGGCAATCGCTCCACCCGCCCCCCATGGCTTCCTGCTAAGGTCAGCTGTTTTTCAGAGTCCACTGGTTTCCCAGTGTTTGTGATATCTTTATCGAGCCCGAATAATATTGCTATCTCGGGTGAGTCTTACCACTCATCAAGAAGAAATTCAGAGCATTTAAATGGTGAAAGGTTGTAGCAAATCAGTCTGCAAGAACATCAAAGTTTACACACATGCACACACACACACACAAAACACACACACAGAAAGAGAGAGATTCTAAAGAATGTAAGCAAGACAAATAGTCTTGATACTTTGCTTCACTGTCAGTAGCACTCTGGGGTTATTAGAAGCACTTCTTTATGCGCCGTAAGCAGAACAATAGTGTAGAAGGAATGATTAAATACCAGCTCTCTGAGAAATAGACATCTCATTGTGGCAGACCCAGCCTCACCACTGGGTGGTTTTGATAAAGGCAATATGAGTTGATAACTGATACAGTTTGCCAGGGAAGTCATCTGGGGATGCTGACAGCTACTATGGTTTAATAAAATCATTAGAATGTAAATGTTTTTATTGCAAAATAAAGAGCCTCCAGCAAAGTTGACACTATCAGAGCTCCCACCGCTGAATGAAAGCGCCGATTAGCATTCAAATGATATAATGATAGTCTGGTTATCTTTATTAAAATTTTTCAAATCGAGTCTTCATTTTGCATGATTGAGTTTTAAACAAATGCAATATCCAGTAGTATGGTAAGCTGGTTGGGACACTCTTGACATAATTAAAGCATGTCTTTTATTTTATTTTATTTTTTTAAAAAACCATGCATTTCATAAGCCGTGGATTGAATTTGCCGTTTTTAATATGACAATATCTTGTTAGCTTTGCATAAAAACAGAGATGTCAGACCATAATTATTGAAAGTTTACAAGTTTTAGACATATGTTTCGCGGTGCTGATTTCAATTTTCTGAAATGTGACGATATGCGTCAGTTGGTAAAATATAATCAAAGGATGTATTGATGGTCTCCCTTAATTCCACAGTTGACTCTTACCCCATAATTGATGATAAATAATATGTTTGAGTCAAAGAAAAATGATGTTTCGCTCCCCTAATGTTTCACCAGTACTCAGAAGTTCAAAATTGTTCGTTGTTAACAAAGCAGAGAAACAAAGGGGAAAAGGAATCTCTTAGACACCCATTATTTTTGGGTAGCTTTGTGGAAGTATCATGCAGTTTGAGGCTGGACTTACCTGGGAACATATGCACTCAGACCTCAGTGTCATCTTGAGATACCAGGAAGAATAAAAAAATTGTATGTGAGTGATAGGCGATATGGAACTGCCTAAGCCCAGAATAAATTTCAAGGAATCTGGTTTTGGGCCTTTTCCTGGTCAATAAAGTTGTATCTTCTGCTACCTCCAGCAGAAGAAATCTGGGTTGAGAACTTTCCTTTCATTGTGGCCAATGCAGTATTTGTGAGAAGAACTATGAGAAATCTTAGACTTTAAAAATCCAGTAGATGAGAAATTAAAAGTTGATATTGCAACAAAATGTTGTTGTGGGAAGCACTCCTGATCAAGGTATCAGCCAGTCAGGCATGTGCCATTTTCCAGGATACTCCATTCCATTTCCCTTACTTCCTGCCCCCAGTCTTCATTTGGCATTTGGGGGAAGCCTACTGGCTCTTCAGCTTTCTCCTCAAAGTTATTTTTGTACTTCAGGAAACTTGAAATTTTGTACTTATCCAAACATGCAGAAACTTTTCTCTTGTATGTGAGTGGTGGTGTTGTGGCTGCATCAGGCTCCATGCTCTGGGAATGAGTTGAGTGGGAAACGGTTTCGGTTTCATGGGTCAGATTTTTATTAGGGTCTGCTTTGTGGACCAAATTTGGTTGGGGGAGGCACATGCGAGGCCACCCATTTGTTGATCACATGATGATGTAACAGGTGGGTTGTCCAGAACACCTGTCAAAATCCAGCCAGTGCGGAGAGCACTGAGCAAAGGGTGGCAAAGCCCGTCTTTCTCTCCTTATCAATGCCATCGAACCCAAGGATCTAGACATCTGTGCCCCAAGCCTGAAAGCTGCCTCAGTTCCTGGACACCTCCTGGATTCTCAGGTCTATAGCAGTAGAAGAAACACCAAGCCAGGCAAGAGCATCATTGTTTGTGGTGCTCATGATTAGCTGTAGGTGAGACTTCATTTTTTTTTAAATAATATTTTTTATTGTGTTTTCCATATTTATCATAAAGACTCTCCTCCTGGAAGAGAGGGGAGTGGTTGTGGGCGGGAACCCGAGCCCCGCCTCTAGCAGGGGGCGTTAGCTCCCTGCCTTCCACTCACCTGGCTGCCGCCCACGCCCATCGGCAGGCACCCAACCAGGTGCTGCCAGGGGGCGTGTACAGCAGCCTATATGCTGCGGCGCCAGCCCCTCCTCTGCCTCACTCTTCGTCGTCCCATCGCGAGTCACCCACCCTCCACTCCCTTTTAGCTCAGGGTCTTAGTTTTCATTGGCCTTGCTATGGACCTTAGGTTGGTCGCCCTGGTTGTCCGGGGGGCCTGGTAGGAATTTTTCCATTTGGCATTAGGCTTTTTGGTTTTTTCGCCTACCTCATAGCAATTGTCACAACTTTCTTTTTTTTTTTTTTTGAAATAATTTTTATTAACAGGCCAATCACACCACATTGTTCAAATCACATTAATTCCAAATTATACAGCCAAATTTTAAAATTTTGGGGGGTACCCATACATCAAGCTCCGCACGAGTCCAAAATTCCAGATGACTCCAGACATCACTTATTTGCTGCTTTTATTAAACAGTTCCATCCAGTTCGATTCGGATAGATCTTTATTACTTTCTTTCTCTTCTTGTTGTTATCATTTATTCCTTTCTTTGCGATCTCTGATGATTTTCACAAACAGATTGAAGATTTGGCGTCTCTGTGTGGGTTTTGTGCTCTTCCAAGCTCATATTATTCAGGAACGACCTCTGTTAATCTTCGGTCGGTCCATTATTTTTCCTCAGGCTAGCCCAATAAATCAGACATTATCAGGGGCTCTGTCAGGTCAAACTTGCATTCCAACCTTCTTTCTTTTTCAAATAGTCCTGAATCTCCTCCCCCTCCTGTCTGTTCTCCTGCCAGCCTGTCTTGGCGAGACGCCATGTTTTTTTAACTGCGTCATAGGAATTTTCCTTCTTCTCGCCTTTCGATCTTCTCGTATTGTAATCATTTCCCCCACACAGTTTTAAAGTTCTGTTTATGTTTTTTTAAAACGCGACGATCTTATTTCTTTCTAGGGTGGAGGATTATTATAGTCATATCATGTAAAGGAAATAAAGAGAGTTTTTTCCTCCACCCCCCCCTTCGTTCCAGCCTTACATTCTCATGGTGGTAATTCATCAAGAGATTTACTTATCCATCCGTCACTCCCGATCACAGAGATGCATTAATCAGCAGTCCTTATCGTCGAGCCTCACTTGATATATGTGCTTCAGCCTTCTTCCGATCCGTTATTTCCAATTAGTTCCAATTATAATTCCAGGCTGAAGCAACCAGCACGCGCTGATTGGAATCGGCGTCGGGAAGATCTGATTCCATCGAGGGCTTTTGCCAAGTGTTCCACACCCCCGTCTCTCGGATCAGGGGGTGCATTATGAACACCGCTGGCAGGGCAGCCCCCCCCATACCCTTGGGGGGGGTAGGAAGGCTGCCTACTTCCCATAGCAGCCCCTTAATACCTCGTATGGGTCAGAGAGATGTTATTGTCGGCCATCTTCCAACGCGCCACCTAGTGGCCCCCCAGCAATTGTCACAACTTTCGTGGTATTGGTGGGTAGGTTAGGCATTGGAATGATGTGTTGTGGTGTCGAAGAGCTAGGTGCGGCCATCGCCTATGCCTTCAAGTTTTGGGTATTCCGTTAAAGGAATCTGGCAGTCGTGTATTCAGTCCGATGCCTGCTTGGCAGGAGGCCATGGCACGACCCTCGGTGACATCAGGGGAGAGCCTGTAGTTGGATTAGCATCAACAGGCTCCACCTACTGGTGAATAACCCCCCTTGTTTCAGACTCACCCTTCTCTGAGGGGGTGGAGTCAGTCAGCTGACGTAATCCAATGGCTAAGCCAATACCTTTTCACTTGCTGTAATCAATAAAGTTGTGGCCTTTTCTTGCCCATTAACCTTATATCACGTGTCCCTGTGTATTCATTCCACTTTGGGGGAATCGGGTCCTCGAACCACAATCACATTCTGTTACATAATTCTATAACCTAAAACATTGCTCAAACTGAGCATCAACCTTCTTTCTGACTTCCAAACATATTTACGAAATTCTTAGCATTTCTATAGCCACTTTTTTACCATCTATCTTCTTTTTATATTTCATCTCATTATATGTAAATCAGTTCCTTATATTCACATTACAAAACATTTCAGCTCAAGCCTACAAACATTTTCAGGTGTTTACAATGTTCTTTCATATAAAATATAAATTTGCTCCAGTCCTTTTGAAACAGTTTGTCGCATTGATTCCGGATCTTCCCTGTCAACTTTGCCAACTCTACGTATTCCACCATCTTGATCTGCCATTCTTCCAATGTTGGAAGTTCCTGCTGCTTCCATTTTTGAGCCAGAAGCATCCTTGCTGCCATTGTGGCATACATAAATGCAGGTGAGACTACATTGAAGAAAGAGGGACCAGAACCATAACAAGGAGGGGTGTTAAGCCCGCAACCCCACCTCCTCTCTAGTTCGGAAGTGGCTTTGTCCAATCCTCTTCTAAAGCCATTCAAGTTGGTGGCCATTGCTATTTCCTGTGGGAGCGAGTTCCACACTTCAGCTATTTGCTGTGTGAAGCAATACTTTCTTCCTTTCCCACTTTCTTGACGCCCTACATAATTGTATAAACTTCTACATCGTGCCACTTCTGACGGTTCTGCTAAACTGAAAAGCCCTGAGTGCTGCAACCATTCCTTCGAAGGGGACTGCTCCAACCCCGATTTTTGCTGTCTTTTTCTGAACCATAGCAGATAAAGCTTCTGGCTCCTACGTCTGAGTTGATTTCCTGCTGAAGCAACAGCTCCATTAGATTTCTAGCCTCCGTGGGCTTCCCCCCATCTACCTCCTCACTTCAACAGGTCCTGGGGGGGGTCTTCTTGTTGGGATACTGCCAGGCAGACAAAGTCCATCATGACTCCACGTCGTCTCTGGACGTCCATCGATCTCCCGTAGACACGCAGTATCAGCAATTAGCGACACGAGCTCCAGAAATAGCTTGCCACATTCCAGAGCCGTGCACGCTCTATCAGCAGATAATGCACACAGCGAAAAATGCACTCAGGAGAGCATTATTTACAAGTTTATTTCTGCGTTGATCAGAACAAAGAAAAACATGACTGCCTGCTTCAGTGTCTCCGGCAGAGAGAGAAACGAAAACAAAGACGCAACAGAAACATCCTGTGAAACAGGAAATGCGCAGGCTGTGACACAAACATCCTGCTCCCTTTTAAGGTGGAATGGAAATATCCTAACACTTCTCAGTGCACCCCTGCTGCTGTGTGGACCCTCAACTGGCACCCACCATACTGCCCCATGACACCAGCTGTGTTGAAGCCCTTCTGAATTCGGAAAATGGACAAAAAGATGAAAAACACTACTGGAATGCTGGGGTAAATGTACCTTAGCTTGATCTTGGCAAGGCAACTTTTAATGCTCCAGTAACAGAGATTATATGCACGGCAACAAAAATGAATACTTTCAACGTGCCAGATTTTTTTTCAGGGAGCAAATTGCACTGTGTTACCCTTATAATAAATATAGAGGGTTGGAGGGAAACCCCAAATCTCATTTATAACTTCTTCTGACAATCAAACCTTTCAAGATTTAATAATTGGAGCAAGGTTGGGCTGTTACAAAGTTTTAGCAGTTTATAAAGCAGAGCTTAAAATGGAAAAGTAATAAATGTTTACCAAATGGGTCGTTCTGCATTAGCGAGCATGTGGCGTATCGTGGTAATTTGTAGTCGTTTGCGTTCCATAAGTTACATTAAAATACGTTTATACAGGATGGCATGAACTAGTAAAATGTATACACACACACACATACACAGGGAGGAAAGGCATACATTCCAGTGCTTACATTGTAAAGCTATTTTACGGAATATACTGTGCTTTTATTCGTGCTCTAGGAGAGGTCAGAAAGCAATATGAAAGAAAAGTTCCAGGGGGGAAAGGTTTCTTTTTTTGAAAAAGAAGTGAAAAAATTCCTTGGTTTACTCTCACTGGTGCATTTGTCTTTGTTAACAGCACAAGTTATGTTTTCTTTCTTTTACCTTTTATATTTTATACGACGCCTGCTTCTTGGGAGAAAAGCAATGACAAACCTAGGCAGCATCTTAAAAAGCAGAGACATCACCTTGCCAACAAAGGTCCGTATTGTAAAAGCCATGGTTTTCCCAGTAGTGATGTATGGAAGCGAGAGCTGGACCATAAAGAAGGCTGGTCGCCAAAGAATTGATGCTTTTGAATTATGGTGCTGGAGGAGACTCTTGAGAGTCTCATGGACTGCAAGAAGAACAAACCTATCAATTCTTTAGGAAATCAGCCCTGAGTGCTCACTGGAAGGACAGATCGTGAAGCTGAGGCTCCAAGACTTTGGCCACCTCAGGAGAAGAGAAGACTCCCTGGAAAAGACCCTGATGTTGGGAAAGATGGAGGGCACAAGGAGAAGTGGGCGACAGAGGACGAGATGGTTGGACAGTGTTCTTGAAGCTACCAGCATGAGTTTGACCAAACTGTGGGAGGCGATGGAAGACAGGAGTGCCTGGCATGCTCTGATCCATGGGGTCATGAAGAGTCAGACACGACTAAATGACTAAACAACAACAACTTCTTCACACAGTGCATTATTAAACTATGGAACTAGAGGAGGGTAGAGGACTCTTGACCTCAAATGCTACTCGCTGGTTTCCCACAGTCATCTGGTTGGCCAATGTGAGAACAGGATGCTGGACTAGATCAGCCATTGACCTGATCCGTCAGGCTCTCCTTATATTAGAGTTCCATAATGCAACAGGTAATCCAGTGCTAAAGGGATGTTAGAAACTGGAAGCACTCTCATTGTAACCTGGAAAACTAACACAATCGTGTCCATGTTGGACTGCAGCATAGGCAGAATTCTGAGAAAGCAGTAGGGTTTAGACTGGCACAGCCAAGAGAGGGAAATTGGAACATGCACTGCATCAGAGGAAGGAACAAAATGCCGGAAGAAGGAGCTTGTGAGAATGAGAAACGGTGTATGTGGCCAACAGCTGTCGATGTGAGAGCTTCACACTTAATTTGATTAATCATCCAAATCTTTGGCTTCAGGCTGTTATTTTCAATCAATTTCTTTTTACCGTTTTAAAGAGATATATATATGGCAAAGAGTTGCTCTCTGTCTGATATCTGGCCCACTCCTAAATATTAGAAAATTATTAAATGGAATCCAAGCCCCTATTCACTTTCCTTTTCCAAAGCAATACAGTGGTACCTCGGTTAAGTACTTAATTCGTTCCGGAGGTCTGTACTTAACCTGAAACTGTTCTTAACCTGAAGCACCACTTTAGCTAATGGGGCTTCCTGCTGCTGCCGGAGCACGATTTCTGTTCTCATCCTGGAGCAAAGTTCTCAACCTGAAGCACTATTTCCGGGTTAGTGGAGTCTGTAACCTGAAGTGTATGTAACCTGAAGCGTATGTAACCCAAGGTACCACTGTACAAGCAAATCTTGTAGGTTAGGTTTTATTTCTTGCCTTCTAAGCTTTTAAGTACCCCGTAAGCAAGACCATAAATCTGAAGGAAAAAAAAAATTGCTATGAACTTTAAAATATTTATTTATTTTTAAAAATATTTATATGCCGCTAATTATTTTTTTTAACCCACAACAAAGCCGTTCTTATTTTGAAGAATTGTCTATAGTGCAACCAAATCTGATATCAGATCCTAAAACTATGGAACTCCATTTCACTGGACTCATGCTTGCCCCTTAGATTCTGGAATTTAGGAATGCCCCAAAGGCCTCTTCCTTCATTACTGCCTTTATCTGATACAAGAAATGGCTTGTGTCTCCAGAGAAACATCTCATATTAATCTGCGCATCTGTTCTGTCCATTGCACATTTTCTAATAGACCCAACTCTTTGTGAGGATCACTTTTTGGCAATGACGTACCTCTGAAAAGTACCGGTAGGTTTCAAATAATAAATAGAGGAATAAAATGAAGAGGTGGGAGCAGAGATCTGGATTCATTTCCCCACGCCCAGAAGAGATTGATACCGTTGCACAGTCTCTTTTGAGTTCTACGCTTGCAGCCCTGACACCTAGCTTTTCAGCTTGGAGGAAATGCACTGTTTTCAACTTCATGTCCAGTTCCTCCTGCATGTATGATTAGTACGAGCAGGTCCAGTGTAGCACATGGCTAGGCAAACTAAGGCCCGGGGGCCGGATCCGGCTCAATCACCTTCTAAATCCAGCCCGCGGATGGTCCGGGAATCAACGTGTTTTTACATGAGTAGAATGTGTCTTCTTATTTAAAATGCATCTCTGGGTTATTTGTGGCAGTGGCATAGCGTGGGTTGTCAGCACCCGGGGCAAGACAAGTAATTTGCGCCCCCTAACCCAGGGCAAGGCAAGTAATTTGCGCCCCCCCCCCGCTGCACTGTCCCTCCCCCAGATAGTCCCTCGCTCTCTCTCCGCACCGCACCACACGCCTGGCACCCTCCCCTCCACAGTGGCCGGCGACCCGGCGGCTCGGATCGGATTCGCACAGCCAGCACTGCAGTGAGAGAGAGTGAGTGAGCCAGGTAGGGGCAGAGTGCGAGCGCCCCCCCCCAGATGTTGCGCCCAGTGCGGCCGGCCCCCCCTGCACACCCCACACTACGCCATTGATTTGTGGGGTCTGCCTGGTTTTTTACATGAGTAGAATGTGTGCTTTTATTTAAAATGCACCTCGGGTTATTTGTGGGGCATAGGAATTCGTTCTACCCCACCCCCCAAAAAATCGGCCCCCCACAAGGTCTGAGGGACAGTGGACCGGCCCCCTTCTGAAAAAGTTTGCTGACCCCTGGTGTAGCACATATTTAAGACCACTGCCTTCAGTAGGTTTGGGTGCATCTGACACTGTGTTTGATTGCTTTCCTGGGTATAAGGAATTGCCTAGCATTGGGATAAACAAATAGATCTCTCGGGAGCATTCTGAAAAGGCAGCAAATAATTCTCTCTTTGCACGCGTATAGAAAGGCAATTGTCTTGTTCGGATGATGTCTCGTTAGAATATCTTGCATCACCGGAGGAATTCCCTGATGACATGGGGTGGGGAAAGGGAGGGATATAGTTACCTCTCTAAGCAATGGCACCTATTTTTTCAATAGCCACTTGGAAGGTGGTGGGAGAGGAGGAAACCAACTAGCTTCAAAACGTGGCCATGTTCATAAAACATAAAAATGGGCATGAATTGCCGAGGGGGTGGGGGACACCACCTCAGAGCAGACCCATTTATATTGTGCTCGGGGGACTTTGAGGACCCGGCCAATCCATGCAAAAACTTGTGTGAGCTCGAAGGGTCCCTGCAAGATTAATCACCACTGTGATGCAGATCCGGTGCATTAGGTGAAAAGATAAATGTGTAAACCCCTGTGTCAAAACCCATGGTGTGGCCCACATGGTAATTCAGGGTCAGTAATTGAACTTCGCTCTAATTATTCTGGAGAGATAATATTAACTTACAGTTGAGTGTGTGAGAGAAGAGGCCATAATTCATCACTCGATGGGGCTCCTCATCGCATTGTGTTATTGAAATATGATGGCTCCCCTTTTATCCTGTCATAATGACAACTGATGTGCTTATTTTCTTTCTCTGTGCCTCCAGGGGATGATGAAATAGTAAGCAAACATTTCTTTCTCAGGAAGGAACAGCACTTTATCACACTGGCTTCGACTCTGAAAAAGCGCTTGCAAAAAATCACAGTTAACAGAACCTAAATTTCTTTCTTCACCCCAGCCTTCTGTGATGGATTATTTATCGACAGTTGTATCAAAAATAGCAAGATATCTTCATCTAAGACAGCCAGGCTTCTTGGTATTTTTTTTAAAAAGGGTACTTTAACTTTTACTTAGTTCAGCCAATAGTTCGCCCAGCTGTAGCTGGTTAATCGGTGGGTCTGAGCATTATACAAACATTTTCGATGCCAGTGTGTCACTGGAAACAGGAAACAGTAAATATAACCTTTCTTTCTGAGTAGCAGCTTTTGATTATTCAGTTGTATATAATCTCCTACTTCACTATCTCAAAAAGCCCTAGTATTTTTCTATTTTCTATCCTTATTCCATTTTTAACTGCTCAGTTGCCTTTTTTAGACTGCCAATGTGCCCACTGTCCTCCAAAAATGTGAAGGCCTCCGTCATATGCTACTACAGCAATACTTCTTTAGAGCTTTTTCCACACTGTTATTCCAATATTATGGGCAGGGCCAATTACATGGTTCCACAGCCAGTGTGGTGTAGTGGTTGAGAGTGGTAGTCTCGTAATCTGGGGAACCGGGTTCGCGTCTCCGCTCCTCCACATGCAGCTGCTGGGTGACCTTGGGCTAGTCACACTTCTCTGAAGTCTCTCAGCCCCACTCACCTCACAGAGTGTTTGTTGTGGGGGAGGAAGGGAAAGGAGAATGTTAGCCGCTTTGAGACTCCTTAAAGGGAGTAAAAGGCGGGATATCAAATCCAAACTACTACTCTTCTTCTTCTTCTTCTTCTTCTTCTTCTTCTTCTTCTTCTTCTTCTTCTTCCTATTTGACCATTGACTGGACTGGAGGGAGGGTAACGATTTGATGAGAAGTTACCCTGAGATGAAGCCATTGAGAAATGGTACAATATTGTGGGGTTGTAATGAAGCCATTTGTAACATCTAAGAGCTTAGAATATAGAATAGAATATAGAATAGAATAGAATATAGCCAACTACTCAGGTGGGGGTTATTGCCACCAACCCCTGCTTTGCCATATTTCTCTGGTTGGGCCGAGAGCAGCCTTAAACTTTATAAGTCTTCTCACTGTAGGCTGTGTTGAGGGTAAGGTGTTATGGGGCATGACAGCAGGGGATGGTTTCTCCAATAAGCATACACATCACAGCTTTGCTAAATTTCCCAAACAGAATTTGCTTGATTCTTCTTTTTAGAGCAGCAAGACGAAAAACTACCTTATAAAGTTAAGCAAGGTAAGTGCTGTCACTCACACCCCACCCAGCTCCCAAAATTTAGAGGGCTATTTCCCCCTCTTCCAAAAATTCCTTCCCACCACTTTTGCAGTGGGTGGAGCAAACGGATCCCTGAATATATTTCTGTGTGCGTGGGTGTGATTTTTATTCCTTTGTTAATTTAATTTAACAAAATGTATCAAGCACTTGTTTGTAATAAAACCTCTAAGAGGCCCACCATGAATATAAATAGTGGCTCCAAGCTACTTCGGTCATGTTGTGTTGTGCTTCTCCACCCATCAGATGCAATGGGGGGCATTGAAGAAGCATAGCGTATCCACATCAGCAACACAATTAGCAGCCTTTTGCTGGATCAAGACAACGGACGTCTGGTTTGGAAATAGGAACTGTTATCATCCCCTCAAATGCAGTGCTTTCCAATGGAATCTGCCTGCCTATTCAACTGTCAGGCTGGATCTAGACATGTCAAAGAAGTGTTTCAGTTTAACGTGTTGTAAACTCATACAGGGAAATCCGGTAGGGAAAGACAGGACTCCACAGCGCCATTTGGTGTCACAGTGTTATATCACATTTGCAATGCGTATAAAATGCTTTTTTCTTTACCAATCTAGCCAAGTCCCCAGAGGTCAAGTGTGTATGCTTATAGTCGTCAAATGATCCAGAACATTTTAAACTCCATGAGGAACGATTGGCTCAGAAGTTTAGGGAACACAGGGAAAGGAGAGGGTGGGGAATCTAGCTTCTTTAAAACATTTCTGCTTCCTAAATATTGGAGGGATCTGATCAAGTTAAATTTTGCCTGCAGCAAATGTGGAGGTTCCACATTAATACTTCTGAAGATTTTCAGAGGGAAGCCAAAAGACTACTGAATTTCCCCGAGGTGGTTGCTGCACATGCCTAGGTTAAGACGGCTCAAATCGCGGACTTCTTTAACAAAGGTGAGAGGTGAATAATTACTTTGGTTTCTTCACTGTCTTTCTTAATTATTGCATTTGACCCTGTTGTCCGTAGGAAGCATTATAAATTCTGATAAAGTTCCATGAATGGGACATTTTAATGAACTACTCACAGCAGTCACCTGTCAGCAGCAAATATAGTGGCGAGAGCGAGCGAAAATTTATCTCCCCGGCACAATACGTAGCACTGATTTTTCACAGGGACCCAGACTAATTTAACTCTGCTGTTTTCTGAATTAACAAGGCTTGTCCTCAAACCTTTTGACATAGGAGCATTCTGTCCTGGTATTATTCTCTTGCTCACCTCCCCACCCCCCCTCAGGACACACTTTATTTAATCCATCTGGAGCCTGGGTAACCAAGTTCTTTTGCTTTCCCTGACCTCTGTGATTTATGTTTCATATTTCATGCTGTGGTTGGTCTTTCCCCCTTAAATCCCCCTTCTCTCTATTGTCAGGGATTCCCCCTCCTTCTTTGGCCCCCCACTTCCACCACCCCTCACCGCCCCGCCTCAAGAAGGAAAGATAAATACTTGACAAGTTGTTTGTTGTCATGCAAGCCCTGACACAGTTGGAGAGGAATATAATTCAATATGCCAGAACCTAAATGCTGATAGATCATTGGTTGCTGGTAGGCCAAAGGGTTGTGCCACTCATAATTTTTTCCCACTGTTACAACCTTTTGCGGAATTTGATGCATCTTTAGGTGGTAAATCATGCCTGGCACAATTCGTCTTTCACAAAATGCAAAAAGTGTAAGTGTACGTGAAGAAGAAAGTCAAATTCTGTGTTCTGTACCCTCCCACACGTGTTCCCCTTTATCGATCTGTTTGTACATGTATGTCTGAAAGAAAAACAATTATGGAATTGGGGGCAGGTGGACGAAGAGAAAATGGAACTGAAGGGTGGGGTGGGGGGGATAATTTTTAAAAGACCATGTTGGAAATGCGATCTATCTTCTTTGACTCAATGTTTATATCCTTCTTATCAGATTTCTTGTTTAATGCCACACACCCCCATCCCATAAATCTGATGGAACACAATAGCATTGATAAAACGGAAGTAAATTCCTTCTATTAGTGACTGACAGCAATTGGAGCAAAATTAAGTTGCACTATGATATCGTTTTATACTACACACACACACACACACGGTGCAAATAACCTAGTTTGAATAATCACAGCCCATGTCCTTTTTAAATGATTTTTTTCTCCCCCATTTAAAGGGAGGCCTTTGATGTGATAATATTAATTCCCTCTGTGCTGGGAGAAAGGTGGGGGAAAACCTAGGAGAAACGGAAATTAAATGAGTAATGCACTGTCAGTCAATCTTTTAAACCGGCTCCTTATTAACAGCTAATCATTTTGTCATTTTGTCGCTCAAAGAAATGAATTTGATAGGAGGAGAAGGGAATGTTTTATGTTTATTTTCATTAAGCAGAAACAGTTGTGGAAATATTATATTATTATCGAGACACAGTGCATTTTAAGTGGTCTCTGTTCAGTGTGTCGCTATTTTTCTTCCCTGAATGGTATCTGATTGCTATAATTTTGAATAATCCCCGTATATTATATATTTATATAAATTGAAATGGATATGCATCTGGGGGTCTATTGTAGGATTCTAGCACTGGAGGATCATTAATGTTTCGTTAGCCTGTTTCTTTTCAACATGTTTATTCAGAAATAATCAGTGTAAGTTGGCTGGCATTGCAGTGTAAAAAGCAAAGGCTTTGTGCCTCAATTTTAGGAGTGGCCAGACCTAAAGGTTTGTGGACACATTTGGAATATTAAGAGAGTACTGTGGGCATCTTAACTTCAGTTACTTCTTTCCTCTTTCACCTGGTATATTTGGGTTGGCCTCAAACATCTGAAAGTGGTACACATGTGTGAACAGCCATCTGTGTGTATGGACACCTCAGTGACTGAGGTGACTTCATCACCCAATGAAGTTGGTTGGCAATGGGTGCAGGCATGAAAGTACTTCTTCACACAACATATAATTTCCTTAAGAATTTCATAAGATGTTGTGCGGACCCAACCTGGTACAGTGGTACCTCGGGTTACATACGCTTCAGGTTACAGCACTACAGTTACAGACGCCACTAGCCCAGAAATATTACCTCAGGTTAAGAACTTTGCTTCAGGATGAGAACAGAAATCATGCGGCGACAGCGGGAGGCCCCATTAGCTAAAGTGGTGCTTCAGGTTAAGAACAGTTTCAGGTTAAGGACAGATCTCCAGAACGAATTAAGTTCTTAACCCTAGGTACCACTGTATACACAATAGGGGTGGTAGGATCTGCCAATTTTGGTTCTCTCCGTTTCTCATTTCTTTAAGCTTAATTTCAGTTCTGCACATCTCTACAGCAAGTTGTGATGATAAGAAGAATCATAATAATAATAAGAAGAAACATTCTCCAGCATTTTAGCATCACTTTTACCCAAAGAAACACATTTTTGTATACAGTTGTGACTACTGTACATATTCTGGCAAGCGATTTCTCCTAATATACAGGTGACAACCATTTTACATTTCATTCCTGACCCCCGCACATGACAGCAAAACACACATAAGCCCACCCTGTCGCATCCCACCCCGTTTTTGGGCCACTTCCAGGTCGGCAGCGATCATGCGCCAATCAGACATACGTAAAATGGTCTGACAATGCATTTTTTGTATATTAGTTGCATTGATCCGTTCATTTTGGGAGAAATGGAAAGAGTGGCCTCATTGGCCCAGAAGCCCAGTTAACCCCATGAGCATGAGGTGGGAATCTTAGCAAGAGGCAGAAAAAGGCCCTGCAGAAAAGGGGGGGGGGAGAGGAAAATCTCACAAAGGGGGGCACTATAGTATGATTACCAGATTTTTTTCAATGAATCAGGGGACACTTTTATTGGGTGGGGGGAAGCTGAATAGCAACAGGGAGTCAGTAGTGGGGATGGTGAGGCAAAAGACCCTGGGACCAAGCACACATGCATATTGTATAAAGGTGTGAAGCCTTTCTTTCGCACCCTGTGAAACATAAATGCGCAGAGTTTTTTTTAAAAATGGGCAATGGCGCACCGCTCACCCATGACTCCCGAGCCTCCCCCGATATCCTCCACCTCCCCCCCCTTGTTTTGACTGATTGGGGGAGGCTCGGGAGTTGCGGACGGGCAGCCGTTGCCCAGTTTTTTATGTTTCACAGGGTGCACAAGAAGGGCTTTGCACCTCGCATGGCAGAGGAACTGTGCGCCTTGCGCCCCTCCTGGGCAACGGCCACCCACTCGCGACTCGCGAGCCTCCCCTGATCTGTCAAAACAAAGGGGGAAGCGGGCAGGAGATCTGTACCTCTGGACATCCCCGGTTCTCCTTTGGCAGTGGCGGTGGCAGCGAGCCAACTGCGCTACCAGGCTGGTTCTGGGCTGCTGAGACTGCTGCTGCCATGTTTCCCGGGGACAGATTTGCAAATCTGGGGACATTCTGGGGACGGTATTTGTCCGGGGACAGATATGCAAATCCAGGGACTGTCCCCGGTAACCGGGGACGTCTGGTAACCCTACTCTATAGCCTAGAGTCCGTCCCAACTCAAGTATCTCCTGAGTTAACCCCCCCCCCCCAAATTAGCAACCTACCTGTACTCAGCCGCCACTACTCTGTCTCTGCCGAGTGCTGTCCCTCCTTCACCCCTGTATTTTTCCATCTCAGAATGGAAAGGAGAGAGACTGTCATCCTAATCACAGAAGATTTTGGAAAGGGATGTGCTCAGTCTACAAACTCTGAAGCCTGGTGTCTGGCTGGGTTTTCAAATGTGGTTATTGGATCCCCTCAAAAGTGTTTATTTGTGACCCATTGGGTTCTTTTTTGTGGCCACCGGAGGGAGTATTTGCAGGTGCACTTGACACCCATGGGTGCTGCACTAGCAATCCCCACTATAGAGAGTATGGTGAAGAAACTGCTTCTTGTTATAGCCATGGAGTTGCAGGACGGTTGTGAATATTAGGCACTCACCTGATCAAAGCCCTCTTGTGTTCCTTTGTCACATTCAGGACAGTTTTAACAGACTTCAACACTGTGAGCTGGTCCTAAAAGGAATAGCTGACACTTGCATTGCTGTTTGATATGCTGCACTGGCTCACTAGCTTGGATGGCCCATTTTTACTCTCAAAGAAAATTCTTGCACCAGCTTTCCTTTGCTCTGCAGAAAATACTATTTCGAAGTTTGGGTTGTAGGGAAGCATTTTGCAGTTCGTGCAAAAAGTTGAAAGCCTTTCCCAAACATAGGCAATACAGCAAAATGGGAATGCTTTGTCATAAATTTCCCCTAAAGATTCTAAGCGTGGTTGGGTGTTTCTTCTGTGGGTTTAAGGGAGGTCGAAAGAGATAGGATTGTGACCATGATTTGTTAGTCACCTGACACAGGAAAGTCTCTAGGAAACTTACAACCAAGTTAAAAACATACAAAAGCAATTAAAACATAGCAACCATCAATAATGAACAAGAAGTCTGGTAAAAAATTCTCAGTTGGTGGCACACCAGCAACAGTGAATTTAGAAGCACGTTTTGTGGTTCCTTGTCAAGTGAAATATTTTAAGAATTCTAAGAGAAATCAAAAGAGTTTCAGAAAAACTAGAACAACTCTTTGATGCGTGGAAGATTTTAGCAGTCAAACACAACAATGCGTATTTGTTTGTTAGTGTATGAAGGGGTTAAGGACCACAGAGTTCTAATTGCTAGAGTAGGCTCAGTGAAGTCACGTGTCTGTGTTGTGCATCCCTAATTTTTAAATCATAAGTGCATAAGAGTTATTATATGTGCACAGCCCCAGCTTTTCTTCATGCTCTCTACTGGATTCAAGGCAAAGGATATGAGGCACACCCAACTGGCAGTCACAAGTGATTACTTGTGTATAGGAAGAACCACATGGTTAACTTTTCAAGTAGGGCAGCTGGTTTCGATACCCCAGTTGGCTGGCATCCATCTGTCTCTGGAGACAATGGAAGAGGGTGCCTTTAGGGGTGAAGTCAAACCATTGGAGATTTACAGTGCCTGCTGTGGCAGCAGAGACTGATACAGGAGAGACATATTTTGTTGCAGCTGGGGCAGATGAAGGTGTCTGGTTGTGCTACTGCAGATGCACCATGGTGTTTCTTCTTATTGCACTCCTCCCACCAGTCATTCCTTCTCTGGTCACTGTCTACTGGCCAGTAATGAATATCTCCTTTTTGGGCGAGGTGCTTGAGAGGCTGGTGGTGGTACAGCTTCAGCCATGCTTGGGAGATCATTCACCACCTTGGTTGGTGATATTTGTTGGGAGTGCAATCCTCTTTGTTCTCGTTGATTTCTTGGCAGCTTTTGTGACTTGTTCACCATGGTCCTTCTTCTGGAGGATCCAGGGAGATGCTATGGGAGATGCTGGGTGATTCTGCTTGTACCTTCAGAAAGTAGTAATGGCAGGCTACTTTCAGTGCCATGAGAATTGTCTTGTAGGGTTCCACCCCCACCCACCTCACCTGGTTATTTAACAGGGACATCAAGCTGCTGGGAGCTGCCCTTGGGAGATTTGGAGTGATGTGTCAATAATAATAATAATAATAATAATAATAATAATAATAATAATAATAATAATATATTTATATCCCGCCCTCCCCAGCCGAAGCCGGGCTCAGGGCGGCTAACAACAATAAAATAAGACAACATTTTAAAATAATTTCATTAAAAAATTACTTCAGATCAAATTAATGGCAACCATTGGGTAGAGTTCTGTGAAGATTGCCAAAGGAGGGAGTCAGGCTGTGCCCTGGCCAAAGGCTTGGCGGAACAGCTCTGTCTTGCAGGCCCTGCGGAAAGATGTCAAGTCCCGCAGGGCCCTAATCTCTTGTGGCAGAGCGTTCCACCAGATCGGAGCCACAGCCGAAAAAGCCCTGGCTCTGGTTGGGGCCCGCCTAACCTCTCTGTGGCCTGGAAACTCCAAGATGTTTTTGTTTGAAGACCGTAAGTTCCTCTGTGGGACATACCAGGAGAGGCGGTCCCGTAGGTACGAGGGTCCTAACATGTGGATGACACTCAGCTTTATCTCTCTGTTCCATCTGAATCAGGAGAGCACAGGCCAATTTTATGCCACCCTGGTGTATTTCTTCTTTTTTGGGGGGTGGGTGAAGTCTAGGTGGCCACCTTACATCCATTTCAGTGGGGCATATGCAGGAGAACATCCCAGCAAGAGCTGCACAGAGATATTAACCACGTTTAGAAACTCACCAGATTGATGAAAGAGATTGCGTCTTGGACTTAACAAGCCTATTTCCTACTATCTTTGTTGTCCATGTTGCTGCAGTTCATCTTAAGAATTCGTCTGTGTTTATGAGGAGGGAGCATGTGAAGTTTCTTTTCATATTACCGGCTCATTTACATTAATCACCGGCCATGTTGTGTCTGTGTCATCTCTGTGCCACAGTACTTCATTAACTTCTAACTTCATTACAGACTAGGTTAAAAAGGAAAACGTGCCAGCCGCAGCAGCATCTTTATTCAAATGTGTGACCTTCATGCTTTATGATTTATTAGAGTAATATAGTCGGGGGCAATATCATCTAAACATAACATATTTATCAAGCGGATCTGCTCAGTAACTAGAGGTGATCATGAAGAAATTGAATCCCCATCGCTCATGTTTGGTTCGAAGGGGACTACCGCTTGTATGTTGCTGATGAAAATTTGGGTGGTGGGTTCATTTATTTATTTTGACAAATGGTTGGTTTCGTCTCAGATGCCAATTGCTGGGTTGCAGGCTTGCTCTTGGTGAATGTTCAGATTAGCAGAAAAATGATACCACAACAAAGTTAAATTTACCAAAAAGAGAAAAAAGACTGCTAACAGGGGACAAATATATAGAAAGTTTGCAAAATGATGGAAAGAGTGGATGGGAAGATTCTGCCTGCTGTCATCATTCTGAAACTCTAGGCTACCCAGTGAAATTGGCCAAAGCGTGTTCTCACTAAAGGAGAGCACGTGTTGCGGATGGGGCCAGGCAAAGCACCCCGTAGTTGCCAGGCAGGATAGATTGAAGGGGCCTGGCTTGGATTGGTGGTTGGTGTTGCTGGGGTAAATTTGATGTTGCCAATTTGGGGGTGTGGACAGAGGTTATTTAAACAAGGTTCACAGCAAGCTGCTTTCTCTTTCGCAGAGGCACCGGATCACCCGCCCGCCCTCCCTTGTTTGGGCTTGTGCTTTGACCTTGCTATGCCTGTCATGGGGTCGTCCGCCTTGGTGCGGGGGCCTGGTAGGAATTTTTCCATTTGGCTGATTAGTGTGTGCCATTTGGTTTTTCCCTACTGCGTAGCAAATCGTCACAACTTGTAAGGTTGGCGGTTAGGCATTGGTTTAAATTGGTTGGTGGAGGGGTATGGATTGGCTGTGCCTGCCCCTCCAATGCTGCTGCTGCACGGGAATTCCGTTAAAGGAATTCAGGGGCTTACCATCCTCTCGTCCAAACCCCTGGAATCGGGTGCGGGCCGCGTAAGCTCCTGGGAGCATGCGGGGAGAAGCTGAGGGTCTGTGGCGCAGCTCCAGTTATCCCTGATCTTGTTCCTCCACACTGGCTTTCGCTGGAATCCGGGAGTCAGTGCTGTTCCCAAGGTGGGGGGGGGGGGGAAGATAGTCATAACGAATGCCTAAGCAACCACTCACAATTTGTATTTTAATAAAGTTGTGGCCAAAATTATGCCAAAAACCTTAAACAAAAATTTATGAGTGATGTGTGAGTTATTGGGGTAGAGGTGTTTTGGGGGACCTCAGCACGCAACTGTAGGTTCAGGAGGGAGAAAGTACAGTCATACCTCATGTTACATCCGCTTTATGTTACGTTCTTTCAGGTTACGTCCTGCGGTGACCCGGAAGTACCGGAAAGGGTCACTTCCGGGTTTCGCTGATCGCACATGCGCAGAAGCGCAAAATGACGTCACGTGCATGTGTAGAAGTGGCAAATTGCAACTGGCATGTGCGCAGACGTGCCGCTGCGGGTTGCACTCTTTTCATGTTGCGAACGGGCCTCCGGAACGGATCCCGTTCACAACCAGAGGTACCACTGTAGTTCTTATTCACACAGTGCATATCTAAAAAATGGAAATCATCACTCTAAGATGTGGCGGTGAGTACTTTTCAAAAGAATTAAGCACATTCATGGCATTTAGCAGAGCAATCTGAACCCACTTTTTGCTGGGCTTGGGGGAAGGTTGGATTAGACAGAGGTGTCTCTGAGGTATCCTGGCTGGATTCTTGCTACTGAACAAGTGATGTAAGTGACTATTCCTTTTGTATGCCCCCAAAACACAATAGCCTTCCTTGATCTGCCTGTCCCCATTCCACCATGGAAGTGGTGGCTCTGGCCCTAAAGGAGTGAGTCAAGCTCATTTGGTGGCAGGTCCTCCTCTTCCAAGTATCACTGCAAAACCTTGACAATTTGATTCTGCGTAAGGCATAGCATGCTGGTGGATGAAGAATTGCCCTGATCCAGGGAATCTCATTGTTAAGAGCAGGGTACAGCTACTGGGGATGCTGAGAGGATTAGTGTGATTCCCTATGTGCTCTGATCAGGTTTTGAGTGGTGGATAGTGAACCTGCATGGATAGCTAGTGTATCCTGTGAGCTGAGTGCCTGACCTGAGCCATCAGTCTTAGCTGCCACCATGAATTCTACCACCCAGAGGGCCCTGGAAAAAGTTAAGGAAAAGGCTGCCCTGAGCAGGCTTCAAAATTAGACCAGCACACCAGCTCCACTCATCCCAACAAGAAGGAGAGTATGGTATATGTACGCAATTCGATGGCGGTCTTGGTGAGGCAGATCCTGGCCTCTCCATCTCTCTCCTGCCCCTGTGGGCCCGATATGAATTGCATGGGTCTGCAAATCCTGGGCTTTACTGAAGAAAGATGTAGCCACTAGGTGTATACTGTATTGCAACAGAACTTGTTTCCAGACCCCGCCTCCTGGCTCAAGACAGGTAATGACAGGCTCCCAATGTTTTCCATGCCCCAGGAAAACACTGATTCCGGAAGAACTGAAAGAATGACTCTTCTGTGTGCATCTATGTGTGAAAAATGGCTGGGGCAATTGAATTCCGCATTCTCTTCAATATGTCATCGTCTCAAGTTCCCACAGGTCCTCTGGGAATGGTTCTGGGTCAGCGGCTGGTATTGGAGCCCAGGCATTAGGAGTTTTCTTGGTCATCCCCCCAAGAAGTGATACCTTCCAACTGGGCAGAGAAGGAGCCACAAAGGGGACTGCTACTCAACCCAGCATGCATTCCTTGTCTTGGCTATAAGAGATAAACAACTACCTAACATTTAGAAGATGGGACGCGGGTGGCGCTGTGGGTTAAAGCCTCAGTGCCTAGGACTTGCCGATTGAAAGGTCGGTGGTTCAAATCCCCGCGGCGGGGTGCGCTCCCGTTGTTCGGTCCCAGCGCCTGCCAACCTAGCAGTTCGAAAGCACCCTCGGGTGCAAGTAGATAAATAGGGACCGCTTACCAGCGGGAAGGTAAACAGCGTTCCGTGTGCTGCGCTGGCTCGCCAGATGAGCTTGTCACGCTGGCCACGTGACGCGGAAGTGTCTGTGGACAGCGCTGGCTCCCGGCCTTTAGAGTGAGATGAGCGCACAACCCTAGAGTCTGGCAAGACTGACCCGTACGGGCAGGGGTACCTTTACCTTTACCTTAACATTTAGAAGACATCTGAAGGAAGCCCTGTTCAGGGAAGTTTTTAATGTGTGACATTCTAATGTATTTTTGATCTTTGTTGGAAGCCGCCCAGAGTGGCTGGGGAAGCCCAGCGAGATGGGTGGGGTACAAATAATAAATTATTATTATTATTATTATTATTATTATTATTATTATTATTATTATTAGCTACTGCATCTTAAAAAGCAGAGACATCACCTTGCCAACAAAGGTCCGTATAGTTAAAGCTATGGTTTTCCCAGTAGTGATGTATGGAAGTGAGAGCTGGACCATAAAGAAGGCTGATCGCTGAAGAATTGATGCTTTTGAATTATGGTGCTGGAGGAGACTCTTGAGAGTCCCATGGATTGCAAGAAGATCAAACCTATCCACCATTCTTAAGGATATCAGCCCTGAGTGCTCACTGGAAGGACAGAGCTGAGGCTCCAATACTTTGGCCACCTCATGAGAAGAGAAGACTCCCTGGAAAAGACCCTGGTGTTGGGAAAGATTGAGGGCACGAGGAGAAGGGGACAACAGAGGACAAGATGGTTGGACAGTGTTCTTGAAGCTGCTAACATGAGTTTGACCAAACTGCGGGAGGCAGTGGAAGACTGGAGTGCCTGGTGTGCTCTGGTCCATGGGGTCACGAAGAGTCGGACACGACTAAATGACTAAACAACAACAACAAACAACAACGTTGGCTACTGCAACACCCAGCATGGCTAAAACAGGGGTGATCTCATGCAAGGATTGCCCCCTCCCTCCAGCCATGGCAGTCACTGCGCTGCCCCACAAGTCAGTTGATGGTTTTAATAGGTTCGCTAGTCTGTGACTAATGAATGTGGATGTGATTAAAAAGATAACCTTCCCCCTTAAACAGGGGGAAGTAATGACTGTTTCTAGGACAGAGGATGCTTGGGAGAAGCTTCCCCCAGACAAAAATCTGAAGGTTTTCCAAACCCAGCCTATTACCCTCCCCATCCTCGCAGTTTTCTGACTACCTTTGCTACCCACAAAATAACATAGTCAGAGTAAATGGTCAAATAAAGAGAAAGAAGGGTAGGACATTATTGCATTGTTTAAAACCTTCACAACACATGTCAAACAACATTAAAGCAAGTTTACCATGTTTTGAAGTTGCATTAAATACCATTAACGTTCTTCCTCCTTCAGTTCTGAGAACCTGCTTTATCTTAATTTGGTGTGGATTTCATATTCAGAAATTGCATGTGTATTGTTTCAACCTTTCTCTCTCCCTTTTGTTGTTGTTCCCCAAAGTAGTTTGCACCTTGCAGCACGTATCACAATTAGTAATTGCTTCTGAGGCCCCTGGCTGGAAACCTACACCCAGCTCCAACCCAGGCTTTTCCTATATTTATAAATGCTGTTTGGCATATTTCTGACATCAGTTTCTCATTTGCAGTGTAAACTAATAACGTAAGATGGAATGGGAAAGACACTGAGATAATCCTCAGTGACCTTTCAGGTCATTCTCTGCTGTGCTAAGAAGATGAAAAGGAATGAGCAGTTGCTCGGTCCTTTAAATTAACAGGGAAAGATATCAAATCCTTAAACCATTTAACAACTTAATTTAACATCCTTTTGTTTTCTTTTTTCTGGTGGGAGTAGGAAATAGGGAAGCTCAGTATGAGTGGGGGGGATCTGTTCTTTCCTATCCAATTACTCCTGGCCTTTGAACTAATATTTGCAAGTGTTGCTTTGGTGTTTAAACAGATTTATTGTACAGTGATGTGACCAGACATTTGATATATACACAAGGCACTTAAATCAGAGGTGGACAGAAGGTAGACAACAGTGACCAATTTCCCAGTGGACCACCTAGTACCTTCCAGTTGCTAGGCTTCTTGCAAATAATTCCAGACTGCATGATCCTTCGTGGGATCCATTAAGGAATTATTGCAACTTCAGTAAAAGGTCAGATTCTGGCTTACCAGCCATATAGGTTCATCATTCAGGAAGTCTGCAAGGGCTTATTAAACCCCTTTTAGCTACTCACCTGGGAATACAAAAACACGAAGTCTATGGGTGGCGGGTTGCGTATGGCCTCATCCACACTTCCACTTATTCCATGCCTAGAAAGCATGAGTCCAATAGGTTTCCCACTTGACCCACATTTTCTAGGCACGGATCCAAGTGCCTTTGCCACTTTCCTCCATAGAACAAACAGCAATCCACAGAAAACCCAGTTGCCTGTTGTTCTGATTGAGTGCTAAGGATCGGGTTTTTCTAGGGGAAAGCAGTGGGGAAAATGGAGGTGTGGATAAGCCCTTTGGCTTGGTAGGGTAGACCTGCCACAACTTAATACAGTGGTGGCCAACTGGTTTTTCCTGTGGCCACCATGTAGCTAAATCACAGTCAGGTGAATTGTTGTTGTGTTGTTTAGTCATTTAGTTGTGTCCGACTCTTCGTGACCCCATGGACCAGAGCACGCCAGGAACTCCTGTCTTCCACTGCCTCCCACAGTTTAGTCAAACTCATGTTAGTAGCTTCGAGAACACTGTCCAACCATCTCGTCCTCTGTCGTCCCCTTCTCCTTGTGCCCTCAATCTTTCTCAGCATTGGGGTCTTTTCCAGGGAGTCTTCTCTTCTCATGATGTGGCCAAAGTATTGGAGCCTCAGCTTCAGGAGCCCATCATTATTGCTAACTCATTGTTCTAATGGATGAAGAATACCTGATGTGAACACAGTCATCGGCATCCAAAGCTCAAGTGGATCTGGATGCTAACCTGTGCATCTAGTCTTCCATTAAAAAAGAAAAGCACAGGAGCAGTACAGTGGTACCTCGCAAGACGAATGCCTCGCAAGACGAAAAACTCATTTTTTGAGTTGCTTCGCAAGACGAATTTCCCTATGGGCTTGCTTCGCAAGACGAAAACGTCTTGTGCCTTTTTCTTAAAACCGTCAATGCATTCCTATGGGAAACCGTCAATGCATTTCCTATGGGAAACCGTGCTTCGCAAGACGAAAAATTCACAAGACGAAAAAACTCGCAGAACGAATTGATTTCGTCTTGCGAGGCACCACTGTATTAATCCAGTTGTGCACCATCAGCTTCAGCATCCAGCCACCCTGTTGACACTGGTCCACTGACCTTGTTTGCAAACCTGCTGGCTGCTTATGACATTTACTTGCAGCAGTGCACAAGGGGTAGGTTCTGAGCAGGTACAACATACCATAATAATTCAAACTGCAGGTGTGCGATCATATTTTTCAAATACTCCCCCCACCCCTATATATATATATATCTCTGCAAAGTTGAAAATGAGCATGGAGTGGGCTGCATTGGAATCTTTCCCCTCAATGTAGGAATTTTTTTTTAATTAAAGGCAACATTCAACTTTTTTTTCTTTTGTTTTTATTCCCCCCCACTTAGCCCTGAAGTGGCACAGCCCACTTCTGGATTCTACCACTTCATTCTGCTTCATGTGTAGGCCAGGGAAAAGTCACCTATATTTAGTTCTGACATTTTCCTGTTTATCAATACTATATCCATCTTTACATTTCAATACATAACATGGGTGTCATTATGTCTGGTATATGAACTGTCTAGTGTAGTTTTAGAATAGGAGGCATGGTTG
Organism: Podarcis tiliguerta; assembly: GCF_965153285.1. Lineage (NCBI taxonomy): Eukaryota > Metazoa > Chordata > Lepidosauria > Squamata > Lacertidae > Podarcis > Podarcis tiliguerta. Next base: position 80,425,103 of record NC_139540.1, on the reverse strand, counting down.
AATACCAGCCAGTTTAAGGGGAAGCCAACTGTTTCCTTGCCAAAGTGGGCGTTACTTTGAAGTCTCCTACCAACATGAGGCAAATGCACAACATTCCAGATGCAAAGTATTAAAAAAGAAGGAAATAGCAAGTCCTCCCGAGATAATTGTAATGTGTGTGCATTTGATGAATTTGTGTGCATGCTTAGACACACAATATGCTGGTACAATGTCTGATCAAAAGGAATTCAAATGTTAAAAGAATTGATCAGCGCTCATCCCCATTCAACCTTTTGCCTTCTGTTTTATCAATACATTGGAAACATAATTTGTATCAGCTGTTGTTCCTTTAATTAAGATCTCGCCCAAATCTTTCTCATTGATTCATGCCATTAACTTATTGACTTGACTCTACTTTTGCTGAGACAGTGTTTTTCACTGAGGGGCTGTGTCTCCTGGTTCATTTTAAGACTGCAGCAAATGCATTACTCCTGCCTGGTAGTTGGAGGATGATATGGTCACTCCCTCTCCCCATTGGAAAAGGTTGTTGTTGTTGTTTAGTCGTTTAGTCGTGTCCGAATCTTTGTGACCCCATGGACCAGAGCACGCCAGGCACTCCTGTCTTCCACTGCCTCCCGCAGTTTGGTCAAACTCATGCTGGTAGCTTCAAGAACACTGTCCAACCATCTCATCCTCTGTCGTCCCCTTCTCCTTGTGCCCTCCATCTTTCCCAACATCAGGGTCTTTTCCAGGGAGTCTTCTCTTCTCATGAGGTGGCCAAAGTTCCTTCCAGTGAGCACTGGGAAAGGTACAAGACATGAATACATTTTTTTAAAGCACTTTTGGAAATGCACCTCAAACCATGCTAAGAGAAACAAAGAAAAAAGCAAAGTCTGAATTTTGATGGATCAGACTAAAAATCTACCTAGGATAGCATCACGTTTCCAACAGTAGCCACACAACTAACTTCTGAGCCATGAAGACATCCACCTGCCTTAGTTGTTTGCCCCATGTATCAGTGCGCGGCCTCTGAGCATGGAGGTTCTGTGTAGCTACTACTTTTTTAATCATTCAGTTATTGATTCTTCAACTTTTCTGTGTAAAACACCTGAAGCGACTAAAAAAGTGGAACAATGGAAACATCAAAAAGACATAAAGTAACAACATAGCACACTGAAAGTTGCAATCCACTAAAAACAGCATACTATTAAACCTTAAAATGTGTGTTGAAATAAAATGGTCTTTTGTTGATGCCTAAAAGTGAGAGACTTTTATCACCATGGAGAGAGAAAGCCAAAACATGAAACTAGATTGGGATAGTGCATCCCTGCTGATTTTGGTGCATCTCTCAGCAGCTTTTGGTAATATCAACGATGACGTCCTCCTAAACTATATGGGTGAGAAGGGAATAGGTAGCTTCATGTGGTGCTAGCTTCAGTCCTACCTCAAAGGTAGCTTCAGAAAGTGATGCTCTTGTTTGATTCCTTGGTCTGTAAAGTCCTACGAAGTTCCATCATCTTGTTCCCTGATGCTTTTTAGCATTGCAGATACACTTTCCACAAAAAGAGAAATTTCTGAGGGAAAGATTTGTTTTCATGTATAAGGGAGTTTACACTACTGGATGTGGAGGGCTAACCATCTATAAAATGTCTTGACTTCTCTATACAAAAGATCAGCAGGTGGCCGCCTGAATGTTTAACTGTCACATTACATTTCTTCAAAACACAGGTAGCTCTGGGAGAGAGGTTCTGTCTTCGCAGTCAGGCACAGGTGTTGAAAACTGGTGGAACTTGATGGCCAAATCAGTGGGCATTCTGTTTCATCCTATTGGGCCAGAGTAGTGGTCATACGAGGGGAGATAATTCCACCCAGATCTGAAGTGTTGGGCTAGGGAGGAACCAGCAGCAGACAACATGGTAGGGCTGAGCTGCTTATCCGGAACAGCAACCAGGTTAAATTTGGCATATAGTAACCATACAAAGCTAACATCACCATCTGTTTACATTAACAGTTATTTCAAATATAGTAAATATGGTTGTGATGTTAAAGTGTTACCTATGCTTGGTTTCTTTCTTTCTTTCAGCATGCTTATCCAAAGATGCTGGTGAATGAACTGGAGTAGATGAATTGCTTGGTATTTAGATACATGTTGGCAGCGGTAAAAGGATTGGGTGAATAAAAGGTTTTAGTCTAAAGTAGGCATGCCCAAAGTCCATTTTGGGGGCCTAATCTGGCCCACCGGTTGGTTTAATCCAGCTCCCGTGGCAGTTTATTTCCTGGGGTAAAAGCCTTTTAAAAAAAATCTCAACAATTCCAACCCTAAAAAAAAGCACAAAAACTTCAATCCTATAAAAAGCTCAGCAACTTTGGGGCAAAATCATAAAAAAGGTCAACAACTTCAAGGTCAACAACTTTGGTCGGCCTCCACAGCCTTTCACTTCATCAAAACTGGCCCTCTTTGAAAAAAGTTTGGACACCACTGGTCTGAAGTAAATAAAACAAAGCCTTTAATGTCAGTAAATTGTGTTGGAGGTGATCTCATGACTACAGCCACCAGATGGATATCCAAGAACAAAGCAGAACCCCAACTGTGCACTTCATTCTTCCGAAGGTGTGCTATCCTGTCCGTAACAGGAGAAATATTCTTACCTTGGTCAGGTCTCCTGCTGACAAACTACGCTGGTGTCACTGTGGTCTAAACCACTGAGCCTCTTGGGCTTGCCCATCAGAAGGTCAGTGATTCGTGAGGTGAACAACGGGGTGAGCTCCCGTTGCTCTGTTCCAGCTCCTGCCAACCTAGCAGTTCAAAAGCATGCAGTGCAAGTAGATACAGTGGTGCCTCGCAAGACGAAATTAATTCGTTCTGCGAGTCTCTTCGTCTAGCGGTTTTTTCGTCTTGCGAAGCAACCCTATTAGCGGCTTAGTGCTATTAGCGGTTTAGTGGCTATTAGCGGCTATTAAAGGCTTAAGGGATTAGCGGATTAGCTGCTAAAAGGCTATTAGTGGTTTAGCGGCTTAGAAAAAGGGGGTGGGGAGCGGGAAAAAATCTCAAGACTCGCAAGACATTTTCGTCTTGCGAAGCAAGCCCATAGGGAAATTCGTCCTGCGAAGCGCATTGAAAAATGGAAAACCCTTTCATCTAGCGGGTTTTCCGTCTTGCGAGGCATTCGTCTTGCGGGGTACCACTGTAAATAGGTAGGTAAAGCAGATAGGTAAATGGTAAAGCAGGTAAAGCAGGAAGGTAAACGGTGTTTCCGTGTGCTGCTCTGGTTTGCCAGAAGCGGTTTAGTCATTGCTGGCCACATGACCCAGAAAGCTGTCTGTGGACAAACGCCTTCTCACTCAGCCTGATAGCAAGATGAGTGCTGCAATCCTATAGTCGCCATTGACTGGACTTAACCATCCAGGGGTCCTTTACCTTTCACCTTTTATCCTGCTGACCAAGCTTGAGTTTCATTTTTTGTTAGCCTACATTCAATCTTCTTAGAGTCTGGTGGAAAAAGAAAATAGAGCGGGATTTCATCCACATTCTGTTCAGTGTGCACACCCTTCTCCAAATCTACAGATTAATCCCTCTAGCACACCCATCTCAGGACTTCAGAGCACCTTGAAAGACACAGCTCAAATGAAGTTCTTTTACTATCTGCTGCCTTGCTAATTTTATATCATTATCTTTTAATATTCCAATTGGTTGTTTCCCCCCATTGTATTTTAATGTGCTGTTCCCTGCCTTGCATGTCACTTGGAGTTGAAAAATAAACAGCAGCAGCAGCGACTTAAATTTGGAACTTGGCTTAATAGCTCAAATGAAAACTTAATTCAAACGTAGAGTTTGTTTTCAAACTTTTTGAAAGCATAAGGTATAGGAGGAAAGGTAAGGTGCTATTAATAGTTATGCAACTGATTTCTGACACACACCCCCAACACACACCTGTCCCAAATTATGTTCCCACTAAAACAATGAATAAGAAGGTCATTACAAACAAATTAGAGGGTTGGGTCCCCTCTGCCCCACCACATTTACCTTCATGCCTTAAAACCTGAAATAATTTCACCCTGCACAATTTAGCTGAAGAACAAGAAAAAGCTAGTTTTTAAGAAAGCGTGTTCTCCTTCATGGAGAGCATGTGTTGTGGTGGGGTCTGCTGAGCCACCCCTCTGTTACCAGGCAGGGTCTCTAAAGATGGCCTGGGGCAGTGATTGGTTCACTGGGTTGCTGGGGTAAAAGTTATGTTGCAATTTTGGTGGGAGGGGTAAAAGGTTTAAATACTCTGCACGCAGCCTGGAGCTTTCTCTTTGCTGCGTGCAACGGATCACCCGCCCACCCGCCCTAGAGTAAGGGGTTGTTGCGTTGACCTTGCTATGCCTGTCATGGGGTCGTCTGCCTTTGAGCAGGGGCCTGGTAGGAATTTTTCCACCTGGCAAATTGGCTGGCTGGGTGGTTTTTGCCTACTGCGTAGCAAATCGTCACAACTTGTAAGGTTGTGGTTAGGCATTGGTTATAAATTGGTGGAGGAGGGGTCAGGATAGGCTGTGCCTGCCCCTCCATGGTTGCTGCGGAAAGGGAATTCCGTTAAAGGAATCCTGGGGCTTGCCATCTTTTCGTCCAATCCCTGGAATGGGACTAGGGCCGGCAAGCCTTCGGGGAGCAGGCGGGTGAGAGTTGAGGGTCTGTGACTCAGCTCCAATTCCTCCCCGACTTGCTTTCCCCAGCACTGTCTTTCGGTGGTGCCCGGAAGTCAGTTCTGTCCCCAGGCGGGGGGACAGATAGTCTTAACCAATGCCTAAACAACCACTCACAGTTTGTATTTGAATAAAGTTGTGGCCAAAATCATGCCAAAAATCTTAAACAAAAATTATGTGTCTGTTGTGAGTTATTTGGGGGGTGGATTGGGGACCTCGACACGCAACTAAATTTTCAGAACCAAAAACCTCCTGTAAATCCAGTGTGGGTGGCCTTTGATTGAGATTACATCCTTTAAAACTTTCTTAGAATGTTATTACCTCATTCTGTAGAAATCCTACCACTGTGGACCAGATTTATAGCACATCTAGAGGAAACTTGATCTACAGTTAGCTGTAAAAAATTAGGTTAAACTTTAGTCTCCCTCTCTATTTGTGTGAGTTTAGCATTCGATATAAGAGGATGTAAATGGGTAGCTAAATGGCATTAAACTTTCCTCCCAGGAATTTAACTCTGATACCTTCTTAGAGTACATATTGTTGTGCTTCTAAAGCTCCATCCTTTCGAGGGAGGAGGCATTCTTTATCTACAAAGTTGAAAAATGTGACCCAGTTTACTTTCAAACATGACACTGACCTGGCCAAGCTTAAAATGTGCAGAGAAGTCTATTTTCACAGTCAACTGCCATATTTAATCTATAATGTGAATGATTCACAGCCAGGAATGCTCATATATAGTTTTGCAAGGCAATGCCACACATACAGTGTTCACATTCAAAAAGGGTGGAGGGGAGCAGAGTCTAGACTTAAATAAATTAGAATACAAACATTTGCTATTTCCGCAGCTGTGTGTCTGCACAGGCCTCTGACTTAGGTGTGACTGGAATGAAGCCTACTGCATAAGCGATTGCTGATAAGGGAATTTCACCCTTGGGCTGAAAACGGTTCCTGAAATGAATGATCCCATCATACCTGGCACCAACACAGGACAGAATTACCCTGTTCCCAAAGGAAGTTGACTGAAAGACGCAAAAGCCAGAGCTGTGAAGTATGCAGTGATGCAATGGATGATTTGGGCTCATGGGAGCCTTTAGTTCAGGCATCGGCAAACTCAGCCCTCCAGATGTTTTGGGACTACAATTCCCATCATCCCTGACCACTGGTCCTGTGAGCTCAGGATCATGGGTGTTGTAGGCCAAAAAAAATCTGGAGGGCCGAGTTTGCCTATGCCTGCTTTAGTTATTCAATTCATATATTTCTTGTGAAACATTAGCATCCTTGGCTCTTGCGACATCTCTTTACCATAGGCCCTGCTGGTTACCCTTTGTTGTTGTTTAGTTGTGTCCGACTCTTTGTGACCCCATGGACCACAGCACACCAGGCACTCCTGTCTTCCGCTGCCTCCCGCAGCTTGGTCAAACTCATATTCATAGCTTTAGAACACTGTCCAACCATCTCGTCCTCTGTCGTCCTCTTCTCCTTGTGGCCTCCATCTTTCCCAACATCAGGGTCTTTTCCAGGGAGTCTTCTCTTCTCACGAGGTGGCCAAAGTACTGGAGCCTCAGCTTCAGGATCTGTCCTTCCAGTGAGCACTCAGGGCTGATTTCCTTCAGAATGGATCTTCTTGCACTCCATGGGACTCTCAAGAGTCTCTTCCAGCATCATAATTCAAAAGCATCAATTCTTCGGCGATCAGCCTTCTTTATGGTCCAGCTCTCACTTTCATACATCACTACTGGGAAAACCATAGCTTTAACTATACAGACCTTTGTTGGCAAGGTGACGTCTCTGCTCTTTAAGATGCTGTCTAGGTTTGTCATTGCTTTTCTCCCAAGAAGCAGGAGTCTTTTGATTTCATGACTGCGGTCACCATCTGCAGTGATCATGGAGCCCAAGAAAATAAAATCTCTCCCTGCCTCCATTTCTTCCCCTTCTATTTGCCAGGAGGTGTGCTATCCAAGGTCCTGATAGATCCTTCTTGTCTGCCTGCCATTCCGCAGGCATCTTTTCTAACTAGGATTGCTGGTGCTCATGTGATGGCCTCATCACATGCGCACAGATTCTTCAGCTACAGAAACGAGCCACTACCGAGGAATTTTGCAATCTGGTGTTCAGTTTTCCCATCAAATATTGTGTGGGTCCATGCATTTCACTGAAATGACTGAGGATGCTATCCAATATACGTTTACTTGAATGAGTTCGACAGGGCTCACCTCTAAGTAGATGTGTATAGGATTACACTGTTAGTTTGTATAACATTTCCTTACATGCGCAGATCTGACTCCCCAATTAATATGAAATTCCCACACCACATTGATCAGCCGAAGTAATACATGCATCTCTTATTTTGCATGGGGAGAAAGTGCAAGCAGCCTCACCACACCTCCATGATGATAATAATAATAATAATAATAATAATAATAATAGTTTATTTATACCCCGCCCATCTGGCTGAGTTTCCCCAGCCACTCTAGGCGGCTTCCAATCAAGTGTTAAAAATCAATACAGGATTAAATATTAAAGTCTTCCCTAAACAGGGCTGCCTTCAGATGTCTTTCAAAAAGAAGATAGCTGCTTATTTCCTTCACATCTGAAGGGAGGGCGTTCCACAGGATGTGTGCCACTATTGAGAAGGCCCTCTGTCTGGTTCCCTGTAACCTCACTTCTCACAAGGAGGGAACTAGCCCTCGGTGCTAGACCTCAATGTCCGGGCTGAACAATGGGGGTGGAGATGCTCCTTCAGGTATACAGGACTGAGGCTGTTTGGGGCTTTAACGGTCAGCACCAACACTTTGAATTGTGATTGGAAATGTACTGGGAGCCAATGCAGATTTCTCAGGACTGGTGTTATGTGGTCCCGGCAGCCGCTCCTAGTCACCAGTCTAGCTGCCGCATTCTGGAATAATTGCAGTTTCCAGGTCACCTTCAAAGGTAGCCCCACGTAGAGTGCATTGCAGTAGTCCAGTAGTTCATGTGTGATCCAGGCACATGAAGAAACATTTCTCATGTTTCCCCACTTTATTGGAGGAAAAGTGTTATATAAACCATCTCTCAATATGGCTGAATCACCAGTTATACTGCTAAGTTGGTGGGTGCATGGGAGCATTTATGTTTCTCTACAACACCTATCAGCTGAGCAACATAAATAGCAATAAAAGTTTGTGCACAGGGGGTCAGAGGAGTGGGTCTTTCAGCAGTATGAGGAGCGTCAGCACAGTAGGGAACATCAACCATTGTCGGTGGACTCCTGACACCCATATCTCCTGGGCAATATGGCTAGAGCCTACCTTGGTCAGGCCAGAAAATATCATTAAGATTTGGGGCAAGGAGCATGAGTGGCTGGCGTAAAGGTAAAGGGACCCCTGACCATTAGGTCCAGGCATGGCCGACTCTGGGGCTGCGGCGCTCATCTCGCTTTATTGGCCGAGGGAGCCGGCATACAGCTTCCGGGTCATGTGGCCAGCATGACTAAGCCGCTTCTGGCGAACCAGAGCAGCACACGGAAACGCCATTTACCTTCCCACCAGAGCGGTACCTATTTATCTACTTGTACTTTGAGGTGCTTTCGAACTGCTAGGTTGGCAGCAGCAGGGACCGAGCAACGGGAGCTCACCCCGTCGCGGGGATTCGAACCGCTGACCTTCTGATCGGCAAGTCCTAGGCTCTGTGGTTTAACCCACAGTGACACCGTGTCCCAGTGGCTGGCATAGGCAGACAATAAAGGGTCATCCAGAGAAATGTTGGAAAGAACCACAGTCGGTTCTGCCTTAGCTGAAGGGTTAAGCTTGGTGAAGGAATTTAGTGTTTGCAGAACTCCCTCCTCACTGAGGTCCTTGCTGCTGGGTAGTTTATGGTCCCTAACGCATTCCTTTTTTTATGTTATTTCCAATTTAACAATGGCAAGTTTTAGCTGCTTATTGTTTGTCAGAAATGTGGACGGTCTTTTGCATCAAGTGTTCCATTAAGGCTGTGTTCCCTTTTTTGCTTATGTAGCACGGCCGTCAACTTTGTTCCCATTTACACTCCTTTGACAAGCCGGGCAGCTCTTCCATATAATTTTTGGGAAATAATATTTCTGACCTTCCTATAAATGGCATTCATCTCAGAGAAGCCTGAAAGCATTTTCAGAAGGGGCATGAAAATATGCAAAAAGGGGGTGGAAATGGCTTAACTGCCTGGAAAGAGAAGTGTGACCAATTGGAAAAAATCAGGCATGGAAGTTAAAGCTGACCTTGTGTGGCTTTAAATAACACAATTTGGCTTTAAATAACACAGTTCTCATTTGTACAGGACGTGGCTTCCCACCAATAATGTTCTCTTCCTTGAGAGGTCCCACTGCAGACATATTTAATTGTATGAATATTCATATATGTATTCTAAGTTCCAGTTATGAACATCAAATAGAAATAGGCATACGATAGCATTGGAGCTCTGCTTTTCATTTTTAGTACCTTTTGTTATGAATGTATAGGCTCAAGCTGATAGAAGTGAAATAGGTTTCTGTAAATATTCAAAATTTATCTAATTTCCAATTTAATCATTAAGAATTTGAGAACAAAAAAAAAATCAATATGCATTTGAATATGGAATTTTGACTGAACAATTGCTTTAGATTTGGGGGGAGGGGGCGGGGACAACTCTTGATTGTTTGGATTTTGGTAAGCTTTGAATACAAAATTACATAAACTGTCATCTGTCAAACACTAATTACCATTGCATGTTATCTATTGGCCATGATCCAATATGTGTTAGTGTGCATTCTGGTATTAGCTTTTAGATGCCAGAACATAAACCAATGCATCCTGAATAAGGGTCTCTGTGTTTGTGAAGGAGAGAAAAAGAGAGAAACACACAAATGCATCCACAAACTTACTTTCCGCATTACTTTCTATTTTTTTTAAATGTAATCTATTTATCATACCACATCATCTAGTTATAGCTTCCCTAGTATTAAATTAATGTTAATTTAATCAACTCATGAAAACACACAGCTGATAGCTTATCTTTTGTGCTGGTCCAATCAATTGCCCCAGTTGCTAGGGGCAATGGGAACATGGAAGCATCCCTCTTTATTTAAGTTCCTAGCTGGATGGGGAATTCCATGCGCAGATGAGTGCTGCATACAAACGGGTCCAACAAGTGAGGCTACATGTACAGAAAAAGAAATAAAGTAAAGAAACCTGAAATCCTGCCAACCAGCTGTTTGGTAGGGAAAGCAGAGGGCTGTATTCAGCCCCTCCCTGCTGCCACGCATCTGATTGGAGGGAAATCATTTCTTGTAAAGGAACACACACACACACACAAACACACAGCTTCAGCTGCTCCAAGCATGCTCTGTTGGATCAGAGCCAAAGTATATCAGAGGACTAAATTCTTCCTTATCAAGGAATGACGCAATTTGCATTGGCTGCCCTGGGGAGCTCACTTCCTCGCTCCCCAATCATGGCAGTTGGTCTGTCGTATATATATTTTTCCACAATCTGGCCCACAGACACCATTCAGATGCCTGGAGATAGCAGATATAGTCAACAGAGATTTTCTTTATCTGCTGCTGCTGAAGATTCTACACAGGGCAAAGACGGCATGATTGAATACCAAGAGAAATGTTACCTTTTGATCCAAGCTCTGATGTTTTTAAAGGCCCCTTGAAATCCTTCTGCCCACTAGAGGTCTGAATTGCTAACTGCTAACCCCATCTCCTAGGAAGATGACTTTAAATGTCTAAAGGGGATCGGCGTAGGTTGAGTGGTGAGGGAGATGGAATAGATAGAACAATATCTGTATCTCTGTATGTTTAAAATAAGTAAATGTTGAGAGGGATAAGAGTTGGGGGGGACGGGGGGAGGCTGTAGATGGCTTAAATCTCCATAGGCCCCTGAATCCAGCCTGTTCCAGTTAGATTGTGGCCCTGCTTTTAAAAAATCCAATACAAGTTAATCTGATCATCTGCTCTCTAGTTTCCATGCTGTGTTTTCTTCAGAGTTCCTACTCCTGGTTCGAGCCTGTGACAGTGTGATAAGACACAAGAAATTTAGTCATCATTGCTGCTGTAAAGGAGCTCAGAGAAGGGATTATGATATTCCATAACCCTTACATTAGACACGGACAGGGGCAGCAACTGCCGTGATGACAGGCCTGAACGCCACTGTTATGTCCCCCCCCCCTTCCCTCCCTCCTTCCCATTCCTTTTTGCAATTTTTTATTTTATTTTATTTTATTTGGACTTTCCCCCTCTCCCATCCCTCCATTGAAAGCTTTAAAAGATTAGCCTAGAAATAGTTCATCGGCACAATCGCCAGCCTCCATCTCATTGTGAGGAACTCAGAAGCTGCGCAGCTCTGAAGGCCATTCCGTGTCTAACCAACACACTCGCAAGATAACTCTCAAGTAACTTATCGAAAACATTCATCCGCTATTCAGTCCTTATTAGGAAATTCAAACAGTGTAAGCGGAACAAATCAACATGGAGTCTGGAGACGATGCTACAGGGAGACCTGATTTAGGGAGGGAAAATATCATTTGCTGGGGCTGCAGCAAGGGCCAGAGAACGCTTCTGCCGCCTTCTCTCTTTTCCTCATGTGGCAAGATATTGACAAGAGAGCACTGCCTTATGCTTCTGGGCATTAGGTAAGGGCTTTAATACCATCCTTGAACTAACCGCGATAAAATATGGGAATTCGCAGCACAACGTAGAATAGGGCTATTTATACTGCCTGTGGCTCCAGCCGTACATAAAGAGGCCACTCCTGTGTAGCAAAACTGCAAGGAATGAACACCATGTTGAAAATGATTTTTTGCTCAGAAACTCTGAACGTAGGATAATTTTTTAATATGTGCACAGGAGACGAACTAAAATAAATGCTTTTCCCTTCTTCAATATTTTGAATCGGGGGCAGGGAAAACTGTCATAATTTGTTGTTGTTGTGTGGGGTTTTTTTTTTTTTTTTGTTTTGCTTTTTGAGGTTTCAGAAAGTGGACAGTAAGGTGTTTTAATATTGTGTTTTACTGTTGTAACCTACCCTGGGACCTTAGGATAATGGGTCAGTGATTATTGACAAACAAACAAACAATATACAGTATTTGAATATATTTGGTAAATTCTCTTCCATGTGAATGAACAGATTGAACTCTCACCTTTGCTGCTGCATTTATCAGTAATAATAATGATAATATTTGTACCCCGTCCATCTGACTGTTCACTTAGAACCAAAAGCCAAATAAGACATTGTGCCCTGATGGTCCTTTTATTAATGCATTGCATTGTGATAAAGGACACGGGCACAAACATTGTAGCACAGCCTCCCCTAGTCGACATCCCTGTCACCTTCCTATTGATTTTGATTGAGTTAGCTTTTGTTCCAATTTTAGTATATGTGATGATGGAGTTAACTTTCAAGTAAGTATGCTTAAGAAGAGTGCGGCCATGTTTTATTTTAAGTTTACAGCTATTCACTTATAAATTCCATGTGAAAAATGCCTTGCCTTCAGTTTATCACAGGAGTCCAACAAAGTGTGTGTGTGTGTGTGTGTGTGTGTGTGTGCATGTGTACTAATTTGTGGTTTCTTCTTCCCTCCCTCCAGATTTGATCAGGTGACACAAGAAGCCAATAGGGTTTCAAAGCTCCATTGAAAACAATATTTGCCAGTTCTCTTGAGATGGCATTTGACACACTCCAGCTTTCCAGAATTATATAGCTGTTTCCGCCTTTGCTGGTGGGGTTGTGGTCTTAGAGGCAACTTCCTTCATATGTGGTGGGAATGTGGGGGAGATTCAGGGTTTCTAGTATTCAGCCTTCCTCTTTAGCTTTGCTGTCTCCATAATTTGTTCGAAGTCAAACAAAAAATAGTATCAATGCTCTTGGCGGCCACCTAAATAGCAAAGGCTAAACACTGGAAATCTGTTACTTCCCCTTTGCAAGCTGTCTGGTTTCAAGTGGTGTGGGATATAGTACTCTCAAAGCATCTCACCCACCATAAAGTCCTTTGGAGGGGCACTAAAATGATCATTTCGATTGAGTGAAGTATAAACTTAGCAATTCATCATAACAAAATAGAGGAAGTGCTCCACCCTCAAGCCACTCATATGTCAATGTGGCTGGGGTATCTTGGTACAGATTAACCTTTTGGTACTCAGGCCCAAACTAGGTCTGAATGAAAAAGGTGCCTCCAAACTCCCCACACTATTTGTTGGTGATGAAATGTTGTGAGGGGCAGGGGTGACAAATATTCTTGTGAGGAGATGAAATCATCCAACAGTTCCCTCTTTACCAGAAAATGCTCTTCTGAAATATTTTGCTCACTTAATGATGAACAAAACCTGACTTGACGGTAGTTCAAGTTGGTGAATGATGGAAGCAGTGAACTAAACTGGAAGGTCTATTCCAATACTTCCTTAATCAATATTCAAATAATATTAAAGTCAGAACCACAGTTGAACTAAAATTCTTGAATGGTGACACTGAGAAATTTTACTGGAGGATTTTTTAAAAGAACCTTATAAAAAAAATTATCTGGAAAATAATAATAAGCTCGTCACTAGCCCAAACTCAGCTGCTCTTGAATTGTCCATCCACACTAGCCTCCCTGACCTTCTGTTTGCTTCTACATCACTAATTCTGTTAAGTGCAGACAAAAATGAAGGGGGTGAGGAATTATTCAACATAGCAAATGGCCAATATCAATGGTTTTAAAATATGAATATATAAAATCACATATTTTTCTATTTTAAACTTTGATCTCCTAAAGAAGCCGTGTCAAAATGTGTCAGGATTTCACTGTGTAATTTGCCTTTATCATCTTGTGTATCTTTTTTGAGTTGTTGTTGTTTGTTGGCATATTCAAGCACCACCCTTCTTTGTTAATACTATGCATACGAAAGCTGAAGGCAAAATATCCTCTGTGTCTCTTCTGTCTTGAAACAAATGTTAGTTTACGCACTTTATATAAGATATATCCAGTTTGCTTTCCTGCATTGCAGAGAAATTTCATACAAAGCAAAATATTCTAAAAATCCTTTGATATCTCAGGCCCTAATTTGGTGAATACTTTAAACTAATCAAATTGGGGACTCGTTCTGTCAAAGGTCAAGGCTGGAGTCCATTTTCTGTTTTTCTTAGCAGTAGGAGAAACATAAAAAAGCTCTCGAACTTTTGAGGCATCACCAAAGGGATTTCAAGAGGCGATTGAGGCTGGAACAAAAGCAAACCCTTTTGCTTCTGGGTATCAGGAAGGACTTTAATAGTATCATGACATTGATCTGTAAATTCAAGGTCACAGTCATGTCAATGTTAATGAATTCCAAGTAGATATATGATTGCATAGCCTATTAGTACACTGTAGGCAGGGAACAGTACATAAAATAAATGGTTTTTCAAAACATTATTTATTGCAAGCCACAGGAAAAGCTTTTGCTACCCAAGTGTACTAAGTTCAGGCAAGTAATTGTTAATTTCATGCAAGGTGCATTTAACATGAACTAACAACAGATTTCCATTTCCGGTTTAAAATTCTTGACAGTCAGCATTGCACTTACAAACTTCTATAATTCAGAGTTCAAATTCTTGGAAACCAATGTCCTGCATTTTGGAAGATGTTAGATGTTTAGTCATCCAGGCTTAGTAAAATATTGATAAGGATGCAATTTGAAAATGATTTTCTGTCTTTGTTGGTTTTCTCAGTCTGGAGTCAGTTCATATTTCCCTGTGATTTGCACACATTCAAAGTCAAATGAAATTAGGCCAGAGCTGTCTCAGTGAAACCCACAGTGATGGAGATGTCCACAGTTACAAGAATTCGCCGTTACAAATCCCCCCCACCCCACCTTATCTGTCCACTATTAATATTGCATTAGGTTAACATAGGAGACAACAGCACTGTTTACAATTATAATGCTTCAGGTGGCCTTGTTTCCAGCTTATGAGAATAAACCAACTTGTTTTTGTTTCATACTTCATCCCCATCTTCCACCTTGAATCTCCTTTTATGTCGTAACCAATTTAGATGATAATTCAGAAGAAGGTATGGGCGTCTCAACTTGGAAGCACATTTTTGAAATAGGTAAATCTGAAAATGAAGAGACACATGTTCCAAACATTCACAGAGCAGCATTTTATAAGAAAAATGCATGAAATTATGATGTATTTGGTGTATTTATGGTGTATTTACCAGGGATGCGGGTGGCGCTGTGGTCTAAATCACAGAGCTTAGGGCTTGCTGATCAGAAGGTTGGCATTCGAATCCCCATGACGGGGTGAGCTCCCATTGTTCTGTCCCAGCTCCTGCCAACCTCGCAGTTGAAAAGCACATCAAAGTGCAAGTAAATAAATAGGTACTGCTCCAGCGGGAAGGTACACGGTGTTTCCGTGCACTGCTCTGGTTCACCAGAAGTGGCTTAGTCATGCTGGCCACATGACCCAGAAGCTGTCTGCGGACAAACACCGGCTCCCTCGGCTTATCGAGTGAGATGAGCGTGCAACCCCAGAGTTGTCCGTGACTGGACCTAACGGCCAGGGGTACCTTTAGAAAGAGTCTATATATTGCAGGAACTCCTGAGGGTGTGATGCATTTCTGTATATGAAGCTACATCGTTTCCTCCTTGGAGGAGAACACGTCATGCTGTGTCAGAATTGACTGGCAAGTTTTCCCCTTCCCACAATATCAGGAGCAGTTGAACTTACAAACTTCTGTAATTCAGAGCTCAAATTCTTGGAAACCAACGTGGACTCAAGAATATCAAGATAGGACATGGGACTGGGCCTACCTCAGCGGACCCAAATGTCTGGGGTCATAGTTAATATTTGCCCCATGTCAACTCTAAATCAGACTGCAACCCATGCAACCATGGCCAATCTGGTGGGCAACTGGGCTACCTTCCCGAAACTGGTGCTGCTGCCACTTACAAGGATGGGGTAGGATGAGGGTGAGGGCAGGGTTGTGTGGGTTCTCTGGTGGAGCCAATCCAACAATTCTGCTGGTGTGCCCACACAGCTTCAACTTGGTCACCCCCCTTTCCTGCCCCATCCATCCTGGTAAGTGGCAGTGATGCCAGACTCTTGGAAGGGTAGTACCACTCAACTCCACTGCGTACTATAGGACTGAACTGTTTCCTACCTGATTAAGCCCACCCCTGGACTACTGGTTTTGTTTTGTTTAGTGCTCCTTGGGTTGAGACCAACAATGTCTGGGGACAGAGCCAGTGAACATGAGACAATGTGATGGAATACTGAGACTCTGGTACAGTGGTACCTCAGGTTACAGACGCTTCAGGTTACAGACGCTTCAGATTACAGACTCTGCTAACCCAGAAATAGTATCTCGGCTTAAGATCTTTGCTTCAGGATGAGAACAGAAATTGTGCTCTGGCTGCAGCAGGAGGCCCGCTATTTAGCTAATGGCTAAAGTGGTGCTTAGAGTTAAGAACAGTTTCAGGTTAAGAACAGACCTCCAGAACGAATTAAGTTCTTAACCCGAGGTACCACTGTATATATGTTTCTCTCTCTTGGTTCCAGAGAGCTGCATTCAGAAATGGAAGATATTTCTGCTCATGTGAGGGGCCTCTCCTCTTTCCAATTATTGAGCCCGATTATTTCTCTTTTGACTTGGGCTGAGTTCACAAGGATCTACTCTCACTTAGTGGCACAAATGCAATTTGGGAAATCACCTTAATTTGTGTGTAATTTTGAAAGCTAGACCTGGACAATCCTTTGCAAATACTGAATACTGGTGAGGCATAGAATCCACATTCTATCTTCCTGTTGTCTTTATCACTGATATAGGTAACTGGAACCCACTTTTCCCCCCGAAAGCTTCTCTACATTTCCATAATAGCTGTTTTATGCCTGATAGTTACTTGCTTTGTTTTTCATTCCCATTTTATGGCAACATGTCTAAGCCCCATCAGTATTCAAGTTAGCACTCTAAAATGAAACTATAAATTTCAATTTAGAAGAAATAAGCCCTTATTCGGGCTCATAAGTTTTAAATAACACATTACCATGGGCTACATTAAGTTTGCATTTCTAATGTTATTTTATGCATTTGACAATAGATGTTCCACTCTGCACAGGAGTAGGGAGCAAATGCATGTGAAATGTAAGACTGCTTAAAATGTAGGAATTTATTAGAGCTGTCAGTCAGCAATGACAAGAGAGCTAAATTATTTCTGCAGATTTTTTTTTAGTGGATTTTTTGCAGCCTTCCCTATCTTCCAAAGTTTCAGAGATGTGAATAAATTGGTTCTGTCTTCAAGATTTATTCCCATTTTGAGGAAACTCCAGCTTTCAAAAAATAGTAATAAAGAGATAGTTTTTGAAAAGACACCATTATGGTGGTTACAGTTGACTTCATTGATTCCAGTAGTCCATTTCCCCATTGGTTGGTGGACAGGCACGAACCCACTTATAGCAAGAGATGTGTAAATGGTTGACCTAGAATGTATGGCCTGTGTGCTGTCAGTCTATGAAAGCAAGGTTAGCATTGTCACTAAATCTTAGAATCATAGAATCATAGAATCATAGAGTTGGAAGAGACCACAAGGGCCATCGAGTCCAACCCCCTGCCAAGCACGAAACACCATCAGAGCACTCCTGACATATGGTTGTCAAGCCTCTGCTTAAAGACCTCCAAAGAAGGAGACTCCACCACACTCCTTGGCAGCAAATTCCACTGTCGAACAGCTCTTACTGTCAGGAAGTTCTTCCTAATGTTTAGGTGGAATCTTCTTTCTTGTAGTTTGGATCCATTGCTCCGTGTCCGCTTCTCTGGAGCAGCAGAAAACAACCTTTCTCCCTCCTCTATGTGACATCCTTTTATATATTTGAACATGGCTATCATATCACCCCTTAACCTCCTCTTCTCCAGGCTAAACCTGCCCAGCTCCCTTAGCCGTTCCTCATAAGGCATCATTTCCAGGCCTTTGGCCATTTTGGTTGCCCTCCTCTGGACACATTCCAGTTTGTCAGTGTCCTTCTTGAACTGTGGTGCCCAGAACTGGACACAGTACTCCAGGTTAGGTAATCTTACCTAACATAAAAGTTTCAGATGGATTTGAAGAAGGATTTGAAACTAGGCAAGAGATCCATCAAATATGGCCAACTGGCCCAGTCATTTGACCACCTTTTCTTTCATTGTCATTATTACTCATTGAAGTCAGTAAGTTCTTGTGGAGATGGCAGCCTTTGTTTCATATTACACCACAGAGCCACCTGAAAGTTTGTTGATCCCTAATCCTATAGGAAAGAGACTGACATCTCATGCACCATCATGGGAGGGGTGTTTCCAGCTTTGTTGTTCTTGTTTAGTCATTTAGTCGTGTCCGACTCTTCATGACCCCATGGACCAGAGCACGCCAGGCACTTCTGTCTTCCACTGCCTCCTGCAGTTTGGTCAAACATGCTGGTAGCTTCAAGAACACTGTCCAACCATCTCATCCTCTGTCGTCCCCTTCTCCTTGTGCCCTCCATCTTTCCCAACATCAGGGTCTTTTCTAGGGAGTCTTCTCTTCTCATGAGGTGGCCAAAGTATTGGAGCCTCAGCTTCAGGATCTGTCCTTCCAGTGAGCACTCAGGGCTGATTTCCTAAAGAATGGATAGGTTTGATCTTCTTGCAGTCCATGAGTCTCCTCCAACACCATAATTCAAAAGCATCAGCTCTTCGGCGGTCTGCCTTCTTGATGGTCCAGCTCTCACTTCCGTACATCACGACTGGGAAAACCATAGCTTTAACTATACGGACCTTGGTTGGCAAGGTGATGTCTCTGCTTTTTAAGATGTTGTCTAGGTTTGTCATTGCTTTTCTCCCAAGAAGCAGGCGTCTTTTAATTTCATGGCTGCTGTCACCATCTGCAGTGATCGTTTCCAGCTACCCCACCCTTTATAACGCATCCCTGTTTCTTTGTTATAAGCCGTTTTGAGATGATTAAAATGAACAGATGAATATGCCCACACCCCTCATTTCAACCACAACCTGATATATGCCTACTGAGGAGAATTACTTATATTTGCATTGAGTTAAATGAGACTTACTCCCAGGTAGGTGTATATAGCAGAGGTGAGTAGCCAATGGCCTCCCATATGTGAACCTTGGGAACAGCTGCCTCCTGCAGACAATGTCTCTCCTTTCTCACAATTAAACTACATGGCCTAGATTTTCCTGCTGGCTACATCAGGGATGGGGAATGTGAAGCTCTCTGAGTATTGATGGACTACATCGCCCATCAGCAGTCCAACAACTTATGGAGGACAACGGGTTCCCCATTCCTGGCCTGTGTAGTACAACTGCAGCTGAACTTTGTCATTGTTCAAATTAGTGAGTAATTTAGATACTCAATTCTTGTCAATGGTTTAATCGCCATAACTTCTAAGATATTTCCAGTGGAGTTCAAACAATTATAAGACACTAAGTGTATTCTTTTTTTGTGGGGGAGGACATTCTGAACATTCCTGAACAGGGTCTTTTGGATCCCTGTGAACAAAGAATACAACATCTATCTTTCTTTCTTTCTTTCTTTCTTTCTTTCTTTCTTTCTTTCTTTCCTTCCTTCCTTCCTTCCTTCCTTCCTTCCTTCCTTCCTTCCTTCCTTCTTTCTTTCTTTCTTTCTTTCTTTCTTTCTTTCTTTCGTATGTATGTTCTTCCTCCCAAAGGAGTCTTTTTAATGTTGGGTTTTGGGGATAAGTACTCTCAAAAAATCATATTGGTACATTTATAGTATTGTCATTGAACTTTCCTGGATACAAATTCTGGTGATCATCTCAAACCCTCCAAGTGTCCCAGTTTTCCAGGAACGTCCCCGATTTAGAGAAGCTGTCCCAGTTTCTGATTTGATCTTGAAATGTCCCACTTTTCCTTCCCTGTTTTCATTGGATAAATGTTGAAGGGTATGGAGTTATCTGACCCCTGAGCCGTCTGAAGGCAATCCTGTATAGGAAAGTTTTTTAAATGTTTAATGTTTTATTGTGTTTTTATATATGTTGGAAGCTGCCCAGAGAGGCTGGGGCAACCCAGTAAGATGTGTGGGGTATAAATAGTAAAAAAAAAAAAAAAATCATTATAGAATGGGACATCCCTATTTTCACTGGGCAAATATTGGAGGATATGTAATCTGTTTCCAAATCTCAGAATTAGGAGGATATTACCGCAAATCTCCTCATAGTATGTCAGTAACTCAAGTGCACTTCTTCAAACTAGAGTTCAAAGAGCCCAAGTCTTGGAATATATGATTTCTTAAATTCCTATTAATTGAAGCTGGAAACCATCTCATGAAGTATATCTACAATCTACACATGCTGCCTTTATTCAATGTCAAATTTCAAACAAATCCTCCTCACAAACCTTTCTCTGTGCTTTACTTTGTTACTGTTTTGTCCTCTCTCATTTCTTCCCGTGAGCTTGCTTACCCACTGTCTTCATTCTGCTCAGTTCGCTCTGACTTTCTCCATCAATATTTCATTTTTGCCCCTTTTTTCCCTTGTAGGCCCTTATGCTTAGAAGTTGCTTCCTCTCACTGGCAGGGGGTTATCAATAGAACAGACTTAAATGGTTTAACAGCTATTCCCTCTCCACTGAAAACACTGAGAACGGTTGTTCTGCGAGGGGGCCTCCACATCTCTAACAATTCCCAGGAATCTTTGCGGGAAGCCATGAAAGTGAAACAGAAATAAAAGTGACATGTGTAGATTGTAGATAGGGCCTTTTTTCTGCCTCACCTTCTATTTTCTCCTCTTCTTAAAAATGTATGGAGTGCTGTTTCCCCCCTCACCTTTATTAGCTGATTAACTCCCTTTTCCTTTCTCTTTAAAAGTATATTTTTAAAATACCCACAAATCTATCGGCTGAAAAATTGTGTGAGGTGAATTGAATCCTTAAAAAAGAAAAGAAAAAAATCTTATCATTGCATGTTTTCTTCACAATGGTTCCCCACACCCATTCTTCAACGTGTGGTGTAAATTCTTTATTTATTTTGGGAATCATCCAGGCAAAATGGAGCCCTACTTACCTGGGAGTATTCCCCATTGAATTCAGTAGCACTTGCTTCTGGGTAGACATGGTTAGAATTATGCTGTGACTCTCATTGACTGCAAAGTCAATTGTTTAACTTTCCACACATGTGTTGCTATACCCAGACATGTATATTATATAATGTATATAATGGTGTGCATGTATTTTTATTGATATGTGCTTTCAGTGCTTTTTTTCCCCTTAAAAAATGTTTAGGGGTACTCTCATTTTGACTCAAGGAAATCATTATTTTGTAGTTCAGATCGGGGAAAATACAGTAAATGGACCAAAGTACAAAGATTCACAGAATGATTAGGGGTTCCCCCTGAAAAAAAGCACTGCATGCTTTCATTTTAAATAAATGTATGCATAGATTAATAGATATTATGATACAGACAGTGACTGTCTGAACATTGATCACTATCAGCACATCAGTATTAGTGATCCCTTTGTGAATGTCCAAATCACAGATATACCAGCCAACGATGGCTGGCATTTAAGTGAGATAGCTCTGGTAATGTTTTAAGAAGGGTTTTTACATGCGTGTCGAGGTCCCCAAGCCACCCCCCATATAACTCACAACGCACACTTAATTTTTGTTAAAGGTTTTGGGCATAATTTTGGCCACAACTTTATTTAAATACAAAACCGTGAGTGGTTGTTTAGGCATTGGTTAAGACTATCTGTCCCCCCGCCTGGGGACAGAACTGACTTCCGGGCACCACCGAAAGACAGTGCGGGGGAAAGCAAGTCGGGGAGAAATGGAGCTGAGTAACAGACCCTCAATTCTCATCCGCATGCTCCCCGAAGGCTTGCCGGCCCTAGTCCCATTCCAGGGATTGGACGAAAAGATGGCAAGCCCCAGGATTCCTTTAACGGAATTCCCTTTCCGCAGCAACCATGGAGGGGCAGGCACAGCCTATCCTAACCCCTCCTCCACCAATTTATAACCAATGCCTAACCGCAACCTTACAAGTTGTGACGATTTGCTACGCAGTAGGCAAAAACCAAGTGGCCCAGCCAATCAGCCAGATGGACAAAATTCCTACCAGGCCCCTGCCCCAATGGCAGACGACCCCATGACAGGCATAGCAAGGTCAATGCAACAACCCCTTACTCAAGGGTGGGTGGGCGGGTGATCCGTTGCACGCAGCAAAGAGAAAGCTCCAGGCTGTGTGCAGAGTATTTAAACATTTTACCCCTCCCACCAAAATTGCAACATAACTTTTACCCCAGCAACGCAGTGAACCAATCACTGCCCCAGGCCATCTTTAGAGACACTGCCTGGTAACAGAGGGGTGGCTCAGCAGACCCCACCGTAACACGTGCTCTCCCTGAAGGAGAACACGCTTTGTGGCATGTGCACCAGCACAGGGATGTGCCTTTGAAAGGAGTTCCCATTGAAACCAATACATAATAGAAAGGTCATCTGCAATTAGCTGTACATTATGCACAAATGTGTGGGTTGGGTTTTTTTAACGCCTACAATTCCTGGTGCAACAAATGCTCAGATTCAAGAAAAATCACTTGGTATTCTCAGTATTCATGTGAGAACGTTGCCATTCACCAGATGTTGGGTGTTCATGATCACATATGTATTTCTGCTGATAAGAACAATAAATAGTAATATTAATATGTCCTAAATACATTCCAGAAATATTACTGTCATTCTTATTTTATTGCATTGTCTGCTTTCATTCTCTTATGCTCCTCTACTTTATTAACAGCATCAAGATAGCAAAGGCGCCTCTGGCCCCCACAAGCTTCAACAACATTTGGCATGGAAACTAATCTAAAAATAATCCCAAAGCATGCACATGAAATTCAATTATAGAACAAAAGGCATCCTGTATGAAATTATGGCGGCTTATATTCAGGGTTCTGGTGCTGTCAGATGTTACAGAGATTTTATTTTTTGTTTGCCAATACAATTTCAAAAAAGCCGACGTAGCCAACAGCACCACTTACGGCCGGAATCTGAAACTTCTCCCTTCCATGTAAAATAAAATAAAATAAAACCCCGCGGAAAACAAGTTGCTTTCGTATACAGCAATTAGTTGTCAAGTACATTAAGACCGCCACTGTTCAGCAGAAATCTATCATATGGGAGGATTTGGGGCTGGGTTTGCGGAAAGAACCTAGCGGGAGCTTTTTGTCTCCCCTTGTCTGTATCAGCCACTAGGAAGCTGTTAACACAAACCGTATGCAGTCAAATGTGTTTGCATTACACAGGCGTCAAGTGCTCTCCCCCCTTTTGTTTGTTTTAATGTTTGACCGTGCACATCTCGAAAGTTCCATCCCATTGGGCTTTGCCAAGAAGATACTATGCAAATCAGCTACCTCTTGACAAAGGAACACAGTAATTCACTTTTTTGTTAAGCAATGTGTGATTACCATTCCGTTCTTTTGAACTCCAGCCAGCTTGCGATTCCCTCTCAACTTCAAGCAGGTGTTTTGCTGTTGCTAGGCCAGGAACACAGCCCTGTGCTGGAGTCTTTCAAGTGCACTAGCTGTGCCGATGAATTTTGCCTCCAAACGCTCCTCAGGCAATGAACTGACTAGTCCAACATGCTCACAGCAATGCTAATCTTGCTCAGGGACATGTGCTGCACATGAAAGACTGCTTCTTTCCTTCATAATTTTTAATTGATATAGTTTGCCCACTGCAGAGTTTGTCTCTCTCTCTCTTTCTTTTCTTTTTTTTTTCTTTCTTTCTCGCTTTCTCCGGACAAATGCAAAACACCTTTTTCAAAATGCCAAGGGTACAGTCAATTTTTTTTTCTTTAACAAAAAGAAAACACAACCTGCATGCAGGGGAAAGAATTGAGTTTGATTTGAAAGATTAGATAAGATGAAGATGTAATAATCAGTAAATGGAAAAATAGAGAATTGTTCTGTATGTGCCCTGTGACTAGCATAGTAAGATGTCGTATTTTTTTATTATTATTACAAAGACATCCCATTTCATTTTTTATGATATAGAATTTGACTGCTCCTAGTAAGGGGTTCATGATGGACAAAATCTGGCAATGCATTTCCCTCGTGCAACCTTCACTAACAATTAGATAGCTCGCAGTGAGATATAGGGGCAGAAAAAAATAAAAAATAAAAAATCAATCCCTGATGCCTTGGTGGCTTGGAGAGATAAAGACTGAAACTCGTTGCACAAGATCAATTAAAAGACAATCTTGTTAAATATGTGACCACATTTTACACTGCCCAGTTTCCATTTTGAGAATATGAAGGGAGGCTGTGTGTACACAGGATGGCAAAAACAACACACAAACCAAACACAACCAAACACAACACAGCAAACAGTGTTTGGCTGCAATCCTGCTAACATCTTTGTTTGATTGTTTGTGTCGCTTTTTCCAACCCAAGGATCTATGTACTAATAATGTACTGGATTAACAACTTTATTAAAACTAAGCAATACATTTACAACATGAAATTAAAAGGAGCAAGGACCATCATCAAGTCAATACCTTGGACAGCAGAAAAATTCAGGAAATTCAAATATCTGGGAGAATTTATTATTTTACTTATTTTATTTTTATTTTTATTTAGTATTAAGCTGGCAATAGAAAGCACAGAGGAAAGAGGCCAGACAAGACAGCCATGTTAGTAAATTTCAAAGCATTAGTGCTACTGCTTATGGTCTTTCAGAGATGGAATATAAAGGGGTGCCTTGCTCGCTGCTTTTAAGGCATGGGGAGCTACAGGAAAAGATATAAAAAACCCCAGAAATTAATTTATTTATTTTACAATCATTTTTATCGGTTTTATAAATACAAAACACAAATAAACAAACTAGTAAAAACATATCTGTATAAAGACATTCTCTGAATCTTGAAACTTCCCCCATCCCATCCTTGGAGTCTTATTTTAAGTGTCTACAACTGCCTATTCATCCATACTCCAATGTTTATATCAAACCATATTATCCATATCCATTTTTTCCCCTACAAGGGAATCAAAATCCTGCTCTTGTCTCCATCTGCTTACAATGGTCTCCTAGGTAACTTATAAACTTTCCCCATTCTTTTATAAAGTTTTTATCCTCTTGGTTTCTGAGATTTCCAGTCAGCTTTGCCATCTCAGCATAGCCCATCAGCTTGGTTTGCATTTCTTCTCTGGTAGAAATGTTGTCTTCTTTCTAACTCTGGGCCAATAGCATCCGGGCAGCTGTTGATCCATACATAAAGAGTATTTTGTGCTCCTTTGGAATATCGGTACCTGTAATCCCTAGTAAGAAAGCTTCTGGTTTCTTAACAAAAGTTATTTTAAGCATTTTTTTATTTCATTATATATCATCTCCCAGAAAGCTTTTGTTACCTGACACGTCCACCGCAAATGTAAGAGGTACCTTCTTTTTCTTTACATTTCCAGCAAATATTTGAACTTGTCCTACTAGACAGCATCTTAAAAAGTAGAGACATCACCTTGCCCACAAATGTCTGTATAGTTAAAGCTATGGTTTTCCCAGTAGTGATGTATGGAAGTGAGAGCTGGACCATAAAAAAGGCTGATCGCCGAAGAATTGATGCTTTTGAATTATTGTGCTGGAGGAGACTCTTGAGAGTCCCATGGACTGCAAGAAGATCAAACCTATCCATTGTGAAGGAAATCAGCCCTGAGTGCTCACCGGAAGGACAGATCCTGAAGCTGGCCACCTCATGAGAAGAGAAGACTCCCTGGGAAAGATCCTGATGCTGGGAAAGATGGAGGGCACAAGGAGAAGGGGACGACAGAGGACGCGATGTTTGGACAGTGTTCTCGAAGCTATGAAAATGCGTTCGACCTAGCTGCAGGAGGCAGTGGAAGACAGGAGTGCCTGGCGTGCTCTGGTCCATGGGGTCACGAATAGTCTAAATGACTAAACAACAACAACAATTTATTATTTATACCCCGCCCATCTGGCTGGGTTCCAACAGAACACTAAAATATAATAACCTATTAAACATTAAAAGCTTCCCTAAACAGGGCTGCCTTCAGATGACTTCTAAAAGTCTGGAGGTGTGCTGCATGACGCGCCATTTTGTTACCTGGACAGGTTAGGCCACGCCCACCTTCTATCAAATGCTAAAGGAAGGATGCTGCAGCCAGGAGGAACAGGAAGTTTCGACTGGCTAGACCAAACATTCCCTCGCATGTCTTCTCTAGCATTTCAAGGAATGCTGTACTTGACTGCCTCTCATGGATCATATCCCACAGTCACTGATACTTATTGTAAGGGAGAGTGGAAGTGGTGGCGAGGTTGGTGTGGTGCAAACACATGCAGGAGCTCTGGATTTGCTCTGTCAGTGCCTCTGCACTTCAGCAATCTTCCTGCCACCTCCTGCTGCCACTTTCCTTCCCAGTAAAATCAGTAGCAACTCAGCTGTTGGGAGGTCAAGTGAACATGGCTGCCCCATTACTGGCCCATATATTAGCTAGATCTCAACATTCTGTCCAGTTCTCTCAACAAATTGTCCCCTTAAGCCAGTGTGGTGTCATGGTTAGAGTGTTGGACTAGGATCTAGGAGACCAGAATTCGAATCCCCACTCCGCCAGAAAGCTCACTGGGTATAACCTTGGGCCACTCACCACCTCTCAGCGTAATCTACCTCAAAGGGTTGTTGTGGGGAATAAATGAGGAGGGAGAGAACCATGTGTGCCAAACTGAGGTCCAGGGGTGGGATAAATGCAATAAATATAATAACAATAATTCTCTATTGTTGATAGATCCCATCAAGTTCTATGGGGCAAAGTGGATAAATTGCTAATCTGGATTTTTATGGGGTGGGAGCAAAACAGGCTTTTCATGCCAGACACATTTCACCAACTTCAACTCAGGGCTGGGCTAGGTGAAAATGTTTGCTCAGGCCTTGTGGCCTATGTTTTTCCTGAAGAGACAGGGGAGTAAGAGGAAAGGGACAAGAAAACTCAATCTCTTCTCTTGCCAATCAGAAATGGAGGCTGTGAACTAATTTAATGTAATTTGCAAAATTTTCTTGGGGAGGGGAGGGGCAAAAGGAAAATACATCAGTGGGCTAATCCTGGATTCTATGTACAATACAATGCAATAACCTAATATTCAAATATTTCCCCATTCAATTAAATTGAACTTGAGCAACTATAGCTTGCTAGTTTATATTAATAGTCATTATTTATTAATGCCTGCTGTGTTGAGATATACATTTCAGTGCTGTGTTTTGTCATTAAGTGAATGGATTTAAGTAAAATTCACTTTGTGCACAATAGTGTCCACACAGATAAATTCCTGCCAACCGAAAACCTAATTTTACAATATAATTTCCCCTTAGATCTTGCTTTAAAATCTTAGCTTAAAGCTGATTGAGTCTAATGGAGTATTTGCCAGGGACTGCACAACATCAAATGATGTAAAAAGTTGAAAATTCATTCAGACAGTAAAATATAAACAGGGAATGTAACCAATGCTGGGAAAGGAAGCTTTTCTTTATTATTCAGACAGGGGGGGGAACTAACAATGTAGTCCTTTTCAGATTAACTGCAGTTCAATGGGGCTTACTCCCAGGTAAACGAGCAGAGGATTTCAGCCTAATAAAATAATCCTATGCAAATTTACTCAGAAGTAAGTCTTACTGTATTCAGTGGGGCTTGCTCTCAGGTGAGTACTGATAGGATTGCAGCCTTGCACATCTACCATGAAAGGAGAAATGCCAGCCATATTTCTATTTCTCAATTCCTTCACAAAGCTCAAGGTGGTATATCAGGTTCCTCTCATTTTGTCCTCACAATAGACCTGCAAGCGGAATAGGCAGAGATTGGATCAGAACCGTCCACCGAGCTTTCCCTTGCATGCGAGTTAAAACGTAGTAACAAGTTAATATTTATAATTGTTCTCCTTTTTTATTATTAAATTATCATTCCTCTAAGCCGCACAGGGAAGCACACGGGAAATTCTTCCATTTTATCATTACAGTGATCCTGTGATGTAGGTTAGATTGGGAGTGAGCTTCATGACCAAGCCAAGCAGAAATTTGAACCAAAATAGTTCCCAGTAGCCCTGCTGACAGTTCCTAAGTTAACTGGTTGATAGACATGCGTGTGTGAATCATTCAGGAACAAATATCCTATGCCCAATAATTATACATACAGGGTTGGCTCCCGACCAAGTTAGTCTTAAGATAATTTCTATTTATACCAATGAGAACTTAGTGCAATTATTTTAGCTTAGACCCAGCTCAGTATTTACAGCCCAACTATCTCTCATTAGAATAAAGAATAAAAATCAAAATGTTCATCCACAAGGGTTTTCTCTATTTTATCCTCCCACCAACTCTGTGAGGCAGGTTTAGAGATCATAAATGGTTCAAGGTTCCCCTGTGGCTTCATGGCTGAGCAGCAATCTGAACCTGTTTTTCCTCAGTGTGTCTCTAAGCCATTTCACCAGTAGGAGCTTTCTATTGTCATGAAATCTTTGCCATGCTAACTCACCTCCAGAGAAACTACGGTATTTTCACCATGGAAATCCAGCATACTGTAAGGGCATTGCTTGGGGCTCACATTAGTTCATGAAGGGCACTCCTGGACCTGTTGTAACTCCATATCATCGCCACTTGATATATGAACGTGACCTAAAATATAATACTCTTCTGCAGCAGATTGGTAACAGTGGGCAAGCTGTCTTTCAGGTTAGCTTTTCTGCCATTACTGACTTTGTTGAGGAACTCTTGATATGTTTCAAACCCATTGCCTACACCACTCTGCTATATGAAACTCACTTTTCAGTTGGTAGAGCATGAGACTCTTAATCTCAAGGTTGTGGGTTCGAGCCCTATATTGGGCAAAAGATTCTCACATTGCAGAGAATCAGATTATCCTTCCAGCTCTACAATTCTATGATTCTGCAAGTCTTCCTAAGACTTCCTGTGGCTGCATTGAGACACCACTTTGTGCCATTTTCCTGTTTCCTTATTTGATAAGGTTTGCATTATTCCACTTTTGCATTAATTGCTTCCAGAACAAAAATCATCTGCAATCTGGGAAACCGCAGTAATTTTGCACTGTAATTTCCCCCATGGTTTTGACAGATCACGCAACTCCCACTCACATGACAAAATCACGGTTGGTACTCTGGCATACAGTTCTTTCCTACTGCTTTCATGGGTGAATCATGCGGGGACAGAAGTGCACATGTGCATAAAGGGTGGTGACATGTCCGATGATGTCCACTACGGTGTTGCACAAAGCTCACTGGTATGAATTAAATTTAGTGTGACGTTTTGGTATACCAGTTGAAAAGCCACAGTTCCTGAATGCAACAGGTAATGTACTACAGAAGCAATGTTAGAAACCAGGGCAGAAGCCCTAGTATTATAACCAGGAAAACTGGCCACAATACAGTGGTACATTAGATTACAACCATTTTGGATTACAACCATGTCAAACCCTGAAGTGTATGTCCCTTTTTTTGGATGACAACCCATATATATATTTTGGATTACAGCCAATTATTTTTTGGAGACCCCATTGGCGAAAGTGCGCCTTGGGTTACAACCTGTTTTGGTTTACAACCGGACCTCCAGAACGGATTATGGTTGTAAACCAAGGTATCACTGTAATCTCCTTGTCTGAATGTACCCCATGACAACACTTGTGCACATTAGTAACATCTTATCTTTTTGCTCCAGTGAAATAGTTCGGCTGAGCCAGTGAACTCTCTCTCTCTCTCTCTCTCTCTCTCTCTGCGCGTAATATATGCAATTTTCTAAAAGTAGCAGTAAGGTCTTTTGAAGCTGGGATTGTACCATTTCCCCCCCTGCTGGACTTTTCAATTAAGCTTGCATGTTCTATGGTATCACTGGTGCAGAAATAATCACCATTTGGGAAAGAGTTGAGCAGTCAACGCTTGGACATTTCGAAGATTCCCTTATTGACTGTTTAGTAAATAAATCTTTTGCTTGAATTGCCGTGTGTCAGGGAGATCTTTCTCGTTGAGCAAAAGGTGACGGGAGCTGAATGTGGGAGCACCGCGGGACAGCTGTTTGGTCTGGCAAAGGCCTCCGTGCGCTTGTACTATATATCCAGAGCGACCTTTTGGATTCCATGTACATAGTAACAATTAAAAGTACACAATGACTGAACAATGTTCACTGTGACAGACTGCAGGTTGGCCGCTTCCCATAACAGCCTCCCAGGCAGATAGGAACAAAGAGCCGGGGCCCATCTGTACTCTGGCGCTGAATGCCTCATGTTCCAAAGAGCGCTCTTTGTTTCTCCAAGCGCCCCAGGAAGCTCTTCAACAAACAAAACTCAGAGGTCCAGAGGAGCCCAGTCATGACATTAATATGATAATATATTCCGGATTGCTCTGACAGATTTGACAAAGAAATAGATTCTTTTTGATAATAAGTTGTTGGGTTGATTAGATGGAATTTGTTTGACTCCGGCATGATTATTGCGATTATTCAGCAGGCACAACGGTATCGGTTGTCTTATTGCTCCCTTGCCAACCAGCATTCTCAACATATCAAAGCTTTAATATTTCCTGTGCTTTGTGCACATAAGAAACCCAGTGTGGTGTAGCATGGGGAAAGCAGAAAGACAGGCTGATGTTTACCACTGGCCAATTTCTCCTAGACCAAGGGGCACCTGTTGGTTTGTGGGATTCTGACAAAGAATGCTGGGCTGTGTGGATTTTGGTCTCATCCGGCAAGGGACATCTTACATTATTAGGCAAGAGCGCATACATAGGACACTTAAAACCTTAACTTGTAAGAGATCCTGAATATGCAGGTTTGCTTTGCAAATGTAAACTATATTTTTTTATAAGAACATGGATTCTTATTAAAAAAAATAAAGTACTGCTACATTAGACTGAAATCAGAACACTCCCAGTGTGTTAAACAAAACACTCCTTTTGATCAAGGAGACTCGGATTAAAATCTTTGCTCAGTCGCAAATCCTTGCTCTTCAAAGTGAAAGACCCAGTTTCCAGACCCCCTCCACATTCTCAGGTTACAAACACCGGGTTACAGACTCCACTAACCCGGAAGTGGAGTTAAGAACTTTACCTCAGAATGAGAACAGAAATTGTGTGATGGCGGCGCGGCGGTAGCGGGAGGCCCCATTAACTAAAGTGGTACCTCAGGTTAAGAATGGTTTCAGGTTAAGAATGGACCTCCGGAACGAATTAAGTTCGTAACCAGAGGTACCACTGTATGTGGAGGATACAACCTCTGGCTTCCCTGCTTCCCAGCACTAACTCTCACGAGTGGGGCGCCCATGTTAACTGCTACAGTTGAGTGGGGATTGTATTTCTGCTTGCAGGATGGAACAACCCTAGTGTCTTTATATCTGCACAATTCAAAGTGTTGGTGCTGACCTTTAAAGCCCTAAACTGCCTCGGTCCAGTATATCTGAAGGAGCATCTCCACCCCCATCGTTCTGCCCGGACACTGAGGTCCAGCTCCGAGGGCCTTCTGGCGGTTCCCTCACTGCGAGAGGCCAAGTTACAGGGAACCAGGCAGAGGGCCTTCTCGGTAGTGGTGCCCGCCCTGTGGAACGCCCTCCCATCAGATGTCAAAGTGATAAACAACTACCTGACATTCAAAGTGATAAACAACTACCTGACATTCAGAAGACATCAGGGAAGTTATGTGACATTTTAGTGTATTTTTCATCTTTGTTGGAAGCCGCCCAGAGTGGCTGGGGAAACCCAGCCAGATGGGCGGGGCACAAATAATAAATTATTATTATTATTATTATTATTATTATTATTATTATTATTATGCACTAAAGTAGCTTTCTGACTACTTGACGTAAGATTGGATAAGATTGATCTTATTTCACCCTAAGGGGCAAGTGGTGTGTGTATCAGTAGAGTGGAACACAGCGGCCTTATACCAAAACAGGCCATTGGTCTATTTTGATATACACAGACAGGCATCTCTTTAGGGTTCCAGACAGGAGACTTCCCAGTCCTGCGCAACCCTTAGATGCCAAGGAATGACCCTGAGCCTTCAGCCTGAGAAGCATCTGCTAGGCCACCAAGCTACTGAGTCTGACTTCATCTCAAGTAAAATTGGGTGGGCATTGGCCGCCTGTAGGTAATAGCTATTATACACACGTAATGGAATGTGCCCTGTGTCTTAGCAGTTGAAGGAAAAAAGCAAAGAGAAAACATTAGTCACTAAACACTCGGGAGTACCCAGTTCCCCCCACAGCTTTTCCAGCTGCAATCCAAGTGTGATCTAATAAAAACATAGCACACTTAACAAGGAGTTTGATGGAGTGTTAACAATCCTCAACTTCACATTGAGCTGTTAACCAACAAAGTAGTCATTAAGTGTTGGTAATGGCTGTGCTTCTAGAGATGATTGCTTAATTCTAAATGTACTAGAGTAGTCCCTGCCTTCTGGCTAGAAGACACATATTCTATTGCAGTGTTTTAATTTCTTTCCATTTGCTTAGCTAATCTGCTTGGTGAAAGTTGTAGGCTTGGCCTACAATGACTTCTAAACAGACTGGGCTCCATTCTCAGGGTAGGGCTAGTGGCTTAGCGGAAACTGCAATCCTATTATCTTGATCATCCATTAAAAAAAGGTAGGTAACCATTATTAGATCAGTGCAGATGGTGACAGCAGTCACGAAATTAAATGATGTATGGAAGTGAGAGCTGGACTATAAAGAAGGCTGATCGCCGAAGAATTGATGCTTTTGAATTATGGTGCTGGAGGAGACTCTTGAGAGTCCCATGGACTGCAAGAAGATCAAACGTATCCATTCTTAAGGAAATCAGCCCTGAGTGCTCACTGGAAGGACAGATCCTGAAGCTGAGGCTCCAATACTTTGGCCACCTCATGAGAAGAGAAGACTCCCTGGAAAAGACCCGATGTTGGGAAAGATTGAGGGCACAAGGAGAAGGGGACGACAGAGGATGAGATGGTTGGATAGTGTTCTCGAAGCTACCAGCATGAGTTTGACTAAACTGCGGGAGGCAGTGGAAGACAGAAGTGCCTGGCGTGCTCTGGTCCATGGGGTCACGAAGAGTCGGACACGACTAACTGACTAAACAACAACCACCATTATTATCTCCATGTTTCAGACTGGGTATGTGCGCGCGCTAGGAGGCTTGTCTAAGGCCACCTAGTAAGCTTTGCATTGGGGACTTTCTGGCTTACAGCTCATGATACCTTAGTCTTCAACTAACTTGAGTTTTAGGTTTCTTTGTTTAGGTGTTCTGTTCTTCTATGTTTGTCTGTCAGCATAAAGAGGTGGATTTTTCCACATTAACTAAAGAGCAACAAGAAACTTTGTGCAGGGCCAGCCCAATACATTTTGTCACCTGAAGCAAACCACAAAATGGTGTCTCCCTCCCCACCAAGGAAGAAGGGGTAAGTGAAGATCTACGTTGGGAACAAGGGAGGGGGGATAAGTTCACAATTTGCTGCCCTTATAAATCTTGCCATCTGAGGCAGTCAGCTCTACTTACCTCATGGATGGGCAGGCCCTGACTTTGTGCTATAAATCTTCTTCCCTTCCATTCAGAAGCTCATACTGGAGTCCACGTTGTCTTGTTGGCAGCATTCAGGAGAAAGCCTCCAGCTATTCCCCAAGCTCTCATTTGTAGACATCATACTGGCAATGGAACAATGCTGCAGATTTTCATTCAAGGGATTATGAGACTATATATAAAGAAAACATAAAAAGATTTACATATATCCCATGTAATTTCTCTCATTGTATTTTTTTTTTAAGCACAGAAAAGACTGATGATTTTTTTCTGTTACATTAATTTGATATGAACTATGGTAAAAGGATTACACAATTTGCAGCACATTTCTCCTCTCTCTTTCCAATGCACATCTCTACTCAGCACACAACTTAGAAGAGTGCCAGCAAAGTTTGCAGCTCTCACATTTCTAACCAAATGGTGTTGTTTCCCTGGCCCACATACCTATGGAACTCCTGTTGGAAAATCTAAGGAATTATGCTGATACATGAAATGGGTTGTGGAAGAGTATTCTAACCCATAGTCCCAGGGGCAATTCCCGTATGCACATTCAAACTGCATGGCAGCAAAGCACCCTGTGAGCTACCACTCAAGTTGTGGATGGGTTGACACCCAGTTCAATTTATAGAGCTTACGAAAAATGAATTAATATTGGAGGGCAGGAGACAGAGGAGGTGCCTCGGCTAAGGAATCTGCTTGCTGCAGATTCTGAATCAATCAATCAATCAATCAGGCCATTGATCTAATTTGAGTCACGATCTGCCTAGATCAGATCAGGTGAGCCTGCTGTAGAATCCAAGAAGTGTGGATTCCTCCCACATCCCTAGTGGAAAGCCTGCTGTTCTAGGTATAGTACTTAATCTGGGCACTATGCTTTTGTTGATGCAGCCTAGAATCCTATGCAATGTGACAGAGCCCATAGGTTTGTCTAAAATGGCTCTTTGGGTTAATGCAAAGCCAGATGTACCCCATGTTGGTTTCTTTCTTTTTCACCTCAAAAGTAGTGAAGGGGATTCAAAGCCCCTCCAGCCTCAACCCCATATGTACCTTTTTTGTAACTCTCCATCCCTTCCCTCCCTTGCCTTTTCTCTGTTTTATTTCTCCTTGAATCCTCTCAGCCAGCCAGGTATCAAGTACTGGACAGGATGTGGTCACAATCATATGTATCCGCTTGGATGCAGCCAGTGCTTTTTTTGGGGGGGGGATATGTTTAGGGGTACTCTCATTTTCCTACTCATATTGAAATACTGCCCATCAATGAGGCCAAACTTAGATTCACAAGATGTTTGGGGGTATGTGTCCCCCCAGAAAAAAAAGCACTGGGTGCGGCTCTGTGTTGGGTTGAGTAATGGAAAATGAAGACTCCTATTGCAGGGAGTGACAAATCACTCCCAATCTTTTCAAAGTGATCCTAAAAATTGTTATCATGGATGCTTTAGTTGAGATTCCTGCATTGAAAGGGGCTGGACTAGATGACTCTTGAAGTCCTTTCCGACTATGATTCTGTGAGCCAGTGTGGTGTAGTGGTTAAGAGCGGTAGACTCGTAATCTGGTGAACCGGGTTCGCGTCTCTGGTCCTCCACTTGCAGCTGCTGGGTGACCTTGGGCTAGTTACACTTCTTTGAAATCTCTCAGCCCCACTCATCTCACAGAGTGTTTGTTGTGGGGGAGGAAGGGAAAGGAGAATGTTAGCCGCTTTGAGACTCCTTCTGGTAGTGATAAAGTAAAGGTAAAGGTACCCCTGCCCGTATGGGCCAGTCTTGACAGACTCTAGGGTTGTGCGCCCATCTCACTCAAGAGGCCGGGGGCCAGTGCTGTCCGGAGACACTTCCGGGTCACGTGGCCAGCGTGACATCGCTGCTCTGGCGAGCCAGAGCCGCACACGGAAACGCCGTTTACCTTCCCGCTAGTAAGCGGTCCCTACTTATCTACTTGCACCCGGGAGTGCTTTCGGACTGCTAGGTGGCAGGCGCTGGGACCGAACGACGGGAGCGCACCCCGCCGCGGGGATTCAAACCACCGACCTTTCGATCGGCAAGCCCTAGGCACTGAGGCTTTTACCCACAGCGCCACCCGCGTCCCCACGGTAGTGATAAAGCTTGATATCAAATCCAAACTCCTCCTCCTCCTCCTCCTCCTCTTCTTCTTCTATGGTTCTATAGATTTATTCTCAGTCACACTCTCCATACATGTTTTCTTCCCAGAAGCGGACGCAAACAAGAATTCAGAATGTATTTTCTAGTCTGAAACACATGCTCCGATCAATGACATTCATTGGAGAAGAACAGCTCTCCTCCAGCAATTATAATTATTTCTGAACTACTTCCTGGGTTCTTCTTTGGCAGCATTCAAAAGCTGAGGGAAAGAGAAAGGGGGGGGGAGTTTTGATTGCCACCTTTGCATTCCAGTCTCTAGCAAAGTTGCTCCCGCTGTTCCCCGCAGCGTCACAATATTGCTTAGCGCCTCATGACTCTGGCACAATGTGTTATGCATCAGTGTTTAAGAGGATATTGCTCCCCATTATTGCCCTCTCTCCAGAGGACGACAAACTGCATTAGTCTGAATTACCAAATTCAAACTTTATGGGCAGCCGTTCTCCCCACAAAGGCTTTAGCATTTTTATGTCATAATCCATCCATTATCCTCTTCCTCACATGCTTTATAACCATTAAGTTATTGAAAAAATTCTCAACAGATGTCATCTTAAGATGAATGTTACCGGGCCAATTGGTATCAAGCCTGGTATCAGGATATTGCTCGACTTCACTAAAAATGTCAGGAAGAGAACAGTTGAGCTCTAAAAAGAAGTGGACATGGCTTGCAATGGCTATTTTCCTGACAATTCCAGCCATCCTTTAATAAAGTATTCAGATTTCTAGTTTGCTGAAGAGGCAGTTTCATTTCTTCCTGCTTGATAACAAACAAACAAACAAACTGGGATTATATTAAATCATGTGAGACTAAGCATGCAAACCTTAGCATATTTACTCAGAAGTAAGTCCCAATGATTTTAATTGAGGTTTTTCCCAAATAAGGTGCATAGGATCAAAGCCTAGAGATGGGGAATCTGTGGCCCTCTATATGTTGGACTCTACTTTCCCCAGGGATAAAGGTCAGTGTGGGTGGGAAAGTTATTTTTGAGAGCAGTTCTCTGGACCACAATTGGAAAACCAGTGGATTAGACAATTGATTTAGATTAGATCTGGGATCAGGGTACCTTAGGAATGACTTCTCCTATGAGTCCACATAAGAACTTCACTTACAAACAGCAGACTGTTGCAGAAATGGGGCAAGCTACTTCAACTAGAAAGATGACAAATGAAGAGATTTTGCCATTCCTCCAAATGTGCAGGATCTATTTTATCCCTGAGACCATTTAAACATTTGACGATGCCCCCAACAGTCTAAAATGGTACAGCCTAGGCCCCAGAAACAGATATACCACACAAGGTTTCTGTTCATCTGCATTAGAGCATATAAACGAAGAACTAAATTTGCTAGTAAACTTCCCCAATCAAGAACTCTGTGTATGCTTTGATGTGCACTTAAAACTCATTTGCCCCAAAGGACTTCCCCATTCACTTCAATGGATACACAACTCTTTGAAGAGATTAGTAAAGTCAATCCATTTTCAGTATTCTTTGAATGGTACCTATTACTTCACCATCACACCAGGATTTGCAAAGGTGCTTTTCAGCAGTTTTCTGTCTTTGCCCTTTTTTCTATGATAACACAAAACAATAAATGCTTTTACAAATCTTCTATTTCCTTACACTCTGGCTCCAATCTTGATAACTATTTTTAATGGGGCAATTTAACCTTTGGACCCCTGTCTCTATTGCAGACATTTTTGAAGAGCCCTTAATTGAAATATCCCATGCAACATGACATACAATGTTATTCTTTAGCTACTTTCATTATCCTTTTAGCTTTTATCTGCTTATTTATACAGACTCTGCTCAATCTTCTTCTTCTAGACTGTTTATGTATATTTAAAAAGACTTATTTGCTCATTTGATTCTTTGCAGACTACATAACCAATTGACCTCTTTAGCTTTTCTATTTGTTAAAAAAAAACCCTGAGATTAATTTCAGGGGCAGACTTTTAACTAGATCCCATATTGGGACAAGTACAGTGGTACCTCAGGTTAAGAACTTAATTCGTTCTGGAGGTCCGTTCTTAACCTGAACTGTTCTTAACCTGAGGTACCACCTTAGCTAATGGGGCCCCCTGCTGCCGCCACACTGCTGCCGAGCAATTTCTGTTCTCTTCCTGAAGCAAAGTCCTTAACCCGAGCTACTATTTCTGGGTTAGTGGAATACAGGAATATCAACTAAAGAATCTCTGACAGATGCCCAACCATCCTCTGCTTGAAAACCTCCAAGGAAGGATAGTCAACCATCTTCCGAGAGAGTCTTTTCCACTGTTGAACAGCTCTTGCCATCAGAAGGTTCTTCCTGGTGTTTAGTTGGAATCTCCTTTCCTGTAACTTATGACTTGAATCCATTGATTTTGGTCCTGTCGTCCAGGGCTCTCTTTTTGTGCTCATAGACTTTGGATTACGAGAAAGAAGAAGAAGAAGAAGAAGAAGAAGAAGAAGGAGGAGGAGGAGGAGGAGGAGGAGGAGAAGGGGAAGAAGAAGAAGAATTGAGAACTCCGTGTAATGTGTAGTAGTTTGAACTTTGGTTGAGCAGCAGTATAATTCCTTCTCACATCTGGCCGAGCAACCTCTAAGCAATGGCTTTAGAGAAAATGTACTCTGAAATATACTCTCTTTAATCCTCGGATACCGAAATAAAGTTGCAAAGCATACTTTGCCATGTATGAAGCCGAGGGCAACATTCTGCCTAACCTCTAATAAAATATTTTGCTTAATGCCTCTTCTAGGTACTACAATTTCAAGGGAAACCAAAAGAATTTAGCTAAGACTAGCAAACCCTTTCAATGAGGAAAGGGAGCTCTGCACATGCCAGTGTTTTCCTGAGTTATCCTGAAATGAAATTCAAAGCAAATTTGGAGCCTCCTCAAGCAAAGGAAGAGATTTTGATGGAAATCTTAGAGGGGGGTGGGAAGACCTGTGGTCCTCCAGACTACAACTCCCACTATCCCTGATCACTGACCAGGCAATGCCACCTGAAGCTCCATCGGTTCCCTACCCCTGACCTCAAGTTTAGATGACTCTACCAAAAGATTGTAGGGATGGTGGGTGAACTCAGATGATTTTACAGGGTCCTAATCCTCCTCTGACGGCTTCTCCTGTGCTAATTTCATCACAATTCACAGCACCAGAATACAAAACTGCAGAATTGGAAGACAAATGTAATACCAACTATTTCGGACTGGCAGGTTAAATTGATAAATTATGCGGAACTGGCTAGATTATCAGGGAGAATACGAGATCAGAAAGATCAGAAGTTTTCTGAAAACTGGAGTAAATATTTGGTGTATATAAGAGATAATTGTAAATCTTTAAAGACACCGGCAGGGTTTGATTAACTTCAACAGCATATGGTTAATTAGATAAACGAATAAAATACGAGATGTAATGAAACTATAAGATACTTACTGAAGGGGGGAAGGAAGTCTGAAGCTTGGCAGAGCTAAAGGTTGTATATGAGATCTATTTGTATAACAAATGTACATAATTGTATTCTGGTTGAAAATAATAAAAAAAAAATATTAAACACACACACACACACAAAAAAACAGAATACAAAACTGCAATATAATAATCAGCCTGAATTCAAATAGTAATTGCAAATAATAATAATTTGGAGGTTGAAAACTCCCCCAAACGGGAATCTCTGAACCTATTATAAGCAGGGGCGTAGGGGGGGCATGGGGGTGTCTCCCCGGGTTCCATAATGGAGGGGGGTGTCAAAAAAGTACAATTACTGCCCTACTAGGGCGGTTCATAAAAAACCTTTTTTGAAAACGCCTGCTCCAAAGGTCTTATCTTACTACACTGGAGATTATGTAGCTATAGCTGAAATTTCATGCATATCAGTTAATATCTTGACACTCCTCCATGAAAGTAACTGTTGACTTGGCTGTTTTCATATGTCGTGAAGGCTGAAAACACAATCCATCCTGTGGATTTAAGTATCTGTCCACAGTCGCCTCCTTGTTATCAGAGGCCCATAATCCACATTCCTTTGTAAGAAAATATGAAATAAAATAGAACTATTTCAGCAGGAGGGACGCGGGTGGCGCTGTGGGTAAAAGCCTCAGTGCCTAGGGCTTGCCGATCGAAAGGTCGGCGGTTCGAATCCCCGCAGCGGGGTGCGCTCCCGTTGTTCGGTCCCAGCACCTGCCAACCTAGCAGTTCGAAAGCACCCCCGTTTGCAAGTAGATAAATAGGGACCGCTTACTAGTGGGAAGGTAAACGGCGTTTCCATGTGCGGCTCTGGCTCGCCAGAGCAGCGATGTCACGCTGCCCACGTGACCCGGAAGTGTCTCCGGACAGCGCTGGCCCTCGGCCTCTTAAGTGAGATGGGTGCACAACCCTAGAGTCTGTCAAGACTGGCCCGTACGGGCAGGGGTACCTTTACCTTTTTAAGGAAAAGCAGGACATTACAGGATCAAATCAAAAACTGGGATGGCTTCTCTAAATCAGGGATGTCCCTGGAAAATAGGGACACTTGGAGGGTCTGTGGTCTCTGTGAAGGCAAAGGTGAGGTGCCACAATATATACTTCGTCTCAAGCATAAACCAAATTTGATTGGTCTTTCTGTTCTGCACAGGCTAGGGCTGAACTGGCTGAGGAGATTCAGATTGCTCCTCTTCCACACTTAACACATATCTGTG
Organism: Podarcis tiliguerta; assembly: GCF_965153285.1. Taxonomy (NCBI): domain Eukaryota; kingdom Metazoa; phylum Chordata; class Lepidosauria; order Squamata; family Lacertidae; genus Podarcis; species Podarcis tiliguerta. The sequence goes on along the minus strand of NC_139540.1, from coordinate 80,385,159 downwards.
GTAAGCTAATTGTAACCCCTGTTGCAATGGGTCTTCTTTGTCTCCAGAGGCATTCTCTGCAGGCCACACTGGCAGTGCCGGAGCTTCATGCTCCGGCACCGGGGGGCGGAGAGCAGGTGGGGGCGGGGATGGCATACATCCTGGGGGGCATGGTGTGCCACCTGAGGGGGCGTGGCACCCAGCATGGGCAGGAGGGCAACCACGATGGCACCCCACTGGGATCACCCTGCTGGGGGCGTTGCACTCCCCCCACACTACTCTTCCTCTGCCAGTATAAGCAGGGTGTCTTTTAATATATTGGTTGACCTCTGAAATAAGTACAGTGGTGCCCCGCAAGACGAATGCCTCGCAAGACGGAAAACCCGCTAGACGAAAGGGTTTTCCGTTTTTCAATGCGCTTCGCAGGACGAATTTCCCTATGGGCTTGCTTCGCAAGACGAAAATGTCTTGCGAGTCTTGAGATTTTTTTTCGCTCCCCACCCCCTTTTTCTAAGCCGCTAAACCGCTAATAGCCTTTTAGCAGCTAATCCGCTAATCCCTTAAGCCTTTAATAGCCGCTAATAGCCGCTAATCCGCTAATAGCGCTAATCCGCTAATCCGCTAATAGGGTTGCTTCACAAGACGAAAAAACCGCAAGACGAAGAGACTCACGGAACGAATTAATTTCGTCTTGTGAGGCACCACTGTAAATAAAAAATGGCTATTGACCTGATTTATTACATATATCCTTTCCCACAGACTAGAGCCCAAACAGCAACTTGGTACATGAGCTGTGAACAAAGAAACTTCAAGGGTGACAATAGTGAGTATGGCGAAAAATTCAGGATGAGCAAACTTTGGTTAGAGTTCATGTTAAGTCCACTCACTGGTGGCAATGCATTCTTACTTTTCAACATTTCTTCATAAGTGTCTCTTCTTATTTTAATGGTTTATTCTGAATTGATTTTAGAATGTATTTCAATTAATTGACTGTGATTTTATGTAAACTGTGCTATTTTTACTGTTGTTAGTCGCTCTGAGTCCGGCTTTGGCTGGGGAGGGCAGGATATAAATAATGTTGTATTATTATTATTATTATTATTATTATTATTATTATTATTATCATCATCATTATTTTGTTTGAGTGTCATTATTTTGTTTGAGGCAGATGTGTCTTCCTGGTGCCCCCACCATCTGAAGTGGTAATGGCGAAGAGTGTCTTTTTGGTTGTGGCACCCTGGTTCTGTAACTCCCTCTACAAGGAGTTTTATCTATGTTGAAGTCTTCTAGGTGCCATTCAAATACCTTTTTCTATTCCCAGGTTTATCTTCTGTTACATTTAGTTTCTGCTGTGATCATTTTTTTTTATCATGGCCTCTTACTGTTCTCAGCCTTTTTACTAACTATTGCTGTTTTACTGTAAGCTGCGGTGAATTATCCTGGATTATTGTGGGGTTTTTTTTAATTGAAGAGTAGGCTGTTCTTTAAAAACTGCAGTTCCATTCTTGCACTAGAGTCACCAATAAAGTTATTGAGTTTAAAATGTGATTTGTAACTCGCTTTGTCATGGTTACCAAAAGAAAACGAAAGTATAAGAAAACGAAAGTATAAGAATGTTTCCTTTGATGTTTTCTAATTGAATTATAGAAAGAATAAAAAAGCGCTTGTATCCAATGCTTTGTTGATAGAAACAATCAATACTGCAAGCATTGTCTTAAAATAAATAAATAAATAAATTGGAAGGCACTTAAGATATTGCTTATCCTGATTAAGAGCAGGCTAGAATGCCAAGAACTGAAAATTGTCATAATGTGAAAAGTATATTAAAAAGCAATTGGATTTAATGCAGCAATAGGGGGTGGGGAAAACTGGCAAAATTATTTCTCTAAACACTATTCAATAATGAAGGCAAACAATTTCTAGTCTGCTTCTCGATAACCTGTTAAATCTTTCCTTTTCTATAGAGCAAATTTTTCCGGGCAGGCCTAAATTACAATAAACTCAAAATCATTTCCCTGACCCCCAAATCTGATTTTCAATCTATATCTGCCATTTAAATAGGAAAACAGAAGGTTGGTCTAACGTAAGATAAAGCATGCTTCTCTGCTGATTCCTGAAATAGAAAGGAGGCAACTCTGATTTTAGCCAAAGGCATATGAAATAGATAAAAGAAAGATAAAAGGTTTAAAAAAGGTGGACAATAACGAATATATGAAAGAGTGAAGAAAAGTGTGGGGGGGGGGGGGTTGCCAGAGTAAAAGAGCAAATTTTCTGAACAGACAACCAAAAAACTGACTCTACTTGTGTTTCCCCAAGAAAGAAAGAAATCTCTTACACTTCTTCAGTCTTAATCAAGCATTTAAAAAGAGGAACTCTCTGACACTTTAAGGGAGTGTGGACTGGAATGTTTTACCTTTGACACAGAGTCCTACTGTAGTGGGTTTTTGTGCTTAATGAGATTCAGGGTCATTTCCCGTGGGCTATTTAGTGGACCTTTGTAGCTTCAAAATGTGATTCTTCCCTCAGAAGTGCCTAAAGCTGATTATTAACCATGATTCATAAATTCTTTAGAAGATGATCAAGTTAGGTTTATAAATTCTGTCTACAGCCTCCTCCTGAATCTGTACCTTCCAAGAAGAGCTGGAAGCTTATAGAGGGAAAAACAGCTTTAAAATTTTTGGCTGTGTATTCCTGATATCTTTCCTTCCCAACCCAACCCAGTCAACAAAACAAATGTTCACTGAGAAATTTGCGGTGTTCGAGGAAAAAAGGTGCGAGGGATTAGATCGGAAAGGGCAGGTTTTAAGATGAAATCTGAGATTTTGATGTCTATCGTTTGTGTGTAGGTGGAAATATGGTAAGGTGGAATGGGGACTGCAAACAGGGGAGCATGTTCAGCATGTTTTACACTGAATTGTCTCCTGAGATTTGAGATTGACACAAACACTTTACATTGCTGTCTTGGTCCTGTTCCTGGAGTCATGCTAGCAGTTAACAGAACAAGGCCCATAGCTTAGAGTGGCATGCAAACCGTCTGGAAATGAAACTGGCAAGAAGACACATTCTTATTATACCACCCTTCATCTGAAGATTTCAGGGGCTTGTGGAATGAGTTACTGGGCTGGAGATACTACGGGATCTTTAAAAACCATTCAGGCTAGAGACCAGGGAGAATTACCGTATTTTTCGCTCTATAAGATGCACCAGACCACAAGACGCACCTAGTTTTTGGAGGAGGAAAACAAAAAAATGAAAAATTCTGAATCTCAGAAGCCAGAACAGCAAGAGGGATCGCTGCGCAGTGAAAGCAGCAATCCCTCTTGCTGTTCTGGCTTCTGGGATAGCTGCACAGCCTGCATTCGCTCCATAAGACGCACACACATTTCCCCTTACTTTTTAGGAGGGAAAAAGGGAGTCTTATAGAGCAAAAAATACGGTACCTCAACAGTTCCCATGAAAGAAAGAGAAGGAGGAGCATGGAAAAGAATTGCAACCAGACTTCTCTATATCTGCCTTGTAGAAAGACATGAGGCAGCCTGCCCACCTCTTTCCCATGATCCTCAGTGCCCCAGGGACACCAAGCTGATAATAATTAGGGCTACTATGAACATTCTCTGTAGGGACACGGGTGGTACAGTGGTCTAAACCACAGAGCCTAGGACTTGCTGATCAGAAGGTTGGCGGTTCAAATCCCCGCGACGGGGTGAGCTCCCGTTGCTTGGTCCCTGCTCCTGCCAACCTAACAGTTCGAAAGCACGTTAAGTGCAAGTAGATAAATAGGTACTGCTCCAGTGGGAAGGTAAACGGTGTTTCCGTGTGCTGCTCTGGTTTGCCAGAAGCGGCTTAGTCATGCTGGCCACACGACCCGGAAGCTGTCTGCAGACAAACGCCAGCTCCCTCGGCCTATGGAGTGAGATGAGCGCCGCAACTCCAGAGTCGTCCGTGACTGGACCTAACGGTCAGGGGTACCTTTACCTGTGAGCCAGTGTGTGTAGTGGTTAAGAGCAGTGGACTCGTAATCTGGTGAACCGGGTTCGCGTCTCTTCTCCTCCACATACAGCTGCTGGGTGACCTTGGGCCAGTCACACTTCTCTGAAGTCTCTCAGCCCCACTCACCTCACAGAGTGTTTGTTGTAGGGGAGGAAAGGAAAGAAGAATGTTAGCCGCTTTGAGACTCCTTAGGGTAGTGATAAAGCGGGATATCAAATCCAAACTCTTCTTCTTCTTCCTCTTCTTCTTTACCTTTACCTTTATGAACATTCTCTAATTCCAGCATTCACTTTCAAGTGCCCACAAATAAACATTTCTGTCCTTCAAGTGTTGTTGTTGCTGCTTTTACTTGGTGCCCTTTTGCTCCTTTTGCTCAGCCTCATTTGACCACCCTACCATTAATTCAGCATGGCTGCCCCAAGCAACTCATGTAGTTTATCCATATGTGCCCATGAGGTTGTCACATCAAAGAGCTGAATTAGGTCAATGACGAAATCTCATCGGCCAGAAAAGCCAACAGGGCAGTAGATTCACAACCACCGCTCTTGTCATTTCTTTGCTGCACTAGCAGAAGGGGTGATTAAGCAGAAGGGACACAAATGCCCACCCCCTACTAGAAACAGGCTAGCTTTTGATCCAGCTTCTCCTAGTCTGCCCTGGCTCTATACCGCTGCATTTTGGGCTACCGCTAGCAAGAACATCACATGTGATAGCATCTACTCCATCATTCCTCCAGCAGGCTCAATAGACGCATTCACGGGGCAAAGGTTGGGGGTTAGGACTGCTCAGTTATAGGCTACGGGGTACCAGGCAGGTACACTATACATTCCTCCCCTCACGCACACTGCACTCCCTTCTCTAATCTGCTCTAGAGGGTTGTAGAAATCTGCCAGAGTAGATTTAGGGGATGCACAGGGGGAGGAGATAGAAAAGGTCTCTCTGTGCAAGTGGGAATCCTTGGGCTGGCAGGATTACATTTGATACAAGCCACTGTATCCAGCCAGCTATAGCCTGGGTGTTTACATGGGGGTGGGGAATCATGCTTTTCTCTGTACAATTCCCTCTGGGAGCAACAGGATATGATCAATTCAGGAGGGCTTGCGATAGCCACACTTGAAGAGCAAGGGGGAAAGGAAACCCACATGCTAATCACATCAGGCAGCTGGACACATGGTGCAGAATACAACCAGGGGGGAAAACACCAGTCTGGGGAAGTCCAAGTTGAATGCTTAAAAATATCAAAGCAGAATGCACTGACAGCGGCATATTTTAATACTATTTTTGTTTTCCCCCCTGACAGCCTGCAATTACAGAACAGCACTGGGGTGTGTGTGTGAGGAGGTACATATCATATGTAGAATTCAATGTGTCACCAGCTGCAAATATTGTATATGTTCTGCACATTTTAACTTTATATATTTCAGCTTGGATGTTTCCTTTCTCTCATTCTGCAACAGCTAGGAACAATTTCTGCTCTGTTACGCTGCCTCAACTCTTTCTGACCCCAATGGATTCGCATCAACCCTTTTTTTAGTGTAACTTTGTAAGTAGGGACAAATGGTCTCCCCTGTGAATCTGAAGCTGGGTTTCAAATATTACTAAATCAAAAATGTACTTAAAAGCCCTGGTGTCATCATGTCTACTTTATAGTGTCATAGAGAATTATTCATACTGTAACTTGTCTAGATGGGAAGGTATTGCTTAAAGAAAAATACTAATTTCACGCTTCATACAGTAATGAGAAAACACTTTCCTGTTTAAATGCTATTTCCCTCAGCCTAAATATGATGGATGCAATAATCTCAGAATATTTCCTTATAGTAGCTGGCATCCAGGCTGTTCCTTGTGAACAGTTGAGGTGTAAGTTTACTGTCAGATGTCATTCTTTTTTTCTGTTTGGATGCACTCGATCCAAATGTATTCTGCCTAATGGAAGGAGCTTCTAGTGAGGCTTTTCAGTTGTTGCTTTTATGACCTGTCACCTTTTGGAGAGTGTGTGTGTGTACACACACACACACACACACACACACACACACAATACCCAACCTCCAACTCTGAAATTTAGGGAGAAACTCTTTGCTCATTCAGCCAGGGCAGGAAATATTTCCCCTGACAACAAAACAGTATCTCATGTCCAAATTTGATTGGTCCTATGGTACATTCAGGATGTCTAGCCTGGAGTGAGAACAACATCTTCTACTTTCACTCTGTTTTGACTTTGTTAGTTTAGTCTGATTCCTTGTGTAATGAGCTGATGCCATCATGTTGCATTTGTGCTTCTTGATTGGTTAGAATTGCCTAAAGTCCTTTTTTAAAAATGGTGCTAAAGCTGGAGATCAGAGGAAGAAGGAGGTGATAAGCAATGCACAAAAAGGAAAAAAAAACAACCCCAAAGAAATGGCATTTCATTGAAAAGAAATATTTTATTAAAATGAAATATCCCTCTTTTGCTTTGAAAATTTTAGTGGTGGAATTTAGTGCATTCCTGGCTTAAAGACATGCTTTAGTCTCCTCATGAAAGATATGGGTCTTTAAGTTCCTTATCATTAGCTGAGCAAAGGGTAAGGTTTCTTTTTTGTTCCATCAAAATATGAATGGATTTAAGTAACATCAAAATTTTACATAGAATTAGAATCGTGGGATATGTTGCAAATGTATTTGTTTGGATCTAAACACCAGCTAAGCTTCTAAAAGATTATCCCACTTACCTATTTCTCCTTCCGAAAACTATTTTATTTTTATTTTTTTGCTGTAAAGTGGACCTGCGATAGCATCTCTTCATCTTCATGCATTGCACAACTGATATGCAGTCCACAAGTCATCTGAATGATGAGGTGAGTATATATTCAGATATTAAAATAAATGCTAAGCCTCAGTGGATTTTTCTGCATCTCCTGAAAAATCATGGAAAAGCTGCAGACCCCGGCAACAACTTTGGAATTTAAACACACAAATTGGAAATGTGACTGCGGGCAGCAGACACGTTGATCAGCAAATGCTTCATTTTGTTCTAAATAAGGAACAATGTTTGAATGAGAAATTAAATTATGATCATTCAAAATATTGCTTATTTTTCCAGTGCATTATTATGTGAGCAGAAGGTATGAAAAGTAGACTACTGTGGGAGGTAGCTGCTGCTTTCATTATTCTCAGCCCAAACTAAGGAACAGGTAAGGCTATGCAGACACAAACCACAATCTCCAGTAGTTGGAGTGTGACCATCTAAAGAGGGGAATTTCTGTAATCATGAATGCTCCCCACACATTTGGAAAAACTGGTTTTCCTCATGTGTTTAGTTTTTTTTAAATAAAAAAAACCCACACATTTTTATTAGAGATTTCTTGGCTTACAAAAGTATGTGCAATGTCTCTTTTTTCAAGTTACATTTTCTCCAGATCAGTTTCATTTGTTGAGACCTTAGTGTTACAGTAGGAAGAAAAGCTCTCACTTCCATACATCACTACTGGGAAAACCATAGCTTTAACTATAGGGCCCTTTGTTGGCAAGGTATAGAATCATAGAATCATAGAATCATAGAGTTGGAAGAGACCACAAGGGCCATCGAGTCCAACCCCCTGCCAAGCAGGAAACACCATCAGAGCACTCCTGACATATGGTTGTCAAGCCTCTGCTTAAAGACCTCCAAAGAAGGAGACTCCACCACACTCCTTGGCAGCAAATTCCACTGTCGAACAGCTCTTACTGTCAGGAAGTTCTTCCTAATGTTTAGGTGGAATCTTCTTTCTTGTAGTTTGGATCCATTGCTCCGTGTCCGCTTCTCTGGAGCAGCAGAAAACAACCTTTCTCCCTCCTCTATGTGACATCCTTTTATATATTTGAACATGGCTATCATATCCCCCCCTTAACCTCCTCTTCTCCAGGCTAAACATGCCCAGCTCCCTTAGCCGTTCCTCATAAGGCATCGTTTCTAGGCCTTTGACCATTTTGGTTGCCCTCCTCTGGACACGTTCCAGTTTGTCAGTGTCCTTCTTGAACTGTGGTGCCCAGAACTGGACACAGTACTCCAGGTGAGGTCTGACCAGAGCAGAATACAGCGGCACTATAACTTCCCTTGATCTAGATGCTATACTCCTATTGATGCAGCCCAGAATTGCATTGGCTTTTTTAGCTGCCGCGTCACACTGTTGGCTCATGTCAAGTTTGTGGTCAACCAAGACTCCTAGATCCTTTTCACATGTACTGCTCTCAAGCCAGGTGTCACCCATCTTGTATTTGTGCCTCTCATTTTTTTTGCCCAAGTGCAATACTTTACATTTCTCCCTGTTAAAATTCATCTTGTTTGTTTTGGCCCAGTTCTCTAATCTGTCAAGGTCGTTTTGAAGTGTGATCCTGTCCTCTGGGGTGTTAGCCACCCCTCCCAGTTTGGTGTCATCTGCAAATTTGATCAGGATGCCCTTGAGTCCATCATCCAAGTCGTTGATAAAGATGTTGAATAAGACCGGGCCCAAGACAGAACCCTGTGGCACCCCACTAGTCACTCTTCTCCAGGATGAAGAGGAACCATTGATGAGCACCCTTTGGGTCCGGTCAGTCAGCCAGTTACAAATCCACTGAGTGGTAGCATAGTCAAGACCGCATTTTACCAGCTTCTTTACAAGAATATCATGGGGCACCTTGTCAAATGCCTTGCTGAAATCAAGGTAGGCTACAAGGTAGGTAGTGGTGTATGGAAGTGAGAGCTGGAGCATAAAGAAGGCTGATCGCCGAAGAATTGATGCTTTTGAATTATGGTGCTGGAGGAGACTCTTGAGAGTCCTGTGGACTGCAAGAAGATCAAACCTCTCCATTCTGAAGGAAATCAGCCCTGAGTGCTCACTGTAAGGACAGATCCTGAAGCTGAGGCTCCAAACTGCGGGAGGCAGTGGAAGACAGGAGTGTCTGGCGTGCTCTGGTCCATGGGGTCATGAAGAGTCAGACATGACTAAACAACTAAACAACAACAAAGGAAGAAAAGGGGGAAAGAGGCGGAGGGGGGCATGGTGAGTGGGGTGGCAATGCTTCTATTCTACGTGGTGTATGTGTGGGGTTTTGTGTCAGCATCACTTGTGTGGGTTCTCTTTACTATTTGCTTGTTTTCCTTTGGTGGTGAGAGAGGTTGGGATTGGCCTAGGTGTGTGGTTGTTTATTTGTGATTGGCTGTGGTGAACTTTGTTTTCATGTGTGAGTGGGGTGGGTGGGTGTTTTTGGATCAGGTTAGCCAGATTGATTTGTGTGATGTTAGCAGATTCTTGTCGTTGTCTTGTTGGGCTGTGTATGTGATAAATATGGCACTCATGTGTTTAGTTAACTCTGCATTTGCAAAGGCTTATAGCCTATCAAGTTGTGTTATTTGAAGCTGCACCTAAGAAAATTGGAGCCAAATCTTTAAGAATGTGTCAGTGGGCGGCAAAGATGGTTCACTAGTCTAGGTAAGATAAGTGAATAATAGTTGACTGGAAGTTTTAAAATATAGATTTGTTTTAGCCATGCCTTTATGTTAAATGAGAATTAGGAAACTCAACTTCTCGTGTTTTATTTATATCCTTCAGACATTTTTACTTGTTATCTGCAATGGTCTATAGCTTCAAGCAATAAATAGTTATTGATTGAGAACTGAATGGTTGACATTTATGCCTACATATAGGGATAAAGTACTGCCCTTGGACATACCCTTTCAGTAGTGGCAAAACAAGAGATGGACAAAACCCACCCTTCTCAGTTTGGATGGATATTTTGAGACCTTTTCTACATAATTATTGGGTAATGTTCAGTGTTCTGAATGCTAGATGGTACTCTTGTACACACACAGCTCTCACAAATTCTCTCTGTCTATGCTCTACCCTAATCTCACTGAGATGCATAGGACTCCCCACTGGTCCTTGTAATATTCAATAATTCCTTCCAGAGACACTCCTCCATCCGTTAGCGTGATGGAGATTTTGCTATGTTTTGCTGAATCTTGATGAATTCCATAAAAGAGGCTGTGAATGGTCTCTTAAATGTGATTTCTGCTTTTATGTATTACAAAAGTATAGACCCTCATGGCTTCCGGACTACAAAATAAATACCAGAGAGAGAGAGGCAGGATTCACCTCTGCTTTTATGTATTTTTCATAGCTTTGGCTAAAAGTAAAATTCTACAGATTGATAATGGCTAATGAGCAGGTACACTTTTAGAGAATGTTCTCTACAGGCTAGTGTCTTGTGCAATGTATTATGCATAAAGATTGCATTAGTACATTAGAGAACAATTTGACCAATGCTCAGCTGATGAAGCTTTCTAAAGGATTAGAAAACTGAGCTGAATATGCCAAGTGGTCCCCACTGGGCATACCAAGAAATAATCACCTTTCCCCCTGTTAGAATATGACAAAAATTCATTTTGGCTACCCCCTTCCCCGTGGATTCACCCTGTAGATGGAATGGGACATAGTTGAATGGAATGAGATATTACCTACTCATCACTTATCATGTTGCACATAAAGGTAAAGGTAAAGGTACCCCTGCCTGTACGGGCCAGTCTTGCCAGACTCTAGGGTTGTGCGCCCATCTCACTCAAGAGGCCGGGGGCCAGCGCTGTCTAGAGACACTTCCGGGTCACATGGCCAGCGTGACATTGCTGCTCTGGCGAGCCAGAGCCGCACACGGAAACGCTGTTTACCTTCCCACCAGTAAGCGGTCCCTATTTATCTACTTGCACCTGGGAGTGCTTTCGAACTGCTAGGTTGGCAGGCGCTGGGACCGAACAACGGGAGCGCACCCCGCTGCAGGGATTCGAACCGCCGACCTTTCAATCAGTAAGTACTAGGTGCTGAGGCTTTTACCCACAGCGCCACCAGCGTCCCTATGTTGCACATACTGACCCTTCAAGCATTGTGTTTGAGGTTTATTCATCAAGTGATGAACACGGATGTGTGAAAGAAGTAGCACAGAGGCAAAACATACAAAAAGGATAAAAAGGTAAAGGACCCCTGGACGGTTAAGTCCAGTCAAAGGTGACTATGGGGTTGCGGCACTCGTCTCACTTTCAGGCCGAGGGAGCCAGCGTTTGTCCATAGACAGTTTTCCACTTCATGCAACCAGCATGACTAAACTGCTACTGGTGCACGGAGGACTGTGACGAGTGCCAGAGCGCACGGAAATGCCATTTATCTTCCTGCCACAGCAGTACCTATTTACATGCACTGGCAAGCTTTCAAACTGCTAGGTTGGCAGGAGCTGGAACAGAGCAATGGGAGCTCACACCGTTGCGGGTATTCGAACCACCGATCTCCTGATCAGCAAGCCCAAGAGGCTCAGTGGTTTAGACCACAGTGCCACCCGTGTCCCTAGGCAAACATATAGTCACCAAGTGGATATGTGGCAGACTGGGTCGGAAATATTAGGTGGGGAAGGTAGAGCAAGGTCACTTAGCTAGGGCTTGTTGTTGTTGTTGTTAGTCGTTTAGTCGTGTCCGACTCTTCGTGACCACATGGACCAGAGCACACCAGGCACTTCTGTCTTCCACTGCCTCCTGCAGTTTAGTCAAACTCATGCTGGTAGCTTCGAGAACACTATCCAACCATCTCGTCCTCTGTCGTCCTCTTCTCCTTGTGCCCCTCCATCTTTCCCAACATCAGGGTCTTTTCCAGGAAGTCTTCTCTTCTCATGAGGTGGCCCAAGTATTGGAGTCTCAGCTTCAGGATCTGTCCTTCCAGTGAACACTCAGGGCTGATTTCCTTCAGAATGGAGAGGTTTGATCTTCTTGCAGTCCATGGGACTCTCAAGAGTCTACTCCAGCACCATAATTCAAAAACATCTATTCTTCGGCGATCAGCCTTCTTTATGGTCCAGCTCTCACTTCCATACAGCTAGGGGTGAACTAATCTGCCAGTCCCCCCCAAAAAAATTTCCATTCTTAAATTCGGTCCTTCACATTTCTACAGCCATTTTGCAAGTTTTTAAAGGAAAAAAACCTTCAGAAAAAAATTTGTCCTCGTTTTAGTGTGAGTTTTGCTTAAAAGCATATGTGTATAGGTTGTTTTCACTAAAATACAAATTTTGCAAGCAGATTCCCCTGATGTGCATTTTTGCATTTGTATTTTGTATTGTATTTCACCTAATATATGCATTTTTGCACACATATATTGGTTGGACAATAGCATTACAGAAATTCAAAGAAGTGCCAGTTTCAGAGGGTTGCTGTTTTTCAGTAGTGAATTATGTAGTATCTCATTAAAATGCAAAGAAAACCAATTTTCTGCTCCATCCCTGCACTTGGCCTTGGGTGCCTTTCAATATGTTTGAATAGTTTTCACCCTGGTACCTCATTCAAGTAACAGCCACAACTTTGCCACTGTTTATACACTGACAAGGAAGCTTTCCTGAACTGGTGAACACAAACAGAGGCAAACCTGACATGTAATACGAGCAGCCTGGTGCTCCCTCCAAAAAGCAATTGGGCCATTTTAGTGATTCTGTCAGTCTCAAATCGTCAAAGTGTGTGTGTGACTGTGTGAGTGTGTGAAATGAATACTTGAAAAGCCCAGTTGATGCCAGCCTTTCACTGTCTGCTAGACCCTATCCCAAGGAGGGGAGGTAGTGCTGCAGATAGCAGAGGGCTCTAATGAAGGCTGGAAGAATCTCCGCTCCTTCAGGGAAGTGACATTAGCAGGTGGCGCTGTGGGTTAAACCACAGAGCCTAGGGTTTGCCGATCAGAAGGTCGGCGGTTCGAATCCCTTTGACGGGGTGAACTTCCATTGCTTGGTACCTGCTCCTGCCAACCAAGCAGTTCAAAAGCACGTCAAAGTGCAAGTAGATAAATAGGTACCACTCCAGCAGGAAGGTAAACGGCGTTTCCATGTGCTGCTCTGGTTCGCCAGAAGCAGCTTAGTCATGCTGGCCACATGACCCGGAAGTTGTCGGCAGACAAACGCCGGCTCCCTCGGTCAGTAAAGCGAGATGAGTGCCGCAACCCCAGAGTTGGCCCCGACTGGACCAAATGGTCAGGGGTCCCTTTACCTTCACCACTGGCATTTATAGGGGTTTGAGATCTAGCGCCAAAACAAAAGACACTTCCAGCAACAATGTCTCAGAGACAGAGAGCCACTCAACTTCTCCCAGTGTCACCAGACATCTACTGCAAAAGGAACACTGCTTCCTCCAGTTCACCCACATGGTCTGCTTAGGATGGGCTTGCTGGCTTTCCTCTTAAAGAGACAAGATGCAACAAGGACAACCTGCCTTCAGCAGAGGTCAGCGAGGCTTGGGATTCATCGCACCCTTCTTTGCACAAAGGAAATAGAAAGGAGAATAGAAAATCAGGCACTTAGGAGAATAAAAGCCACGTAACTACTTGATTTTTAAGAGATAGGATATGCCAACATCAAAGCTGATTTCTACGCTGCCTTTCCTGCTGAAGCATTGGCAAGAAGCTAACAAGACTATGAAACTCCGTATATAAAACCATGCTACCTCTGGAACACGAGTGGCTCAGCAAGCAAACTCTTCTGCCTCCTCAGGACCCCACTGAAAATGGCAGAGGCCAAAATTGAGAGAGAATTTTAAATAAATACAGCACTGGGGTGGGCAGAGACCAGCACCTTGGTGGGAATGCAAATTGCACCTTCCACATCTCAGATCTATCATCTGATAAGTTGAAAGGGGGTGATAAGTTGTGCAGAAAAGCTGAGGAGGAGGCTTCGGCAGCTGTGTGCATGCATGAGAGAGGCCACAGCCACACAACCAGACATAGCAGACCCTCCAAGAGTCCCTATTTTCCAGGGATGTCTCTGATTTAGAGAAGCATTCTCGGTTTCTGATTTGATTCCGGAATGTCCCGCTTTTCCTTAGGACATCCCTATTTTCATTGGTAGAAAAATTGGAGGTTTGGAGTTATCTGAACCCCTGAGCTGTCTGAAGGCAATCCTGTATAGGAAAGGGTTTTTTCCCCGTGTTTAATGTTTTATTATGTTTTTATATATGTTGGAAGCTGCCCAGAGTGGCTGGGGCAACCTAGTAAGATGTGTGGGATATAAAATTATCATTGTGGAATGGGAAGTCCCTATTTTCAGCAGAGAAATGTTGGAGGGTATGCCATAGCTTCCCCCAAAGCATCCTGGGAACTGTAGTTTGTTAACAGGGATGAGAGTGAAATCACTCTGGGAATTGTAGTTCTGTGAGAATAGGTGCCTCTCAACAACTCTCAGCTACAGATTACCCAGGTTCTCTGAGAGGAAGACACACATAAGAGTGCTTTTAATATATGGTACACATGTGGCCAGAGTTTTGGGTCCCCACTCCCACTGTTGCCATGTGGCCCATCAGAGGTTTGGCCAAGAGTCAATGTGGCCCTTAGGCCAAAAAGTGCTAGCTGCCCCTTCCCCTATAACTGTTTCATATAGGAATATGGTGCATGGTAGGATAAGTATTGATGCTGGAGGAGACTCTTGAGAGTCCCATGGACTGCAAGAAGATCCAACCTATCCATTCTGAAGGAAATCAGCTTTGAGTGCTCACTGGAAGGACAGATCCTGAAGCTGAGGCTCCAATACTCATGAGAAGAGAAGACTCCCTGGAAAAGACCCTGATGTTGGGAAAGATGGAGGGCACAAGGAGAAGGGGATGACAGAGGACAAGATGGTGGGACAGTGTTCTCGAAGCTACCAGCATGAGTCTGACCAAACTGCGGGAGGCAGTGGAAGACAGAAGTGCCTGGCGTGCTCTGGTCCACAGGGTCACGAAGAGTCGGACACGACTAAACAACTAAACAACAACAACAAAGGATAAGTATTGCCGCTAAAGTGCAATAAAAATAATTTCATTTTATTAGAATATAATTATCTTGCATTTGCAAGGCTATGTGCCTCAACTGTGTTTCAGATCCATGCAAATAATCTCCGTAAACCTGCAAAGAAAGACATTGCAGGTTCCCGGCTTATTCTGAGTCTTTCCGACTGCCCATTGGCTGTTATTTTTTTCTGTTTCTTGTTAGCTCCTTTTGCCGTTCTGTTTTGATGTGAACTGACTTTGGAGGGTCAGGCGGGTTAAATGCTGTTTGATTAAAATCAGAACACTCAACAACTACTGTTTCATAGTTTGACTTCGCTGGCCTCTTCATCGGGGAATTTAGGAAGACACCTTTAGCTTCAAGAAAAGGGGGGGGGGGCGAAGGCAGCGTTTTCTTTGCTCCGGCTTAGAAAGAAACAAAGAGGGGGACGGGGAGGAGAGCTGTATTGTCTCTGTTTTTCTGGCAATAGGTCTGCCACTGTTTATCAAGCCAAGGCAAATCCAATTAGCCTGTGGCCTGCCTCCCAACCTTATTAACCTGCTCAGCTGTGAGAAACTCAACAGCCCCTGCCAATATCTCATTTCTCCCGCGGCTGATAAGATCAGCTCAAGATATTCAATGGGGTTTTCCTTTTCACTCCAGCTTCATCATAGTCACCCTGGCATCTTAACCACAGTGGCTGGAGCTTCTTATTTTCCTCTCATTTACTACATGAAATAGGACAGCCGACTCCAAGGCCTATGTTGGCGTGTTGCGGGAACAAACGCCGACCGGGGTCTTCACACCATTTGACAGGATGGGCTGATTTTCCTTATCATGGCCAGCCCACAAAGGCCCAGGCCAGGCCTGGATTATTAGCATTCCTCGGTGCAACCGCGTCAAGCCCTATTTCTGTCAGACAGACAGATTGAGCCTTTCACTCAGGCTCGCGAATGAGTGACACATGGCCTGGCTGGGAGGACAACATTGTTATTTGAGTTAAGAAATCAATTTGTATCAAATGTACACTGTAATTTATTTGTTGGCTTTGAAGGGAACCTGGCTGAGATAAATGGGAATGGGCTTCTTGCCCCCCTCTTGCAAGCCCCCCCCCCTCTACTGAGCTGATAAAGTTCTTGTGAAGCTCTAGATAGTTCCAGTCAGAGTCAAAGTGACAAACACGTTTAAAGTTGCACAGTGATCTTTAAATCTCAAAAAGAACACCTTGTTGGACATGATAGAACATTTTTCTACCTTTCCCCTCTATCTGTCAGAAAACTGCTGTGACACATAGCTTTGGTATTTTTGCTGACATTTTCTTTATCAAGCCCATCTGTTTGTGGTCAAAAGATGCTTATTCCTATATTCTTCAATCTGCAGCAGCTTCGGAACTGCCAAAAAAGGAAGCAAGGAAATAAGTTGTTCTTTCTTGGAACAAGACTGGTGTGCTCCCTGAAATATATATATATCTATTTAAAAATTGTGGCATGCTCAATCGTCCTCCCACTATGCAATTTGTACTATTGTCTGGAAAAAGGGTTTTAACCATATAATAAATTATATATATGTATATATATATATATATATATATATATACACATATATATATGGTATATTTGGGTTGTAGTATTTTGAGGCTGCAACATGCATAACTGATTATTTCTTTTGAGAAAGTATGTCAAGAACTTATACTAGACATAAGAATGGCAAAGTATTTTAGAGTACATTTACAGTGGATTGCTTCATTGAATTCATTGGAAGGGGTCCTGAGGATCATTTAGTCCAACCCCCTGCAATGTGGACTGCCTCTGGGTTTCCAGGTTACTAGACCATAGTGTGTAATTATCATACACATTGTTTTTTTTGGTTTGCCTGTCTAAAAGGTTTCCTCCCCACCCTCTGCCCAGTGGGTCTGTGCAGAGACAACGCTATCAAACTGCTTGTTGTTGTTTAGTCGTTTAGTCGTGTCCGACTCTTTGTGACCCCATGGACCAGAGCACGCCAGGCACTTCTGTCCTCCACTGCCTCCCGCAGTTTGATCAAACTCATGCTGGTAGCTTCAAGAACACCATCCAACCATCTCATCCTCTGTCATCGCCTTCTCCTTGTGCCCTCCATCTTTCCCAACATCAGGGTCTTTTCCAGGGAGTCTTCTCTTCTCATGAGGTGGCCAAAGTCTTGGAGTCTCAGCTTCAGGATCTGTCCTTCCAGTGAGCACTCAGGGCTGATTTCCTTCAGAATGGATAGGTTTGATCTTCTTGCAGTCCATGGGACTCTCAAGAGTCTCCTCCAGCACCATAATTCAAAAGCATCCATTCTTCGGCGATCAGCCTTCTTTATGGTCCAGCTCTCACTTCCATACATCACTACTGGGAAAACCATAGCTTTTACTATACGGACCTTTGTTGGCAAGGTGATGTATGCTATGAAAAAGCAAAACGAAAAACAGCTACTCCCAATCTGTTACTGTAGCTTTTTGAAAATAATGTTATTGTTTACATTTTTTATTATGATTTCAGAGCCGCCTGAAAACCCAGCGAGCTAGTAATTGCCCATTGAAGTATGCTTCTTGCCTCAGGGTTACAGTCTGTCTGTTCAACTAAGGATGAGGAGATGATGGACCCCTTCCCCCAGTAGCTGTCATTTCTTACCTAATAATGTTATTGCAAACAAGGTAAGTATCAGACTCACATTTCAGCACTCACAAAAAGCAAGGAGTTACATTCTTGGCTGCGTTAATAAATACCGCAGAGTCACATTAAGATGTAAGACAATGGCTGAGCTTTCTGTGTGAGTTTGGCTTAGTCACCAGGGGGTAAAAAAATGTGAGAGAAAGGTCAACAATGAAACAATGAATGTTAATCGTGGTTAATGGCTAACATAACCACCTCAACAGTGAATCAGTGAGACAAAAGTTAATGTGAATACACATTTCAGAAGCACTCGGTTAGCTAGCAGTTAAGATGAAACATTGATGTTGGTGGTAGCTGACTGAACTGTATTATAAAAAATGTGTAATAATAATAATAATAATAATAATAATAGAAAAGAAAAGTAAAGAAAAGAAAAGAAAAGAAAAGAAAAGTCTGCAGAAAGTTGCTGCAAGCGAACAGCAGACAAGCTGGCTATGGGTCAGTTCAGGGCTTGGTCCTCTTGTAGCAAATTCCACCAACATCCCTACTCTGCAATGAAGCTTTAGCCAAGGGCAAAGCCCCTTGTTGACATTTGGGTGCAAGAATCCTGCTTTTTCATCTCCCCCCCCCCTTTTCACAAGCACTAAAAATGTAATGTGACATGTAAATGACTGAACAGCATTTATTGCCAATACAGTGGTACCTCGGGTTACATACGCTTCAGGTTACAGACGCTTCAGGTTACAGACTCCGCTAACCCAGAAATAGTACCAAGAGTTAAGAACTTTGCTTCAGGATGAGAACAGAAATCGTGCTCCAGCAGCGTGGCAGCAGCAGGAGGCCCCTTTAGCTAAAGTGGTGCTTCAGGTTAAGAACAGTTTCAGGTTAAGAACGGACCTCCAGAACGAATTAAGTTCTTAACCTGAGGTACCACTGGTACTACTACGGTGATGTTCTCGTTTACCGCTTTGGCTCACCAAGGGAACTCTGATCTGTACAGAACATGGAGGTGACAACGCTTACATCCCCTGACAGACCAAGAGTGTTGATGGATGCCAACGATTGCTTTAACACTATCTTCTACCACACATTTGAATCTGATAAGCAGCAATTATTGCCATCTGTCAGGTTAATAACGGAATAGGAATGTGCAAGGGGGAGAATCATTTCATGTCTTGTGTTTGGTTTGGTTACATTTGGTTTTCTTCAGTACACACATTCATCTTCAGGTGTGTTTCCCCCCCCTTCTTTTTAAAATATGATTTTGCCTGTGGTGGTGACAAGATTAGGACAGCTATAACTTGCATCCACCATTTTGTTTTCACCAGAATGCCTTGATACAGTGCAATTCTGGGGGTTTTGAGAGGGGTGAAATGGTTCAGACCCAAAAGAATGATAGTTGACCACCCCAAATGTCCTGGAGCATCACTGTGTTGGGGGATTCCGAGGGAAACAAAATGGTTCATGCTAAGTGTGACTGCCAATATTTGTTCCTGTTACTTCCAACCGAGCTCCTTCCTTTGCTAGAGATAGGTAGCAAAGGAAAGTCGGCAGCTAAAAAAGCCAATGCAATTCTGGGCTGCATCAATAGGAGTATAGCATCTAGATCAAGGGAAGTAATAGTGCCACTGTATTCTGCTCTGGTCAGACCTCACCTGGAGTACTGTGTCCAGTTCTGGGCACCACAGTTCAAGAAGGACACTGACAAACTGGAACGTGTTCAGAGGAGGGCAACCAAAATGGTCAAAGGCCTGGAAACGATGCCTTATGAGGAACGGCTAAGGGAGCTGGGCATGTTTAGCCTGGAGAAGAGGAGGTTAAGGGGTGATATGATAGCCATGTTCAAATATATAAAAGGATGTCACATAGAGGAGGGAGAAAGGTTGTTTTCTGCTGCTCCAGAGAAGCGGACACGGAGCAATGGATCCAAACTACAAGAAAGAAGATTCCACCTAAACATTAGGAAGAACTTCCTGACAGTAAGAGCTGTTCGACAGTGGAATTTGCTGCCAAGGAGTGTAGTGGAGTCTCCTTCTTTGGAGGTCTTTAAGCAGAGGCTTGACAACCATATGTCAGGAGTGCTCTGATGGTGTTTCCTGCTTGGCAGGGGGTTGGACTCGATGACCCTTGTGGTCTCTTCCAACTCTATGATTCTATGATTCTAGGTAAGCCTTCCTGAATGTTCCGAATGTAATAAATGGGATTGACTGAGATTCCTGAACAGAACTCCCCCCCCCCCATGCATTCATTGTGGGATGAATAAAATTAGGCCAAATAGACCCCAGTCAGTCCAATTTTCCATTTCTCCACAGACTAGCAAGCTACTCCTGGATCTCACCTCAGGGGATTTTGTACACTGTGAGGAAGGCTCAAAGGAAGATGTATTCCTCACATGCTTTCCCTCTTTTCAAGAACGAACTTTCATTTCTCCTTCTTTTTACTTGAACGCTAAAGTGCACAAGGAACTCTCAAGCATCTCCCGTGTGAACCATATACATCTCTCCATAGGGGACATCTGCCAGTCCCCCATTTAAATATTGCCCTGGAAATGCAAGCCACCACAACAGGGAAAATATGGAATGACAAGGTCAAGAACTGAAAATGGCAACTTTACTATGAGCTAGTGGGACGTTAGGCTTCAGAGAAAGATCTGGCAAGGTTCGGAAGCAAAGATAGGTCAGAACAGTGCTTATTAGAGAAGCTGATCTCGAGGAGGCTTGTTCAGTAGGTTAGGGAACTGACACTGATAGCTTTTGGCTCTGTTTCACTGGTGATGTAGTTCACAGATGCGGAGATAGCAAAGTGTGTGTGTACGAACACGAACAAGCTTGTCTTCCACTTTCCCCACAGATGAATACTGAAAGAAAATCCATAATTTCAGCCACGGGCGTATGCTTGTAGTATTAACTAGCAAAGGATGTACTGTTCTCAACATTGGATTAAACTCAAGACCGTTGAAACTACAGGATAACGGCAGGCCGTCCAATCTTCCCCTGATTAACGGTGCGTTACATTGTGGGGCTGTAAAACTTAGCATTACCAATCTGTTAGGCAAGCAATAAAGGTTTGACTGCACTAACATAAATGTAGTCTGATACCTGAGTCACAACATCAAAGGAAGATGTGAAGAAGGGATAAGCCCTCAGGACCTATACGATTGTCCTTTTGGGGTTGGTCATTAGCCTTGAGATGTTGAACTGCATATGATTCTCCTTTGGGAATATTTATACCACGTTGGTTGCTCAGGTTGTCTAATGCTTCACCTTAACGTAAATGAGACAAACTACTGACAACAAACTGATGGTTAATCGTTTTAGCTTAGCAATCTGAAGAGCATGATCAAACTATAACACACGTTACTGTAAGAGTCCACAATATGCCGGGCTGAGTTTTCAAGAATGAAGTTGAGGTGCCCGCTCTATGAGCCTCTGTAAATGTTGTTGTTGTTTAGTCGTTTGTCGTGTCCGACTCTTCGTGACCCCATGGACCAGAGTACGCCAGGCACTCCTGTCTTCCACTGCCTCCCGCAGTTTCGTCAAACTCATGTTAATAGCTTCAAGAACACTGCCCAACCATCTCGTCCTCTATCATCCCCTTCTCCTTGTGCCCTCAATCTTTCCCAACATCAGGATCTTTTCCAGGAAGTCTTGTCTTCTCTTCTCTTCTCTTCTCTTCTCATGAGCTTGGAGCCTCAGCTTCAGGATCTGTCCTTCCAGGGAGCACTCAGGGCTGATTTCCTTAAGAATGGATCGGTTTGATCTTCTTGCAGTCCATGGGACTCTCAAGAGTCTCCTCCAGCACCATAATTCAAAACCATCCATTCTTTGGTGGTCAGCCTTCTTTATGGTCCAGCTTTCACTTCTATATATCACTACTGGGAAAACCATAGCTTTAACTTCTTAAAATACTTGAGAACAATTGCATTGGGCTGAAACAGTTCGTGATCTCCCTTTAACCAGAACAGAGAAGATAAAGGAAACCCACCTGTAATAATAAGTTTGAAAAATAAAATATTAGTTATAGAATGTTTTAAAATAAATAAATAAATAAATAAAAAAACCATCAGCTCCCTTTGCAAGCACTGAAATACTGCGCGGGGGTCACTTCTAAAATCTAATCCAACATGCACAGTATTATTTTGCAAGTCACTGCTGCCATAGCTTTAATGGGGCAGGTTAACTTTAGTAACTTTTGAAGCACCTCTCAGAATATCACCAGGCCAGCGAAAGTGTATCATCCTCAACAAATCAGCATAAAGTGCCCCAGAAGTTTCCACCAAAATTGGAACAATATATACAATATGTCTATGGGGGGAATGCAATAAAAAGGGGTCAATGTGTCAAATTCCAGCACTTTTAAAACTTGCTGTACCTGCAACAGTTTTAATTGTATTGATTTAAAATGTGGAATATTCACAGGCCTCATCAGGTACATCACCTATGCAAAGAAAACTATTAGCTCAACAGGTATCATTTTTATAAGTGGTAGAATTTTGAGGCTTATAATGGTGGAACTCCCCCCCCCCTTTTGCTAAGTGGGAGTGTTATTTTAATTCTGCTCTGAAGCCCATGTAAGTGTATTTTACCTTCTACCTTATAATGATTTGATTCAAAATAGAGCATGTCAGAGTGATTTGATAGGGGAAGCTGCTCAGTGTTTTCTGTTTCAGAAAGGGGGGGGGAGCAAAACAAGCAGCACTCGTTACTAATGGACTGTGCTGTAACGTGATAGGCTTCAACATAGCAACAGGACTGAAGCTGCTAACACAAATAAAAGAGCAAAATAACTTTGAAATTGTGTACTGATTAATATGCTCAAGTAGTTTCCAGCACTTGTTACAAAAAAGTTAATTAAAGAGTTTACATTTTATCATGCACAGTAAAGAACTCCTGACAGGCATTGTTATAATATGAAATGCTTCAGTTTCCAGTAGAGTTTAATTTAGAGCAACAACAAAGGGAAAAGACGGGAAATAAAACAATTGAAAATGTTGCAAGCAGACTGGCTTAAACTCAAGGGAGGCCTTTCAGAGAACTGTTCAGTGGAAGCAAAGCAACCTGGCTTCCTACCCTGGGAATAATATTTTTTTCCTGAATAATTCCCCCACACCCGCCCCAGGTTGAAGTATTTATAGGACACAGTTTATGTCCTATGTAAGTAATTGGCTAGCATATTGGAGCGCTCATTATGCAAATGAAAGAATTTCCAGATATGTTTGTACAATCTGGTGACCTATGTAGTGGGGACAAAAATCAACATAGGAGTAAGATGTTGCCAATCATATTTTTTTATGGTCCTTGGTCCTGATCAGGTGGTGCTTGCAGCAGACACTGGGAACTGTTTATTATATATTTTTAAAAGTATTGTAAAACATCTTAATACATTTTGCAAGATTTTTTTAAAAAACAAAACACTAGTAATATTAGAGATGGTACAGGAAACTTGAGATTAAAACAGTAATTTGGAGTAGATATGATATGTACAGTGGTACCTCAGGTTAAGTACTTAATTTGTTCCGGAGGTCCGTACTTAACCTGAAAATGTTCTTAACCTGAAGCACCACTTTAGCTAATGGGGCATCTTGCTGCCGCTGCACCTCCGGAACACGATTTCTGTTCTCATCCTGAAGCAAAGTTCTTAACCCGAGGTACAATTTCTGGGTTAGCGGAGTCTGTAACCTGAAGCGTATGTAACCCGAGGTACCACTGTAGTTTAAAAATAATTTTAAGGAACCAGGGGAGTGGGAGGAGGGAAATCATGAGGT
This sequence comes from Podarcis tiliguerta, assembly GCF_965153285.1. NCBI lineage: Eukaryota > Metazoa > Chordata > Lepidosauria > Squamata > Lacertidae > Podarcis > Podarcis tiliguerta. The sequence continues at coordinate 80,362,045 of NC_139540.1, read as the reverse complement.
TTGGATAATCCCATTTAATGGCTATGTTACTGTTTTGATGTAAATTGTTGTTGTTGTTGTACTTGTTAGTGTTTGTTTTTGTTGCTGTTTTCTGATTTTTGTTAGAAATCCCAATAAAAATACTATATATATATATATATATATATATATATATATATAGACTATAATTTGGACTTGCCAAATGTTTTGCAGAAAACCCAATAAAAATATTATATATATAAAATGACTGTAATTTGGACTTGCCACACATTATGCAAATCACAGGACTTTACAATCCACACAGTGGACAGTGGGAGGGTGTATATACCTTTGCACAGTACACTGGGACTATTTTCACATGCGCAACAAAGCACTTTTTGAGTGGTTTAGGGACCAATTGGGATAAGAGCTCTGACAATTTTGAATGCTTCACACTAAGGTACGGTGAGCCCGGATCTCTCTTTCTCTCTCTCTCTCTCTCTCTCTCTCACACACACACACACAGAGAGAGAGAGAGAGAGAGAGAGAGAGAGAGAGAGAAAGAGAGATCCGGGCTCACCGTACCTTAGTGTGAAGCATTCAAAATTGTCAGAGCTAAACTAAAGGTAAAGGGACCCCTGACCATTAGGACCAGTCCCGGATGACTCTGGGGTTGTGGCGCTCATCTCGCTTTACTGGCCAAGGGAGCCGGCGTATAGCTTCCTGGTCATGTGGCCAACATGACTTAGCCACTTCTGGCAAACCAGAGTAGCACACGGAAATGCCGTTTACCTTCCCACCAGAGTGGTACCTATTTATCTACCCTACCCTTATTTCCTTATTGTCTTGTCAGGATCACTCAGAGTGGGATTCACCTCATGAACCCCATGAGTGGAAGCCCTGTGGAATGCCTTCCACATGCACAAGTGAGCTTTCCACGACTCCTACCCGATGTGTCCCCTGAAATTGGCTCAGGGGTTCAGGAGAACTCTGAGACAGCGCATGAGAGGAAGGGGAAGATATTTCCATCTGGCAAGTTGCAATGTTTTTGCAGATGGAAAATGCTTATAAGGCAGCGATGAATTCCACCCTGTGTCTCTGCCCTCCTGCTGTTGATGTATCCAGAACATTGCCATAGCCAGAACATTGCCAGAGACAAGGAGCCTTGGGAAATGCCATTTTCCAGGGTCACTTAATCCTCCATTTCTTACATTTCTTAGGGTTTCTTGCTCCATGAATGCAGCAGCATTCATTTGTCACATAAACAGGTAAACGGCCTTGGTCCAGTATACCTGAAGGAGCGTCTCCACCCCCATAGAGGTCCAGCACCGAGGACCTTCTGGCGGTTCCCTCATGGCGAGAAGCCAAGTTACAGGGAACCAGGGAGAGGGCCTTCTCGGTAGTGGCGCCCTCCCTGTGGAACGTCCTCCCACCAGATGTCAAAGAGAACAACAACTACCAGACTTTTAGAAGACATCTGAAGGCAGCCCTGTTTAGGGAAGCTTTTAATGTTTGATGTATCACAGTATTTTAATATTCTTTTGGAAGCTGCCCAGAGTGGCTGGGGAAACCCAGCCAGATGGGCGGGGTATAAATAATAAATTATTATTATTATTATTATTATTATTATTATTATTATTATTATTATTAGTTTGGGAGGGAAAAAAGGGAAGATCCTGGAATAGGGATAGGGGAGGTAATTGGAAGCCCTATTTCCCTCAGAACTGAAAACTGAAAACGTTGCTGGGAACAGAATTGGAAACATTTTTAGTTCTCCACCTACCACTTTCCAAATAAAGTTGTGAGCAATTATGAACCTCTTTTCGCTAAGTACATTGTATCTCTTTGTTCTCTATTGACAAAGTTCCTGCCATCACTTGCCAAAGAACAGAAGTGGGAACTGTCCATAACTGATCCAAAAATAGCTTGGGAAGTCTTGATCATCTGTAGTATGAACAGATACCTCCTTTAAAAGGTTAGAAAGCTAACACCTCTCTAACAATGAATTGGACTGTCGTAAGTCATCAAAAGAGTCTTCCTTTATGAACTCAACTGATCATTGCACTCTGCAAGAGAAGGCGTTCTGCAGGGAACATCTTATCAAGGGAGCAGTTTCACACATGCTAAGATTACAACTTAACTGTGGTGGCACCAACCTTTTGCAACACTTTCCTATTACATATCCATCTCTGTTGTCTTTTCAGTGTCTGTTGAAGACTATCCTCTTTCAACAGGCCTTCTAAGAGGCATCTTTTCTTATCACAGTTGGGATCTGTATTGGACTTGAATTTTGTGTGTGTGTGTGTGTGTGTGTGTGTGTGTCATTTTATTTTATTTTATTTTATTTTATTTCTGTAACCACTTATATTAATGGGTTTCATATATGTTTCTGTCATAGTGTGAAACTGCTTTGAGGTACTTCATGGGAAGCAATTCATGAAATTAATAAATATACAAATAAATAATCCCCGGCTTGCAGAACTAAGGGTGTTTGTGGTTTTCACTGAGCCTTCATCAACCACACCAACACACTGAAGAGAGACAGAAAAAAGACTGAAAGGAGACCCTTGTGGCTCCATGCAAGAACTAACACTGAAAAGTGAGAAAGAGGGAAGAAGAAAAGATTCAGTACATATGTGTATATGTATGTAATGACTAGATTAGAATGAAGATATGGTTTTATTTGTAGATGTGTGTGTGTGTGTGTTTCCCTTTTTTGTGTTTTGTTTTTCTTTCTTATTTGTATAGTTTTATTTTGGATTCAATGTTTGTCATTTTTGTTGTAATTTTGCACTGAAAATAAAATTTAAAAAGAAAAGAAAAGATTCAGTACAACACCATGCCTTTTTTACCCATAAGTAAATCCAGGGCGGGCACAAGGCACTCTCTCCATTTGTTCAACTCAATAACTTTTTCCTCAACAGCACTGGTCTAGGAAATCCCTGGTAAGTCAGTGATCTTTGAATCTGAGACTAAAATGACTGCTCCTGTATGATTTGTCAAGATGTGCACCTGTGTCATCATTTCACCTTTTTAATATCTCACAAAGGCAATGTCATGAGTGAGCTCTCCCTCCCTTTTAGAATCTCAGGAACCACTTTCCACTTTCCACTTTCCACTTCCAGCGGGTGCAGAATGCTGCAGCGAGACTCCTCACGGGGTCTTCGCTGCGAGATCACATTCACCCGGTGCTATACCAGCTGCACTGGCTCCCGGTGGAGTACAGGATCAGGTTTAAGGTACTGGTTTTAACCTTTAAAGCCCTATATGGCCTAGGACCCTCGTACCTACAGGACCGCCTCTCCTGGTATGCCCCACAGAGAAACTTACGGTCTTCAAATAAAAACATCTTGAAGGTCCCAGGCCACAGAGAAGTTAGGCTGGCCTCAACTAGAGCCAGGGCTTTTTCGGCCGTGGCTCCAATCTGGTGGAACACTCTGTCACAAGAGACCAGGGCCCTGTGGGACTTGACATCTTTCCGCAGGGCCTGCAAGACAGAACTGTTCCACCAGGCCTTTGGCCAGGGCACAGCCTGACTCCCTCCCTCGGCAATCTTCGCGGAGCTCTGGCCCAATGGTTGCCAGTGGCTTGAATTAATTAATTTTATAATGAATGATTTTAGAGTGTTGTTTGTACTGTTTTATTGTTGTTAGCCGCCCTGAGCCCAGCTTCGGCTGGGGAGGGCGGGATATAAATAAAATTTATTATTATTATTATTATTATTATTATTATTATTATTATTATTATGATCCGTGTGAGAGAAGACAACTCGAAAACACTACTTTGCTGCGGCACTTGCTGAGCGGCCTTGGACCTGTTAACATTTTCGCCCTCCTTTGCAGAACTATTGGCAAGAATAAAGCGGGCCAACTCTTCGTATGCTGCATTGAGCCCTTTAGAGAGAAAGCAAGATACAAATGAGTCGCTAAAGCAACCCCCTGTTTATAACAACGTTTAATTGATCAACGGGCTGAGAGACAGCTTGTAATGAGTGACAGTTATTTACTTTTCACTCCTTAGCACTTTTGTAAAGAAGACATCATTCTGGATAACCGCCAAGGCATTTTCTCTCTACACCAGGATGGGATGTATTGTTTAATTTAATTTCCCCCCAGAGTTTTTTGTTTTTGTTTTTTTTGGAATGAAAGAGTTTGTCACTGCCATCCTTCCTTCATATAGCAGTCTCTGTTTGATTACAATTTGCCCTCCAACCAATATTCATTCTGCCTTTGTTCTGATTTTTTTTCATTTCAAAAAACATTCCTACAATCTTTGCTCCTGACCTATTCAATCATATGGTCTGGGGCATATTGTCAATCATTAGATGGAGAGGGGAAAAATATATATAACCTGAAATACATATTTTCCAGTTATTTTGAAGCTTCAGTATTTGTCACTGGCTCAGAAGATAGACATCTAATGATTTACTGGGGGCTTTGTTTACAGACACTCACCTAGACCACTGTTAGGGCTTTTAAAGCAAACTCCCCAATTCTTAAAATTAAAGGAGGAAATACTTTAAGGAACTTTGTATCTCAAGGCAGATAGTTTGTTTCCTCCACCCCACAGGCAGTGCTCTGGCAACTTTCACATGGATGCACATGACTGAGCTGTCTATGGGCATTGCTTCCATAATTCAATATGCTTAAAATGCCATGCTAACAAACCCCTTTTAAAGAAAACAGTGAGAAATAGACTGCAGAAGCATAGTAGGCCCCAAAGGAGAAAGTTGCTCTAAGCAGAAACTTAAAACAGTATCAGAAAACGTATGTGATGCAAAACCAAATATTGAGGAACACGGGGGTTGTCATAACTCAAGAGACTGTTAACAAATAAAAAACTTAAGTCTTTGGGAAAATGCGAGTTTGTAAATATGCTGCTGGGACTAACTGCCTCATCATACAAATCTCTGTTTTCTGCAGTGGGTGAAAACATTGACCTGGAATTAAAGATAAGAAGTTGTATCCAACTAAGTCATTGATTTCAGTTTGCCTACTCTGATGACGTCTTATTTGGAGAACAACAACCTTTATACTGCAGCTTTTCAGTTTTCTGGCAAAGGGCTTTGCATATGCTAACAGTGTAGACTGCCTTGTCCACGCATATTGCAGATGGAAGACTGATTATGAAAAAGAACAGCATGCCTAAAAAAATTGTGAGCAGCATACACTCCAGGCCTTGCTATTGAGCTGCAGGACTCCCCCAGGCCACACCGCTTCTTCCAACCCCCTCCCACCATCCATGGCCTCCTTGAGTACCATTCCCTCGCTGAAACGATGATTATTCCTTTTGTTTACCTGGGCTGGATCTACACTGACCTGTTTAGCGTTATTAGAATAATATTAGATATCGTCTCAGGGCATACTTGTAAAAAAAGGCATTTCTTATCTCCGCCAGGAATCTGTTTCGCTACTGCTGGTTGATCTCTGGTTTCACATTTTAATAACACATTTGAATCCCTGTGAAGGGGTGAGCTCCCATTGCTCGGTCCCAGCTCCTGCCAACCTAGCAGTTCAAAAGCACTTCAAAGTGAAAGTAGATCAATAGGTACCGCTCTGGCGGAAAGGTAAACGGTGTTTCCGTGCACTGCTCTGGTTCACCAGAAGCGGCTTAGTCATGCTGGCCACATGACCCAGAAGCTGTACACCGGCTCCCTCGGCCAATAAAGCGAGATGAACGCCACAACCCCAGAGTTGGTCACGACTGGACCTAATGCTCAGGGGTCCCTTTACCTTTACCTATGAATGTTAAAATAGAATGGCATTTGGCTGTATGGTTATCAAAACCATTCCTTAACCTTTCCTTAACATTAAAAACCATGAGTGTAGATCCATCTCTGGTTGGAGAGACATGTATATCAAAAGCTCTGGCTCTTCCTTGGTTGGAACGTTGCCCACTGTACAAAGAGTCATATCTATTGCGCCACTCTGGCCTGGTCCATGACTACCATATTGCCCATGATGCAATGTGGACCTTGGGCTGAAGACATTTGCCCCCCCCCCATCATATCATTATATTTTTTCATTATTATTTAAAGACAAAACCTTATTTTGAATTGCCAGTCTGGTGTTTTATGGAAGTGGGGCAAAATACTGCCGAAATACTGTTCCAGTTCTTGAGGGGGTGGGGAGTAAAAGAAAAATACAGTGGTACCTTGGGTTACATACGCTTCAGGTTACAGACTCCGCTAACCCAAAAATAGTACCTCGGGTTAGGAACATTGCTTCAGGATGAGAACAGAAATCGTGCTGTGGCAGCGCGGTGGCAGCTGGAGGCCCCATTAGCTAAAGTGGTGCTTCAGGTTAAGAACAGTTTCAGGTTAAGAACGGACCTCCGGAACGAATTAAGTACTTAACCCGAGGTACCACTGTACATTCCTATCAGAAGCTATGTACTTGTTTTTGATTATTGATGATGATGACATGTAGGCTGGTGTTGTTAACCAATATTTTGGTCCAGCCATGCATTCAGTGAAGCTTCTTCCCAAGCAGGTATGCATAGGCTTGCTGCCTTGATTATATAATGCTAACTGTAAGATGTATTTTTGTAATTGATGAAAAGGGATCGATTCTTTGCCATTTTTTCTTTTCTGATGCTATAGTATAATTTACTTCTGCCTTACATAATCGACAAAGATCAGCCTGTAGCACAGAACATCGAAGATGACGGCAAAGGCTTTTAGCCTTTTAGGAAGTAACTATAACTGATCATTTATAGAGAGTCTTCTGAGGGGCATGGGAATTTGCAGGTCTCCAAGTCTATGTTTATTATGAATCAAGGGTTGGTTAATACGATGTGGAAAAGGGAAATTGCATTATATTTATTTGTCTTTGTTTTATTTCTGGAAGAGTTAATCCTGGTCCACGTCAAATTCCAAAATGCCTTTAGCATTTTCCCACTAGATCTATGGGCAACTCCTCGGATGCCTTTCGGTGAGTACCGAAAACCAAAAAAAACCCACAACCACCACTGGACTGTACAGATTTCACAATATATTAATTAGGAAATCAGCCATGAAATTAGAAGCCATTTCTAATGCTGCTCTAGATTGGCAATACTAGAAGAACCATTCGCTGTGTGGATTCGGGGCTTTATATGTTTTTGCCGGCGTTAAAGCTGATATACTTTCTCATGCTTCAAAGATGCGTGAGTCAGCATGTTGTGTAATTTCTGAAAGGAATCCCTGTGGAAACATGGCAAACTTTTTCTGTGCTGCAAACTGTACCAGTTCACAGTACATTACATGCCACAAATCAGATTAAGGAAACTGAGCAGGCTGATCATCTTGAAGGAGTTTTGTGGTGGTATTCTTCTACATAGAGAAAATTTTTCCACCTCCCTAGACCAGTGTGTCGGTTAGGTGGAGTGCCTCTGAGCATCTGCAAAGTTAAAGGTAAAGGGACCCCTGACCATTAGGTCCAGTCGTGGCCGACTCTGGGGTTGCGGCGCTCATCTTGCTTTACTGGCCGAGGGAACCGGCGTACAGCTTCCAGGTCATGTGGCTAGCATGACTAAGCGAACCAGAGCAGCGCACGGAAACGCCGTTTACCTTCCCGCCAGAGCGGTACCTATTTATCTCCTTGCACTTTGACGTCCTTTTGAACTGCTAGGTTGGCAGGAGCAGGGACTGAGCAACGGGAGCTCACCCCGTTGCGGGGATTCGGACCACTGATCAGCAAGTCCTAGGCTCTGTGGTTTAATCCACAGCGCCACCCGTGTCCAAAGTCCGTGCGCAAAGTTTGTTGTTGTTGTTTAGTCATTTAGTCGTGTCCAACTCTTCGTGACCCCATGGACCAGAGCACGCCAGGTACTCCTGTCTTCCACTGCCTCCCGCAGTTTGGTCAGCCGCAGTTTGGTCAGTGCGCAAAGTTATTCCCGCACAAAAGTTTCTTTAAAGTTTTGAAGGGGCGAAACATTCCTGATCATTTGCATAGCATGCTTCCTTTACTGATGGATTTTTCACATTTCCCTCTGTTGAGAATTTTTCTTTTGTGAAAGGTAGATGGGTGGTTCTATCAGAGTAAGAACAGAAAACAAAACAACTGAATGAACTAGAGAAAGCCTTAGAGAAAGCACACTTCGAGTGAGAAATGGGAGAGAGGCCACAGAAGCTGAGGGAAGTGTGTGGTTCACATTTCTGCTATGATGTTCCCTTTGATTATTTTTTTTAAAACCATACCCAGCTACAAAGCCTGAACAAAATCTGTGCATCACTTGAGCCTTTCATAGCTTCTCCCTGCTTAGTGCCACTGCTGGTGACATTTGCATTCTTATAAGGAGCAAATCCCCCTTTCCCCAGTGAACGCCATGCTTGTGGAAATGAAACCTAGGGAATGTTTGTCCAGAAAAGATATACTCAGAATAGATTATTCCCTCTTCATCTGTTCATCTGTGCCAGAATAAATTGTTCTCAGAAAGCCACTGTTTATGAAATTGGGATCAGGAGAGCTACGCTTCAGATGGTTTCAATGAACCCATCACCCTATTCCCCCTGCCTTGGAAATGATTCAGCCAAGCAAGGTGCCATCTGCATGATACATTTAAAACAGTATCGTACCACTTTAAAACAGTCATGGTTTCCCCCAAGGCAGTGCCATTTTTTTTCTAGAAAAAGAGGTGCTGGAGCTCACCATGAACACCTCCCTCATTCTCTTAGAATGGTAACAGCGCCCACCTGAGAGGTGCTGGAACTGAGTTCCAGTGAGTTCCAGCTGAAAAAAACGCCTGCCCCAAGGAATCATGGGAACTGTAGGTTGTTAAGGGTACTGAGAGTTGTTAGGAAAAGCGTGTTCTCTTTCATGGAGAGCACGTGTTGCGGTGGGGGCCGCCAGGACACTCAAAAGTTGGGGGCGGGCTAATTGTTCGTTGGCCATAAGAGAGTCTGTGTACTGGTCCAGTAAGCGCTTCCGCTGCGCCACCAGCAACAGCTTTCTTTGCAGAGTATTAATTAAGTCCAGTGCAGAGATTCTTGTTGCAGTACAAGCTCCAAAGTCTCAGCAGCAAAAAAAATGACGACACAGGGAAGCCTGTCTTTCCAAAGACAGGTTTATTGCAGAAAGATAACAGAAACACCTCCGGAGCTTTCACACATTTTGCTTCATGTCCAGCACGCCCCACAGGCAGAGAAAACAAACACTCTTTATATACTGAGCAACTTAACAACTTAACGAGCTTGACTACTTAAAGTCACATGACATTGCTAATTTGCCAGCGTCTTAGGTTTCACACCCTAACACCCCCTCTCGCTGGCAATACAAAAACAAAAAATTACTTCAGACCCATTTCTTCACAAAAGTTTTCATGCCGCTGAAACCCAAGCGGTTTTGTAAAACCATCAGCTTGATTTTCATGACTGGGACAGTAATTTAATTTAACAATTCCTGCTTTTACCGTTTGACAAACATTTTGAAAGCGGATATCCAAATGTTTTGTACGACCTTTAAACTGCCCATTTTGTGCTAACTTAAGACACGGTTGATTATCACCCCATACAGTGATTGGAGTGATGGCCTTTTCATACATCTCTTGTGCCAAGCATTTGTAAAATTCTAGATCTCTACATAACTCAGATAAGGCACAGAACTCAGCTTCTGTTGACGACAAAGCAATCAGGTTCTGTTTCTTGGATCTCCACCCAATCAGGGAGTTACCAAATTTTATTACACAGCCAGACACTGATTTTCTATCTTTTAAATTTGCCCAATCACTATCTGCCCAACAAGTAATCTGTGCTTGTCCTTCTGAAGATAATTCAAGGCAAAAATCTTTGGTGTATTGTAAATATCTTAACACTCTTTGAATTCCTTTCCATGCATTTACACTAGGTTTTGAAGCTTCTCTGCTGAGTAAGTTAACAGCGTAAGCAATATCTGGTCTACTCCATTGCGAAAGATGAAGTAAGCTTCCCAGTGCTGACTGAAAGATTTCAGCACGCTTGAATTCAGCACTATCCTTGAACTCATTGTCTTTTACAAAACCCATTTCCATTGGTGTTCTAACACCTGCACACTCCGTCATGCCAAACTTTTTCAACATTTGCAATATCTTGCCTTTTTGATTCAATAGAAAACTGCCATTTTTGGTCCTATCTATCTGAACACCAAGATAGACCTTCACATCGCCAAGATTCTTAACTTTGAAGTGTTTATTTAACTCTTTGGCTAGTTTTTTTACTTGTTCTTGTGTCTTTGAAGTATAAATCAGGTCATCTACATAAACAAGCAAAGATTCTTGAGCATCTCCTGAACCTCTGAAATATAAGCAATTGTCAGCCTTGCTCCTGCTAAAACCAATGCCTACCAAAACGTCATTCAAACACTCATTCCAATTATGAGCAGATTGCTTGAGTCCATAAATAGATTTATGTAGTTTCCATACCTGATTTGATTTACCAACTTTCAGTCCTGGCGGTAGCTCCATATAGAGCTCTTCAGCCAAGTCTGAATGAAGATAAGCTGTAGAGACATCAAATTGATTCACTTTAAACCCTTTCTGAGCAGCAACTGCTAATAGTGCCCGTAGGGTTTCACTCCTCGAAGTGGGTGCATAGACTTCGGAATAATGTAACCCCTTCCTTTGCGTAAAACCTCGAGCTACAAGTCTTGCTTTGTACTCTGGTTTCCCCATCGCTGTTGTCTTTAACCTGTACACCCACCTACAACTTACTGCCTTGGTACCTTCTGGCAGTTTGGTGATGGAAAACACACCCAGTTCTTTCATAGAATTCAACTCCTTTTGCATGGCCTCACGCCACCTACTGGCCTCCTCCTGGGGTAATTGCTCAACCTCCTCAAAACTTTCAGGTTCGCAATTTGCCAAACCAGCCCAAACACTAATAGCTTGGTACCTTTCAGGAGGTTTACCTTTGTTGGTACGCTTGGAACGCCTTGGCAGTTCCTGCGATGTTCCTTCAGTTTCCCCCTCTGACTCAGAATCACTAGTCGTTACCTGTTTGTCACTAGTAGTCACCTGTTTGTCACTAGTAGTTGAAGAACTTTCTGATTCTGACTTTACACGTCTCTCTTGCTGTACAGGTGAACTTTTAGAGCTAGAAGATTCTGACTTTACAGACTTGGGTGAACTAGACGATTTCTCACCCTCGTCCTCAGACTTAAATTCCTCAGCCTGTTCTGGAACTAATACCTGCCCTGGGGCCTGAGTTCCATTGTTACTGTTCACCACATCAAATAGTATGTCAGGATTTCCATGAATTCTATTCCAACCATCCTGTTCACAAAATTCCGCACTTCTGCTGATTGTGATTTTCGTTTGATTGCCTTCTACATTCACAAATCTCCAACCTTTTGTGTTTGCTTGATAACCACAGAAAACCATTTCTTTAGACCTAGGATCGCCTTTCCTACGTTGTGCCCTAGGCACCAGCACATAAGCACGACATCCAAAAACTCTTAGATGATCAATTTTTGGTTTTTTTCCAAATAGCATGAAGTAAGGAGTGTTGCCTACTGTGCTATTGTACACTCTGTTAAAAGTATAATTCGCATACAGTGCAGCCTCAGCCCAAAAACGCTGTGGAAGTCCAGAATCAAACAGCAAAGCAGCAATGGCTTCCTGTAATGTTCGAAATTTTCTTTCGGCAACTGCATTCTCCTGTGGTGAATAGGGATTGGTAAGTCTATGAACTATACCTTTCCTTTTTAACCACGTCTCCAGCGTGTGGTTCACATATTCCCCACCACGATCTGATTGTATTTTACGTACCCTGGTGTCAAATTTACATTCGACTTCTTCAATCCAATCCATCAGGATGGAAGCTGCTTGTGATTTTTCTTTCAGAAAGAAAACCCAACTAGCTCTTGAAAAATCATCCACCAAAATTTGCATAAATCTCGCACCTCCAAGCGATTTGACTGGCATAGGGCCACACACGTCTGTGTGCACAAGTTCAAAGGGTTTCTTGCTTACTCTATCAGATCTAGGATAGTTACATGTCTTAACCTTAGCATGTTTACAAGCACAACAATCCAGAAAATTTGGACAGGGTTTAATGTTACACTCCTCAGCTAAATCTGGCATCTTGCTTACATACTTAAAGCATATATGAGCTAACCTTCTGTGTAGTAGATGTACACAACCTGTATGAGGAGCCTTATTTACACACTTAGCTTGCGCTTCACCTGTTGAACATCTACCTGCTGCTAACTGCTCTTCATCCAAAACAAAAAGCCCATCCTCACAGGGAATTTTAACTAGCTCCTTCCCCTGTTTCGAAATGGTGCACACATCATTTTCAAACTCAACCTTAAAACCACTTTTTACCAGGCATGACACACTCAAAAGACCATTCTTCATTCCTGGAAGAACAAAAACAGGAAGGTTAGTTTGCAAACAGTTAACATAAATTGTGCCTTTAAGGTTCATTTCTCGTTTACTATTGTCTGCTATAGTCACGGTTTTTGCAACTGGCAATGTCTTGCAGTTCATCAAGCTGCCACTAGATGTCGCTGGAACTAAACTGTGACTTGCTCCACTGTCAATTATCCACTTCAAGGTTTGTTGGCTCCTTTTAGGACTCTGTTGTGCTGCCATTGCAGATAGTCCCTTATCAGCACCTGCTCCCCCTCTGGATTGTTGATTCTTGTAGTTCTCACGTCGTCTTCCCCTGTAGCTCCGGAAACTGGCCTTGGACTGTTGAAATTCCTGTTGCTTTTCTGGACACTTTGCTATCAAATGAAACCTGCTGCCACATCGAAAACATGACTTGCTGGCCATAGCAGACACTTGTGAGGCTTCCTTACAGCTCTGCCTGCTAGTTCCCTCACGCTGGGAATTATCTGAACATCCAACCCTTGGGGTATTTGAATTATCAATACGTTTTCGATGATGTTGATATTCTTGCTCACACAATCTACCAGTCACATAATTCATATTCAGCTGGTCCTCTGGCAAAACTTGTAAAGTTAGTACTAAGTTTTCAAACCCTGCATGCAGGCTGCTAAGCAGAGTATAAACTTTAATATTTTCAGGAAAATTCACACCTAGAGATGACAGTCGGTTGAAATACTCAGTCATCTGTGACGTGTGTTCAACCACACTATCCCCTGGCTTCAGTTTCAACTCATACAAAGCACGTATAATGTTCACCTTCTCTCCGGGCGTGGCTCTATGGTGAATTCGCCTAAGAGCTTCCCAAATTTCAAATGCAGACCTTAAATTTTCCACATGAGGTAATTGGGAATCGTCTATCGATACCATCAACATGCATCTAGCTTTAGTGTCCATTTTATCATGTTCCCTGTTCTGAGCATGTGCAGCAGCCTGTTGCTCTGCTGTGGCATCTGCTGCAACAGCCACAAACGGCTTTCGCCTCTGGACATAGTCAGCCCACACTTCTTTGGCTTCCAACCAGACTTGAGCCCTCTTAGACCACTGCACGTAATTACCAGAGTTCAACTTTGTAAAGGGAACCTGGAAATTTTCCACTGCCATTCTTGGGGTCTGCTGCTACTCCCTCTGTGTGCCCTTGCTTCTCTTTCCCCTTGGGATTTGTTTTACTCACTTTTCAGACGCCTCCAGTCTCTCAGTTCCTTTAAGAGCTGGATTTACGACCAAGCCGGTCTTCTCTCATCCGAAAGCTGCTTTCACTTTCTCTGCACACAATACAGCTGTAGAAACATAGAAGGATCCATAACCTAAGAGAGTCTGTGTACTGGTCCAGTAAGCGCTTCCGCTGCGCCACCAGCAACAGCTTTCTTTGCAGAGTATTAATTAAGTCCAGTGCAGAGATTCTTGTTGCAGTACAAGCTCCAAAGTCTCAGCAGCAAAAAAAATGACGACACAGGGAAGCCTGTCTTTCCAAAGACAGGTTTATTGCAGAAAGATAACAGAAACACCTCCGGAGCTTTCACACATTTTGCTTCATGTCCAGCACGCCCCACAGGCAGAGAAAACAAACACTCTTTATATACTGAGCAACTTAACAACTTAACGAGCTTGACTACTTAAAGTCACATGACATTGCTAATTTGCCAGCATCTTAGGTTTCACACCCTAACAGGCCACTGATGCGATTGGGGCTTCCCTTGTTGCTGGGAAGAAGTTAATGTTGCCATTTGTTGATTGACAGCCAGAAATTCTAAAACCCCTTGCACGAGGCTAGGGCTTCCTCTTTTCGCCCGTGCATCGGATTGCCTGTCCCTCCCTCCCTAGAATTAGGGTTGTTCGCTTTGACCTTGCTATGCCTGTCATGGGGTCGTCTGCTCTTGGGGCAGGGGCCCGGTAGGAATTTTGTCCATCTGGCTGATTGGCTGGTGCCATTTGGTTTTTGCCTACTGCGTAGCAAATCATCACAACTTGTAAGGTTGCGGTTAGGCATTGGTTTATGGTTTGGTTGGTTGAGGGGAAGTGGTTGAGTGCCTGACCTTGGTAGGTTGAGTGCCTGCCCCTCTAATGCTGCTGCTGCTGCGAGGGATTCCGTTAAAGGAATTGGGGGCTAACTATTGCTTGTCCACTCTGTCAAGGGGGCTCGGGCCATAGCAATGAGCTCCTGGTTGCATTTGGGGTGAGGGCAAGTTCCCTGCTCCGCGTAACCCCCAAGTGTATTCCCCTATTCTGACTTTCACATCGTGCAGAATGCCAGTCTGTCCCCCATGGTGGGGGCAGATAGTCGCAACCAATGCCTAAGCAAGCACTCACAAATTTGTATTTCAATAAAGTTGTGGCCAAAATTATGCCAAAAATCTTAAACAAAAAATTCTGTGTGATGTGTGAGTTATTGGGGTGGCCCTGGGGACCTCGACACGCAACCCCCAATTCCACTCACAGATCTACAAGTCTGAATTCCTCTTTTCAGGGAATTCTGTTCCCTGTTAAACTACTGTTAAAGCTGTTAAACTACTGTGAGAGCTGGAGCTCTGTGAGGAGAACTGGGTCATGGATAGGGTCGTATGGTTGACATGTGTTGGAGTCCAACAACATCTGTTGGATCGAAAGTTAGCCACTCCTGCTCTAAACACTAAACAGTGGTACCTCGGGTTAAGGACTTAATTCATTCTGGAGGTCCGTTCTTAACCTGAAATTGTTCTTAACCTGAAGCACCACTTTCGCCAATGGGGCCTCCTGCTGCCGCTGCACGATTTCTGTTCTTATCTTGAAGTAAAGTTCTTAACCCGAGGTACTGTTTCTGGGTTAGTGGAATCTGTAACCTGAAGCGTCTGTAACCTGAAGCGTCTGTAACCCGAGGTACCACTGTACTCTTCTGAACTCTTCTGGCACAAACTCAATTTGAAAAAAAAACCCAAGAAAAATGGAATGAAAATTAAAATGAAATGAAATGAAATGAAAAATGGAATGAAAATTAAAAGTGGTTGGTTGTTGGTTACCAGAAAGCTTTGGGACAGGGACACCAGCTAGTCCACAACTCCTCTCACTGTCCTCCTCTGGAAATTTGCAGAAAAGCAACATTTCCATGTCACCTTGATTTTTCTTCCCTAACCCCAAATAAAGAAAGTCTGCAGCTTTTGTGGGACATGGTAGAGTGAGAAAAAGCTTGTGGGTCAGGATGCTACTCCAACTAAGAGGCAAGGCCTGTTAACTGTGATCCAACTTGGGCAAAAACAAAAAAAAAACCACCAGGAAGCTGCATCCGAATTTGATTTATGCCTCAGATTTCATACAGAACTGGAGCACACCTCAACATGATACCATCTTTCAATTGCTATGCATTCTCCCAAGGGATTGTGGGAATTGTAGTTTGGTTGAAGGTGCTGCTAATTCATTTTTCAGAGAGCCCTCAACTACTCACAGAAATTACCGTTTCACTTTAATTAGTATTATTAAATGACTGTAAAGGAGTGTAGGCCGTAGCTATGCTCCCAGTATCTAAGAGTGCAATAATCTGCAAAGTTCCAATCATTGATAGGGTCACGCTTAACAATCTATTGCATATTTCCTGTCCTCATAATATTAGCTTTACCTGACTAGCCGAAATCTTCTGCAGTTGCAATGAAACATTAAAGGCAATGTGTTTCTGGGGCAAGGATGCTCTTTAGACATGAGCAAGGAAGGGAACATTAAGAGAGACAGGAAATGAAGAATGAAGCAACCATAGGCAATGTACATCTAACCAGTGAGGAGCCTGACAAGTAAAAAGCTTTATAGCTCCAAGCTTTCCCTGGATGGGCAGGGCAGAAGTGGATTTCAGAGCAGGACAGAGTCTTCTGGGGAAAGGAGGGCTGACATTTTCGTTTTATAATTAGGGCTTAACTCATAAGTATTACATTGTTTTGAGTTCGTTTCCATCAGTGTCAAAAAGCACCTCCATGTTTTCAGCCATTTTTGACATCCTGAATATATCTGTATCATTTTGGTGCTGTTTCCCATCTTCCTGGCCCTTAACAGTCCAGGCAACAGCACTCCTCTGCTGATGTTCAGATGCATATTGCCTCCAGACAGGGAAGTTTCTTCACATTGTACATGCTTTTGCTGCAAGGGCACTGAAATGAGAAGAAACTGTTTGAGAGGTAACCGTATTGAGCCAAAAGCTGAATCTTGTACAGGACTGCCTTAAAGTGTGTGGTTCTTCTGCACGTTTGCATGCCTGAAAACAGTTTTCTCCCCTCTTTTCCTATTGCTGGTCTCCTGTGTATTTGCCATTGGGATTTTTTTTAAAAAAACTATTTTCTGCATTTGCTTGCTGCACATTCAACTTAACAGTGTTCTCAGGGCAGTGTAAAACCAGAGAATGCATAATAAACATTGGTAGCAACAATAATTGCTAACATGTCGGAGATTTTTTTAAAAACTTGAAAGCATAGCAAAAGAAAACCTACTATCTTATCTGCTTAATGGCATTAAACAAACAAACCTTGGAAGAATAATGAACTTTGTTGCCAGATAAGTAGAGCATCCTAGAAGGGGCCACCACAAAAAGTACCTCTTTGCAGCTGCCACCTGCCTTGCCACTGGCATTTTAGATAACGAGTAGAGGCAATGGCTGCTTTTGAATTATGGTGCTGGAGGAGACTCTTGAGAGTCCCATAGACTGCAAGAAGATCAAACCTATCCATTCTTAAGGAAATCAGTCCTGAGTGCTCACTGGAAGGACAGATCCTGAAGCTGAGGCTCCAATACTTTGCCCACCTCATGAGAAGAGAAGACTCCCTGGAAAAGACCCTGATGTTGGGAAAGATGGAGGGCACAAGGAGAAGGGGACGACAGAGGATGAGATGGTTGGATAGGGTTCTCGAAGCTATGAACATGACTTTGACCAAGCTGCAGGAGGCAGTGGAAGACAGGAGTGCCTGGCGTGCTCTGGTCCACGGGGTCACGAAGAGTTGGACATGACTAAACGACTAAACAACAACAACAGGCAATGGCAAAAGGGGCTGGTGCTATGAAAAAGGAAGGATGACCTTGTTAGCAAAAGCAGGCCTTCAGATTGCTCCATTGGGCAGCCCTCCACAGGCTTTCAGCCTGGACTTGTAAGGGCAAAGGGATGTAGAGAGAAAAGGTGCACATGTCAGCCCTGTCCCCAGTGCCCCAGGGCATGCCAGATGGAGCTGCTCCACTTCACCTGAAGTGAAGACAACGGTCTGGAAAGAACTTTAAAGTGCATATGCCTGAACCTGTTTACAAGCTTCCTTGAGATTGGGAACCTGTGTAAAGCACATCAGGATTCTTGATTGTAAGGATGCATGTCTACAGGTTCAAGTAAATATGTTTCCAAGCAGACCTTCTTGCTAAAACTGCAGAGGACAGTAGTAGATGGGGGTCAGATGATGCTGGAGACAGTTCTGTACATGCTCTCCATCCCTCTACACACCTTTGCTCGCATGTGTCCAGGCTGAACACCTGAGGAGGACTTGCCTCTCCTGTTAAAGTGGAGGCTTGCCTGCTGTGACACAAGCTGCTGGCACAGTTCTGATATTAGTCTCCTTACGGAAAGGATACAGGTGAGAGCCTTTATGGTGAAATAATTTTTTCTGGAGCAAACTAGCAGTTAAATCAAAGACACTTCTGTGATGTCTGAGTCCAGTGTATGTACTCTGTCAGATGAAATAAATCCTACTTGAATCTAAGCAGCAGTGGGACTTCCTTTAAACTTCTGAGGAGGTGGAAAGAAAATCCATGAGAAGCAAAAAGGCTTCAACAGGAGAGAGAGAGAGAGAAAAAAATCCACCAAACGAATCCATTTCACATTTTTGTAGCCTGTAGTTTAGTATTCCGTTCAAGCACAAAAGTGTCCTATTTTGATCATACGTTCTTGACACTTTTCATTTCATTGCTACCAGTACGTGATTTTCCTGTGACCTACATCAAATTCTAATGAGCCAATAATCTAGAATCTCAATATACTTAGAATCTAATTCTCAAGGTACTTGAGTATCACCTGGAAATGAGCCCAAAGGGAAGGTTATGCAGAAGAAGAGGTCTGGCTAAGCACATAGGATATGGACTGTTCTGAATAGTCTCCACTTAATTATATGGGACGTGAATGAGAAGCGGGCCAGAAGTAGGGGACAGATCCTGACTGCAACTGTTAACTTTTCCTAACTCCTATGGGGTAAACCCAGTGCCGGATTTACATATAAGCTAAACAAAGGACGCTATAGGGACGCGGGTGGCGCTGTGGGTTAAACCACAGAGCCTAGGACTTGCTGATCAGAAGGTCGGCGGTTTGAATCCCCGTGACAGGGTGAGCTCCCATTGCTCGGTCCCAGCTCCTGCCAACCTAGCAGTTTGAAAGCACATAAAAGTACAAGTAGATAAATAGGCACCGCTCCGGTGGGAAGGTAAACGGCGTTTCCATGCTTCGTCATGCTGGCCACATGACCTGGAAGCTGTCTGTGGACAAATGCCGGCTCCCTTGATCAATAAAGCGAGATGAGTGCCGCAACCCCAGAGTCGGTCACGACTGGACCTAATGGTCAGGGGTCCCTTTACCTTTACCTTTAAACAAGCTATAGCTTAGGGTCCCGCTCTCTTGGGGGCCCCCAAAAAAATTAAAGGGGAAGAAACTGGATGTACATTTCCAAAATATAAGATAAAAAACAAATAAAATAAAACCTACATACAGCAACAGTGTTTTGTATTGTGTGGGCTCCTATGATGTAAGCAATGGGTCCCACCTGCTAGCCTGCTCCCTAAAATATCACAGGTTTGCTCACTTCTATATATAGGGTACCTACATTCTGCATAGACTGGTTGAATGGCAACATGTGCAAATGGCCTGAGATACCTATTAGGTCCATCCATTATCATATAGCATATATTCAACACAAAAAAACAGCCACAATTTGTTGTTGACAAAGGACAGGTGGACATATAAAGGGCCCCATTACCTTCAAGAGCTTAGGGCCTCATCAAACCTAAATCCGGCCCTGCACATCCTGTATGACAACACTGTCATTGTTCAAATGGGTAGTATTCAGTAGTAATTACCCTTCAGAGATGGGAAGGGTCAATATAAACCCGTGAACAGTGTGGACAATGGCACATCATTTTCCCCAACTGGATTTAAACAGCCTGTGCTCAAGTTTGCAGCCTGAGTGGGATGCTAACAGTATTGTAGGATGTCAGAAGAAAGGGTATGAAAACCATGCCACTTCCACTTTTGAGCTAATTTAGGTTTCTCTGCTGCCACTGCAAAGCTCCGTAATGATTCTTCTGCTCTGCCTGATGCTCTGGAAGTGATTTCCTGAGTTGCAAGCCCTCCTGGCTCCTCACCCCCGGTTTGCTTTTCTGTTCACAGCGACATGTGTTTGCTTGAATACCGTCAGCGGATCTGTGGACTTTAGCTGTAGCGTTCACCTTGCAAAAGCAACCACAGCATTTCAGGTAATCATTTTCTCTTCGGCTCCCTGCTGTGAGGCTAAAAGCTTCCAAAGTCAGACTCTCATGTGTACAGTTTTTCTCAAAGGGAAGCCAAGTATAAGGTCGTTTGAAGACAAGCCACTGGACATCTGCAGTTCTGTAGAGGACAGCTGATCTGAAGCTTCATACTTTATCCAGTTAACATTAAACAATTAACATTTCCCCTTAATTGCACAACACATCTAACAAGCACCAAGCCTAGAGACAAACCCCACACACCTCATGATTAAGTATTCTTCCCTCCTTACAGATGAAGGCCTCACCCCACACTTTTAAAATTTGCATGAAAGAAAAGGAATTAGCTCTCTTTTCCAAAGAGGAGTAAGTTTTAAGGGAATGCCGGGATTAAAAGGGGGGGGGGGGACACACAAATTCTAAAGCAGTCTGCATGGTGGCTAAACCAGATTAAGTAAAACACATCCTGGTATGAAGCTCAGACAGAATATAAAACATCTTAATCCCTTTCCAGTTGGATACCACAGGCAGCTTTTGAGCAGGAGAAACCAGGATATGGTTAGCAACCGAGTATTTCATCATCATGCCCGGTCATTTTTGTTCTATTAGCCTAAACCTCTGCACTGCTCCTTTGATAGATGCTGGAAAAACAACCAGGCAAAGCCTGAAGCGCTACAGTGTCTGTTAAAGTGTTATTTATACAGTCCAGAGAAGCTGAGAAATAGCCTACTGAAAGATGGTCTTTGTCAACCCATTTAGATGGAAATTCAATGTATCTGCAAGCAAGAACATGAGAGATCTGCGTGCTTTCCAGAGTAGCATGCACTTAAATAGATTCTCGCCGGATGATGTAGCCACTAGGCCTTTGTGAGCTCAAGGAACCGGGCCAATCACCCTGTCTGTGAATCAGCAGAATTAGCTAATTCTCCCATTGGCAAGCTACAGGGCCAGCTAAAGTCTGCTGTTCCGATCCCTTGGGCATGTCATTTACATATACCACCCAGCTCCTACTTTAAGTGTGCTCTTGTTTTGGTTTAGTGTTTCCTTTAATTTGAAATGGCCGTGTTTCCCCCCCCCCCTTGCTGTACAGTTTGAAAGAAAGCGTTTGGCTGATGTTAGGACAAAAAAGACTTGGTATTATAGAAGATGAATGGAACCCAAAGAAGGAGGAAGAGAAAAGGCAGGGATTGAGCCTCAGATATAGCCACAAAGCCGGCCACTCAGTACATGCTAATTCAGTAAAAGCTAAAGGAACAGTTGCTCAAAGAATTTTGGCCACAAGGGTTCATGGCCACTTTGGCCCATTAATGTCCCGCTCACCCTTGGTTTAAGAGTCTCAGTGGAGATTTTTGGGTCACTGGTTGACATGTTCAGACAGGATTCCTCCTCTCTGGTTAGTGGATTTTCTGCCTTTCCCTCAGTGAAGTGCTTCGTTGTACAGTGGTACCTCGGGTTAAGTACAGTGGTGCCCCGCAAGACGAATGCCTCGCAAGTTGGAAAACCCGCTAGACGAAAGGGTTTTCCGTTTTCAGAGGTGCTTCACAGGACGAATTTCTCTATGGGCTTGCTTCGCAAGACGAAAATGTCTTGCGATTCTTGAGGGGTTTTTTTGCTCCCCACCCCCTTTTTCTAAGGCGCTAAGCTGCTAAGTGAGAGCTGGACCATAAAAAAGGCTGATCGCCAAAGAATTGACGCTTTTAAATTATGGTGCTGGAGGAGACTCTTGAGAGTCCCATGGACTGCAAGAAGATCAAACGCATCCATTCTTAAGGAAATAAGCCCTGAGTGCTCCCTGGAAGGACAGATCGTGAAGCTGAGGCTCCAGTACTTTGGCCACCTCATGAGAAGAGAAGACTCCCTGGAAAAGATCCTGATGTTGGAAAAGATGGAGGGCACAAGGAGAAGGGGACGACAGAGGACGAGATGGTTAGACAGTGTTCTCGAAGCTACAAACACGAATCTGACCAAACTGCGGGTGGCAGTGGAAGACAGGAGTGCCTGGCGTGCTCTGGTCCATGGGGTCACGAAGAGTCGGACACGACTGAACGACTAAACAACAACAACAACAACAAGCTGCTAATAGCTTTTTAGCAGCTAATCCGCTAATCCCTTAAGCCTTTAATAGCCGCTAATAGCCTCTAATAGCCGCTAAACCGCTAATAGCGCTAATAGTGCTAATCCGCTAACAGGGTTGCTTCGCAAGACGAAAGAAACGCTAGACGAAGAGACTCGCGGAACGGATTAATTTTGTCTTGCGAGGCACCACTGTACTTAATTCATTCCGGAGGTCTGTTCTTAACCTGAAACTGTTCTTAACCTGAAGCACCACTTTAGCTAATGGGGCCTCCTGCTGCCACCGCACTGCCGGAGCACAATTTCTGTTCTCATCCTGAAGCAAAGTTCTTAACCTGAAGCACTATTTCTGGGTTAGTGGAGTCTGTAACCTGAAGTGTATGTAACCCGAGGTACCACTGTACTGAGAGACTGGAAATGGCATTGGGCAGGATCAGCAGGGCCATCTTAAGCATATCCGGTGCAGTGGTTCAAAGCTCCTTCCTGTGCCCCCCTCCCGTTTCCCAGAGTTTTTTAGCCAGGACGGTGCTGCCGGCGGGGCTGGAGGAGGCAGGCGGTGGCTGGAGGGCGGCTCCTCCGGCGGGGAAGAGGCAGAGGCTGGACGCGGCATCTCCTGGCTCAGCTGGCAGCTTCATGCTGCGGTGGCCATGGCAGACCATTACAGATGGGGATAATGTGTCATTTTTGGTTTCCCTCCATTCCTAAATTGTCCCATTTCCACATCAGTTTGCATTTAGAAAAGACGTCTGTACAACCATGTGCATGCGTTTCTGCTGCTGTTCTCATGATATGCTAATTTTTGTTTGTTTCTTTTATAATATTTATTAAGTTTTCATAGTATAATATAAACAGGAAAAAAATTACAAAGAAAAAACAGTAACATATAAAAACAAACACAAGAAATAACAACAGTTAAAAACAACTTCATCTTTCAAAACAAAACTTGCTTTAGCTTGTTTCTTGGACTTCCCCACACCTCCCTCCTTTGTATTCCAATACCGTTGTTCGTTCAGCAAATCCTTTCCCTCATTTACCTTTATCTCAATTTTTATCTTAATATTTTAACTTTACCTTTCCCTCTCTTTGACATTCCATTTTTCCATAAACTTCAAAACCTAAGCCACTTAACTTAAATCCAGCATCATTCTAACATTCATTAATTTTGCAATGTTTCTGTAAATAGTCTTTAAATTTCTTCCAATCTTCTTCCACCTGCTCTTCTCCCTGGTCTCGGATTCTGCCAGTCATTTCTGCTAGTTCCATGTAGTCTATCACCTTCATCTGCCATTCTTCCAAGGTGGGTAGTTCTTGTGTCTTCCAGCAAGTGTTCTTGCTGCTGTTGTGGCATACATAAAGAAAGTTCTATCCTTCTTTGGCACCAATTGGCCAACCATGCCCAGGAGAAAGGCCTCTGGTTTCTTAAGGAAGGTATATTTACATACCTTTTTCAATTCATTATAGATCATTTCCCAGAAGGTCTTAATCCTTGGGCACGTCCACCAAAGGTGAAAGAATGTACCTTCAGTTTCTTTACATTTCCAACATTTATTATCGGGCAAATTATAGATTTTTGCTAGCTTGACTGGTGTCATGTACCACCTGTATATCATTTTCGTAATATTCTCTCTTAGGGCACTACATGCCATAAATTTCATACCGGTGGTCCATAACTGTTCCCAGTCAGCCATCATTATATTATGTCCAACATCTTGTGCCCATTTAATCATAGCAGATTTTACTGTTTCATCCTGCGTATTCCATTTCAACAGCAAGTTATACATTCTTGACAAAATCTTAGTTTTGGGTTCTAACAATTCTGTTTCCAATTTTGATTTTTCCATGATATGCTAATTTTTGCATGCAATTTTGCCTTACACACACTCTTACAATAAATTACTTATAACATGATGGATCCCCCCCATGCTATTTTCACATTTTTATGCACAGCTTCCCTAATTAATTGTTGCATGCTACCCCAGTCTCTGAGTGATGTGAGATTACCAGGGTTTCCAAGCACTCACCCAGGGTTCGTGTTACATTTGTAATGGGGTGCAGCGGGGACCGTGGTGTCTTTATGATATATGGTTTATTTTCACATGCATACAACCTGAGCCTACTATGGGGGGGTTCATAGCATTAACACCCCAAAAGGGCCTTGCTTCCCCAAAGCCACAACCTTGGATTCAAGCAGAGATCAGGCATGGCTCTCTCTCTGTGGCTTACCTAGGGTTGCCATACGTCTGGAATTTCCCAGACATAACCAGGATTTGGCCATAGGGAACTGTGTCCTGGTGGAAAATGTTGAAATGTCCAGGAAAATCTGTATATATGGCAACACATGGTTGGTAATGTTGACTTTGGCAAATTTCCTTAAAAACAGCTCAAAAATAGCTTTTTTTTTTTTTAGGTTTAGCAAAGAAAGCTGAAGAATTTTGCCAGCCTCTTTTGTGTCCAGATTTTCACCTTTTGAACTATGGTAACCCTAAGCTTGCCAGTCTGCAGCTTTGCTTCCAGCTTCTAGCTCACATAACTCTCCTCTCAACTCTGACCTTTGTCTTTTTAACTACCAGTGAGTTAAGGGAGAGGGTACCACCTATTTAACTTCTGGCACAGAGCCACTTCCTTTAGCTCACCAGGAAACTAGCCTGGCTAGTCCAGGAATTTACTTACATTTTAACGCTGGATAAAGGAATTAGAAGGGTCTCAGCATATACCCCATCCTGAAACTCATGGCGATCTGCTTCTTTGTAAGTAATGGCTGCAGGGAGTACATTGCCACATCCAGAGAAGTTCAAATTTCAAAGGATAACTGTGTTTTGGTTGTGTATTGGTCCAGACAGTGCAAATAGATAGAGTAATATAGCTTAATTAAGGAATGTTGGGAAATGGTGGAATGAAATTATATGACTTTAGTAGAAATATGATAAGGATTTAAGTATAGATAAATTTTAAGATTTTGATGGTAAGATAAGGTTAAAAAAAATTAAGATAATTAAACGATAGAAAGCAGTGAAAGACGGAAAGGATTTGCTGATTTAATTATTAACTGGAATACAAAAATGGGAGGTGGGAGGAGGTCGAGGAAATAAGTCAATGAAAGATAAAGATATGGAAAATGGATGTGTTTTTAAATGTTTTTGTTTTTTCTTGTTGTCTTTGTGTATTGTTTTTTCCTTTTATTTTTGATGTATTGTTTCTTAATTTTTTACTGTCTTTTTTTTCTATCTTACTTTTTCCCCCTGTAACTATAAAACCTTTAATAAATATTATTTTAAAAAAAACAGACAGTGCAAATAGATAGGTTCGCATTAAAATTAAAAGCCAAACAAATTTCTTCCCAATCCCTAGTTACTATATGCCTTTAAAAAAAAAATGTTTTTGAGCTGCTTTGGAACTGCTGTTGTTACACTATGTATAGCTTTGTGCTGTATTCTCTGTTTTATTGGATTTGTATGTAGCCATTTTAAAATGAAGAAGAAGAGGAGGAAGAAGAAGAAGAAGAAGAAGAAGAAGAAGAAGAAGAAGAAGAAGAAGAAATAATGTTTGGGTCATTGTGAACACAGTTGGCATGTGTGTGATGCTTGCAAGTGTTCAAAGTACTTTGCGTGTTCAGACCCAGAGACGTCCCCCCTAAATGAAGACACATTTGACTCAAATTTTAGTTTGGCTTTTGGCAGAATTTAGGCCACAACTTTATTGATTACAGAAAGTGATTGGTTGCATAGGCTCTGGTTCGACTAGCTCCCTACACCCTTGCAGGCAGCGCTGACCCAGAGCACCAGCATAGGTCAGCCAAGGGTGAACCCCTGAGGCAGATGAAAAGCCAGGAACAGACTATGTTCACCACCCAGATGCCCCCCTGGACTCAGGCACTGGCACAACCCCCTCTCAGGGGTTGACCAAACCAGTTGAGTCCCTGGATTCCTTTAACGGAATACCCTTCACATAGGGATGGTGAGACCGTTCTCCGATCCCTATCACATGAACCAGTGCCTATCCGCAACCTTACAAGTTGTGACAATTTGCTACACGGCAGGCCAAACCCAAATGGCAACAGCCAATCAGCCAAGTGGGGGAAATTTCTGCCGTGCGCCTGTCCCAACGACAGACGACACACGACGGCATAGCAAGGTCAGTTGCAAAATGCCCTAAAAATAGGGAGAGGTGGGCAGGTGTTCTGAATGCACGAGCCAAAAGAGGAAGCTCTGGGACACGTGCCTGGGTATATATAGGTCCCTCGATCCATTTGGACTGCGCCCCATTGGCCAGATTGAACCCAACAACGAGGGACCTACCAATTGGGTGTTGTGGCTATCCAATCTCACCCACCCACAACACAGGAGGTCAGTCTCCAGGTCTCACCGCAACATGTGCCCTCTTTTAGGGAGGACACAATTTGTGCATATTATCTCAGCGATCTGCAAAACAGCCCTGTAAGGTAGGTCAGCAGGGCCAGATTTAGGTTTGATGAGTCCCTAAGCTCCAGAAGAAGAAGAAGAAGAAGAAGAAGAAGAAGAAGAAGAAGAGGAGGAGGAGGAGGAGGAGTTTGGATTTGATATCCCGCCTTTCACTCCCCTTCAGGAGTCTCAAAGCGGCTAACATACTCCTTTCCCTTCCTCCCCCACAACAAACATTCTGTGAGGTGAGTGGGGCTGAGAGACTTCAAAGAAGTGTGACTGGCCCAAGGTCACCCAGCAGCTGCATGTGGAGGAGCGGAGACGCGAACCCAGTTCCCCAGATTACGAGACTACCGCTCTTAACCACTACACCACACTGGTGGTAATGAGTAATGGGGCCCTTTATATGTCCAGCTGTCCTTTATCACCAACAAATTGTCACTGGTTTTTGAGTTGAATATATGCTATATGGTAATTTATGGACCTAATAGGTATCTAAAGCCATTTGCACGTAACAAAATATGTGTTTTATCAAAGTAATTGTTGATGTGAAATACAATTAAGAAGTATAATAATAGTGAAACACAATTAAGAAGTATATTATTAGTGAAATAATTATTAAGCCCTAACTGTATGTAGGTTTCATTTTATTTGTTTTTTATCTTATATTTGGAAATGTAAAAAGGTAAAGGGACCCCTGACCATTAGGTCCAGTCGCGGATGACTCTGGGGTTGCGGCGCTCATCTCGCTTTATTGGCCGAGGGGTCCGGGTCATGTGGCCAGCATGACTAAGTCGCTTCTGGTGAACCAGAGCAGCACACAGAAACGCCGTTTACCTTCCCACCAGAGTGGTACCTATTTATCTACTTGCTCTTTGACCTGCTTTCGAACTGTTTGGTTGGCAGGAGCAGGGACCGAGCAACGGGAGCTCACCCCATTGCGGGGATTCGAACCGCCGACCTTCTGATCGGCAAGTCCTAGGCTCTGTGGTTCAACCCACAGCGCCACCCATTTGGAAATGTACATCCACTTTTTTCCCTTTAATTTTTTTGGGGGCCCCCAAGGGAGTGGGGCCCTAAGCTATAGCTTGTTTAGCTTATACCTAAATCCGGCACTGTAGGTAAGTATTTTATTCTCTCTCTTGCGGATTGGCGAGAGAGTGGAAACTGTGATAACAGAGGCTTGCCTAGGGCCACTTAGTAAGTCATGGTTCACTGTGAGCTTCCTGGTTCACTGTGAGCTTCCTGGTTCACTGTGTCACTACACTGCACTGGCTCTCATTAGTATACAGGGCACAGATGTGCCTCTTCCTTCAAATGGTATTGAAGCTGTGCATACAGTAGGATGCTTGTTTCCTCAAAACATAACTGCGATTTCAATTTACCAGCTCTTTATTATTTAAAGTGGGTTCCCCCCCCACCCAAACGTTTGCTAGGCAGAGCTCTTGTCTCTATTAGCAAGGCGTAGGCTGGTTCCCTTTGTGAGAAGCTGCAGGAGACAGAAATTGTTGGCATCCTATTGCACTTTGCTGAGGAGAATGCTCAACATCTTAACACAAAAGACAAAGCAAAAGCTTTTCACCATAGCGCCTACCACAATATCTGTTTGCAACCCACAAAGAATTGAGAGCATTACAACACAGATAACAAAATGCCGCTGAATATTTTGATTTAGCGGATTTCTGTGGGAATTAGCGATTTCTGTTTAAGAATATAATGCTGCCTCTTTAACATAATTAATGCCCCTTGGATATCCTTCTGTTTGCTATACAAAATCGTGTGTGTACAAAACGTCTTAGATTTCCAGCACTGAAAAATAATCTTTTGTATGCTGTAGGGGAAATGATGTACAGGCCAGCAACTGAAAATCCCAGGAAGCTTTTCAAGTTGTAGCTTTCATGTAACTTTCTCCAAAGTAAGCCAACTAATTCAATGACATGCCCCTGGTACAATTTTGCCAGAGGATGGTTGCAGTAAGGGGGTTGGCGACAAAGCAGCTCTGCGATGCTTTGCTTAGACAAAAATGTCACATGTGGAGGGAAAAGGCAAGGATACAGTTTTGTTTGGTTTTCTAAGGGCTTTTCTGCCCTTACCATTTATAGAGGTATAGTTGTTGGAATTTTTTAAAAAATAGATTTACAGCGGTACCTTGGTTCTCAAACTTAATCCGTTCCAGAAGTCTGTTCCAAAACCAAAGTGTTCCAAAACCAAGGCACGCTTTCCCATAGAGAGTAATGCAAAATGGATTAATCCGTTCCAGACTTTTAAAAACAACCCCTAAAACAGCAATTTAACATGATTTTTACTCTTTAATGAGACAATCGACCCATAAAATGAAAGCAATAATCAATGTACTGTACTATAAGATAAATAGGACAGTACTGTAGAAGATAAAAATTAAAATTTTAAAAAAATCTTACCTGCACTGATGATAGTCATTGTTTGGATGGGGTTTTTTTATCCATTTCCACAGTCACACAATCAATCAATCAATCAATCAGTAGCTGAACTGGGTTCCACACAGCCACAAAAACAAATTAACTGAAAAAGCCTCAGAAACAAAAACGCAAAATAAATGGCAAAAACAAAAGTGCCAGACTTAATCCATTCCAGAAATCCGTTTGACTTCCAAAATGTTCAAAAACAGAGTGCGATATTGGCTCCATTATTATCAAATAATGGAGGCATATAATTTGGACAAAAAATTAGGCTTCCAGGTGGAAAAATCAAAATTAGAAACAGAATTGTTAGAACCCAAAGTTAATAATTTGTCAAGAATGTATAACTTGCTGCTGAAATGGAATACGCAGGATGAAACAGTAAAATCTGCTATGATTAAATGGGCACAAGATGTTGGGCACAACATTATGATGGCTGACTGGGAACAGTTATGGACCACAGGTATGAAGTTTACTGCATGTAATGCCTTAAAGGAGAATTTAATGAAAATGATTTACAGGTGGTACATAACACCAGTCAAGCTGGCAAAAATCTATCATCTGCCCGATAATAAATGTTGGAAATGTAAAGAGATGGAAGGTACTTTCTTTCACCTTTGGTGGACGTGCCCAAGGATTAAGACCTTCTGGGAAATGATATATAATGAAATGAAAAAGGTATTTAAATATACCTTCTTGAAGAAACCAGAGGCCTTTCTCCTGGGCATGGTCGGCCAATTGGTGCCAAAGAAGGACAGAACTTTCTTTATGTACGCCACAACAGCAGCAAGAATACTCATCGCAAAGCATTGGAAGACACAAGATCTACCCACCCGGGAAGAATGGCAGATGAAGCTGATGGACTACATGGAAATGGCGGAAATGACTGGCAGAATCCGAGACCAGGGAGAAGAGTCGGTGGAAGAAGATTGGAAAAAAATTAAAGTATATTTACAGAAATATTGCAAAATTAATGAATGTTAGAAGAATGCTGGAATGAAGTTACATGGTTTTAGCAGAAATGTTATAAAGAATTAAGTAAAAACTGATTGTTAATGGACTAAAGTGGAAAATTTAAAGTTAGATTGGGTTAGAATAAACTATAGATCAAAAAAATGAGAAAGAGGGAAAGGATTTGCTGAATTAGCTAATTTGAACTAGAATACAAAAAAGGGAGGTGTGAGGAAGTCGAGGAAACAAGTAAATGAAAGATAAAGATATGGAAACTGGATGTGTTTTAAAATGTTTTGGTTTTTTTGTTGTTGTTTTGATGTATTGTTCTTTTTCTTTTATTTATTTATTTTTGACGTATTGTTTGTTAAATTTTTTATTTACCTTCCCGCTGGAGCGGTACCTATTTAACTACTTGCACTTTGATGTGCTTTCAGACTGCTAGGTTGGCAAAAGCAGGGACTGAACAACAGGAGCTCACCCTGTCACGGGGATTCGAACCGCCGACCTTCTGATCGGCAAGTCCTAGACTCTGTGGTTTAACCCACAGCACCAAAATGACAATCCTGCCTACTGTGGGCGTAGACAACACAACTCCTGGTCGTGCTTCTGACTTTTAAGGCCAACAACACCTGGAGAACAACCCAGATTTTGCAGATAGAACGTTTTTCACAAAGCTAATTCTCTCTTTGGAATAGGTTATTTGAAATCTACAGGACAAGGAGAAATCATTCCAGCTAGATGCTCATTGTCACATTTAGGAGAGATCCTCCACCAAGAACGAATCTAATTCTCAAATTATATATACAAGAAACACCAATACTTCCAAAATCATTTAAAGACAGGCACAATCCAATTATCAAATATATATTGTACTGCAGAGTATCACTTTCACCCTTAGATGTTTTTCATTCATAGATCCCAGTGTGTAATCTCACATGAACATCTGCTTCGAAGAGTTCTTTACAGAACTCTGATAATCCTCAAGCATTTGTGAACTAAAAACAACGAGATTTGATTTCCATTAAGAGAGAGAGAGTTCCTCATTTAGTCAAGCTTCCATCTTGTTCAATTATCTAGAATGCAAAGTTTGCGACATTTTCCTTCAGCAGAGTACAAGATCTTGCATTTAAACTTCACAAGGGTTTACTGTTTATTTTGTTTCATGATTACTTTTTGTTGTTAAGTTCATTCTAGACTGGTAGCGGATTTATCTCTTTAGATGGGGTACAGAAGCTTTGAAGGAGAAGGTAGTTCACAAAAGAATGGTTGGTTCCCCCCTCCCCTGCTCTGTACACAATCCAATTCTCTGTTAGTGTAAATCTGTAGAGTTCAAATATTGTATTAGCAGCAGAGTATTGTAGGGATAGGGGATAATCCCTAGAGAATTTTCTGAGTCAAGAAATTCACTTTGGCAGTTTGTAACAGTTATTAGAAAAGAAGAAGACTTCTAAAAAAAATCAAGCTATCTCACTCAGTCCTGGAGTTTACAATTGAATAAGATGAGATTTTCTTTTTCAGCATCTAGGACCACATAGATACATCAAGATCATAATTAAAAGGTTTAGATGCTTGAAACAGTGCAGATTATCAATTGGGCTTCCCTGAAATATTATTTCTTTTTAAACTTTGTATCATAATTAGAGTACTTATGTCTGCCATCTAAGTCAAAGAAGAAAGCAAGAAGTTACTTGTAGATAATTTTGACCCTTGTGAGCATTCCCAGAGTGAAAGAAAAGTAAAATATTCAAAGGTAACATTTTCCATCTACTTTCTATTTGTATGAATCCAGGAAAGCTTTGAACAGTTGGCACCAGGATAACTAAAGGACCGTGTCCTCTAGATGAACCTGTCTATCCTTGGAGATCAACTCTCCTTTGTGTCCCCTTACTATCCCCAGACATGTTTGGCTGGAGATAGACTTCTCTGAAGTTACAGAATATAATTCTGAGCCAGAGAATGCTTCAAGACCAACAAGCCTTGGAATGTAGTAGAGATGAGTGAGCCACTTAAAAGTCATACTGCCAAGTCTGGAAGGATGAGTTGAGTGGCACTGCTGCATAACTAGCTGAAACTATAAGTTGGGGGCCACTACTAAGATGGTCCTACTGCTGGTCACCAGCGATCATGACTCTGAAAATGGAGGTAACCTTAGCAGGGATTTCTGGGGGCATATATAGGAGAAAGTCCTGTGTATAGAATTTCAAAATGACTTGGTTCATGCACCTAGAATTTACCAACAGAGAGGCTCACCTTACTTATTTGTTCTAGTTTAACAGTGTGTGGGTATTACAGTTCGAGTGCACTAGCAGAGTTCTCCCACCTTCAAGGACTTTCCTGTTTACTTAAAATTTGCTGCACATGTGTGTGGGGCCGGGAGGGGAGGCTGGAGGCCTGTTGGGGAGACCCGATGGCCTACCTCTGGTCTGCAGGCCAGCCATTCCCCACCCTGACTTAAATATAGTGGCCAGCTCTAAAGAAATTGGGCTTAGATTTGAGGGCTGGCAATCACTCTGCTGGCAAGCAGGCAATGGGAAGGTAATCTGTCAGCGCAGAGAAGAACCTAGTACCCTTTATGAGAACATAAGAAGAAACAGCTGGGTCAGTCAAATGGAGCATCTAATCCAGTATCCTGTTCTTACAGTGGCCCACCAGATGCTTATGGGAAATGGCCAAACAAGACCCATGTACAAAACCCTCCTGTGGTTTCCAGCAACTGGTATTCAGACGCATTACTGCCCCCATTTAGCCATTGGTAGCCTTATTCTCCAATATATTCTGCCCAATTCTTTTTCTAAAGCCATCCAAGTTGTTGGCCACCACTGCCTCCATAGCTTAACTATGTGCTACATGAAGAAGTACTTTATTTTATCTGTCTTGCCTCCCTCAGTGATCCAGACTCAAGGAAGCTGAGCATGAGTCAACAGTGTGATGCAGCACGGGGGGGGGGGGGGGAGAAGCTAATGCTATTCTAAGCTGCATCAACAGAAGTATAGTGTCCATATCAAGGGAAGTAATACCACTCTATTCTGCCTTGATCAGACCGCACCTGGAATGCTGTGTCCAATTCTGGGCACCACAATTTTAGAGTGACGTTGACAAGCTGGAATGTTTGCAAAGGAGGGCAAGGAAGATGACCAAGGCTCTGGTAACAGTTGAAGAGCTGTGTATGTTTAGCCTGGAAAAGAGGAGACTGGGAGGAGATACGATAGCCATTGTCAAGTATGTCAAGGGTTGTCACATGGAAGAGGGAACAAGCTTGGTTTTTTTCCTGCTCTGGAGGGTAGGACTCAAACCAATGGCTTCAAGTTACAAGAAAGGAGATTCCAACTAAACATTTGGGGAAAACTTTATGACAGCAAGAGCTGTTCAGCAGTGGAACGGATTCCCTCGGGAGGTGGTGGACTCTCCTTCCTTGGAGGTTTTAAAGCAGAGGTTAGATGGTCATCTGTCATGGATGCTTTAGCTGAGATTCCTGCATTGCAGGCGGTTGGACTAGAAAGATGACCCTATGAAGGTAGCAGACCCAGAAGTGTCACTGGATTGTCTGTCCCAGGATTGTCTTCCTGGTAATAGCTGGTATCCCAAGCCATGATGATTCTGGGCTTCTCAAGAGTGACATCACAGCATGAACTGTCTGTCTTCCCCAGGCTTTCTCAAACTCGGCCCTCCAGTTGTTTTGAGACTACAATTCCCATCATCACTGACCACTGGTCCTGCTAGCTAAGGATCATGGGAGTTGTAGGCCACAAACATCTGGAGGGCCAAGTTTGAGGAAGCCTGGTCTTTCCCATTGTGGTCAGATGGCCTGCTAGGAAGGAAACCATTACCAACCTTTGGGGCTTCCAACCCAAGTTCAGAGGTACCTGACACAAGCAACACAACACAAAGAAATAAGTGATACACAGAGGTACCATCCCATGGAAAGGATCGGGAATGCCAGTGTTTTCCCAAACGTTTCTGGGATACTCATGAGAAAGTTGCAGGGAGAAGTTGCCATGTTCCAAATCTTCTAATGGAAATCCATTCTGACAGTTTCAACCCAACCTTATTCTCCCCCCCCCCCCCGAATTTTAAAAGACAAAGTAATCTTCATCAAAAGTCCACAGTGAAAGCAAAAATACATATATGTGGGCTTCCCCCCTCTTGGAGCTCATACTGGCATTTCTGTTTGGTTTTGCACTTCACCTTCTAGTGAGCAGAAAAGCAGATTAAATAGAGAAAGATATAAACAAAATCATTTTGAAAGCATACTTGAGGACTTGCGGTACTGTACTTGACTTGTAGTGATTGGCAGCACATTAAATAGAGCTTTGTGTCAGCGGCGGAGGGGATTCGGCAAAAGCAGGATGTTAAGTTACGAACTGCAGACTTTGTGACTCCAACTTAACTCCTTGTTTCGTTTTGCAATATTAATTGGAAGAAAGTTTATATCTACAGCACTGGTGAGATTAAACACACACACACACACACACAGTCATATTGGCCAAGTTAAATTTGGGACAAAAATATAAATATGAAGGAAACAAAAACCAAAAAAGAAAGAAAAAACCGGAAATAAAACAATCCTGGCATTTCATATGGAGGTTATTTCAACAAGAACCAGGGAGGTTAAAAAGGCTCTTGAGTAAACTCTAGTTTTGTAGAAATAATAAGACTAACTACTTACATCTAATTCCCCCTGTTGGTTTGAAGGTTGAAAGCTTTGGCAATTGGTAATTTGATTTATTTCTTCATTAGTTCTGGTATATAACTGACAGTATGCATCAACAGACATATATACATGAATCCCATATTTATTTGCCGCTGAAGCCTAAGAAGAAAGACTTGAAATGAGAGCTTCATTAAAGCAAAAGCCACTGCTTTACTGTTTAGGCTGCTGGTCCAACCCCTTCACTGGGAATTCCATGGGATTTCTTCACAGGTGCACATTCCACACTTATTGCCTGCAGCATTCATCATATGATGGTGCTCATGATGAATGAGCAAACCCAGATCGAAGCCAACATACATAATTTTTGTATCGTCTGAGATTCATTGCTTTTCAGTTAAGTTTGTTTACCTCAGGATCCAGCTCAATCCCTGGCAGCTTTTCAGTCACACAAGACCAAAATATGCAACGAACATCACATCTAGTTTGGCCCCAGGAAAAGTGGGTTAGGAAAGGACAAGATTTAAGCACTGCAGTAAACTGGAGAATATCTTTGCTTAGTCACTGTGCAAATCCAAGACATCCTGATGCCTGAACTGTCACCGTATGGAACTCCCTCTGCCCACCTCCCACCACACACTTTCAACAAGCATTGCTGCATCACTCAGATCCAACTTCCTGCCTTCATCTATTCCTCCTCCCTCAATTCAGCACGCTATACATAGCAGGTTGCTTCACCTTCCAAGTCCAATCCTGGCTATTCAAACAGGAAGCTGTAGGCACCACCCAATATATTCTGCCATGCAAATGTCCATGCCCCTAGTTCTGGAAAGGCTTGTAGGCATGAATCAGACCTGGCTGGCCATGCACAAGAAGTCTGATGGAGTGGTCACTTCAGCAATGGCCTGGCTTAGACTGACAGATTATGCAGGAACTGGAGGTTCCGCCCCTTCCTAATTCTCAAGACAGTCCAGGCCTTGACACTGGCAGACACCTACAGAAGCTTCCCCCTCCTGGTGAAGGGTAGCCAAGCACTTCACCAGCAGCTCAGAAGTTCTTGCCTGGTTCTGGGGATGGCAAGAGAGGTCCAAGAGCTGGCCAGAAGCCAACTGGTGTGGTGACTTCTGGTCCTGGTTCTGGAGCACCAGCATGCAGAAGCTATGCAGGAATGATGGCTCCTTCAAGGTTGCTGAATTTGCTGGGATTTGCTTGTGGGGTGGGTCCTGTTCCATCTGCTTCTGTTCATCAACCAAGAAGGCCCCTAGTTGCAGGTCTGAGCGGGACTCATGTAGGAAATCCAGTAACATTTCACACATCCCAATATTGATCTGAGACACAAACTGCTACTGGGATGTTTTCCTAAGCAAGCGCCATCAGAAGGAAGATAATTTTGGTCCTCCTAAACAGCTCTCATCCAATTCAAGAAAGCTTGTGAAGGAGTATGTTCCCATCAGGTTCCTTCCACCCACCTCCCGAATCAGAACTGTTCCTCTGATGTCCTTATTGATCCTTCAAATCTACTGCCTTGCATTTCCTTTGATAGAACTGCCTATGAGAAAACACTTGTATCTTCCTTTCTGCATCCTTGGGGAAGTGTGTGTGTGTGTGTGTGTGTGTGTTCTCTCTCCAGCAAAACATGCAACTGATATGCATACCACTTACCCATCTCTGTGGAGTTTGGAACTATAGGAGCTTATTCACACACTGACAGTATGTGTGTACAGAAGAAGCAAAAAGGCCAGGCAGATTGTCAGTCAAAGGATTTGGCCCCTAGGAAGCAGATGCTGAGATGCTTGGATTAAATTTCTGTAATGCTCCAAATCTCCAGTGCCCCTTCAGAAAGTAAGTGCCTAAAGATTATTTTTAACCTTAGCTTCTAGGGAATAATAGTGCTTAGAGTGTTTAGGAGCTGTCATCTTTCTCCTGGTGTTTCTAGTTTGTCATGCTGCTGTTTGTGTACGTGTATTTAACAAGCTGAGGAGGTCTCTGTTTAATATTATATTTAACTAGAAGAAGGCTCAGGATTCCTCCAGACAAGCTGTTTATTCAGCATCCACCCTGATTTGCTTGCACAATTCTTCCAGGGAGCTTAGACGGTGCCCAGCCTTTACTGAGCATTTGTTGTTGTTGTTTAGTTGTTTAGTCATGTCTTCGTGACCCCATGGACCAGACCAAGCCAGGCACTGCTGTCTTCCACTGCCTCCCACAGTTTGGTCAAACTCATGCTGGTAGTTTCGAGAACACTGTCCAACCATCTCGTCCTCTGTCGTCCCCTTCTCCTTGTGCCCTCCATCTTTCCCAACATCAGGGTCTTTTCCAGGGAGTCTTCTCTTCTCATGAGGTGGCCAAAATATTGGAGCCTCAGCTTCATGATCTGTCCTTCCAGTGAGCACTCAGGGCTGATTTCCTTAAGAATGGATAGGTTTGATCTTCTTGCAGTCCATGGGACTCTCAAGCATTTAGTCTGATTCATTTACACATCTTCCCACTAATCCTCCCACACATTTCAGTGCATTTCTCCGCAGCTTTCCTAACCACAAAAAAACACCCTTTAAAAGAAAAGAGAAGTGGACTTCTTACGCTAACGTGCCTGAGGGCTTCAATTCACTTTGATATCACAAAGCTAAACTTGTGGTAGGTGCTTCAATTCTTCCTGCAAAATAGTAACAGGCTAGAGTCACCCTCAGTATTAGATATCAGAACTGTTGGGCAGTTGGTAGCATATAGCTATTGTAAGTAATGGCATTATCCATGATGACTTTATGTAATGACTGTTTACAGTCATGTTTAAAAATGTACTGGACCGGCGCCTGCATTGTTCTCTTGGCAGATCCAATCTATTTCCTTCCATGCCTTTTGAGATTATTTCTATCCAACCAAGCAAGGCTGTTCAGAAGAAGAAGGTGCACACGTGTGTTCACTTGTAGACATCTGAAATATTATTTTAGAGATGGTACAAAAAATAGAGGAAGCAATAAAACGAGATAACATTTAGCCTTTTACTTTAATGAAACCAACAAGCTGTTACTTCATAGCAAATCCTGAGAACGTGGAGTGGTGCAGAGGAAAACAGGCCTATGGTGAGTTATTTTGCTGTGATTTAAAATCAATATTAACTACATAAAATATGGGTGGATACAATGCTTGGGATAAAAAAAGATGCTTGCTTGGTGTGTTCCTTTCATTCAGTGAAGGTCATAAGAAGAAGAGTGAACAGAGAAGAAAAATGGATGGAAGACAGGCTAAACTAAAGTGCTACAGATGCTTCATATATAGATTGTGATGAAGAATTCCCTCCAGAAATCTTGCAAAAGGACTGACCTCTGCTGTAAATTTGTTTGAGAACTAGAACAGAAAGTTAAAATGGGATTTTTAGTGATTTCTGGCCGCTCTGAGCTCCAAAAATGACAATTATTCAATTTAAGAGTCTTTCTGCCCCCAGAAAAGTGGGGAAAGACTATGGTTTGATGGCTTGACAGGCTAACTGCTCTAGTCTGTTGATTTCCTTCCTTCTGCGAACATCCATTTTAAACACTGCTAATCATGTCAACACATTTGTTCCTTGTGTCAACTAATGGAAGGATTCGGGAATTGATCTTGATTCAAGCTGAAAGAGAAAAGGTGGAAGAAATGTTGATAACATTCTCAGAGGATATTTTTTTTTCCCAGGTAGCTGTTAGCGAGTAATTTAACTGAGTAAAATTCCCAGAGTTGCTTTAAAAATGCCTTAATGTTTCCCTTAGTTTTGCCTTTCTCCCTTAATGATTCCTGGTAGACATCCTTTGAAATAAATTCTGACATACTCAATGGTCACCTGGAAGGAGAGCTCTTCACATTGTATGGGGGAAGCTGATTAAATTATGAGCTCAAGACTGTACTCCCAAGTACGGTGCAATTTACAGAGCACTGTAAATTGTACTCTAAGGAAGCAGCAAAAAATAATTCTTGATTGCTTCTTAGACAGGTTTCATTTAATCAAATGATATCTTAATGCCAGCTTGTGCCATTCCTTGACACTCATTAATCACGTTAATCTCAATTCAGGGTGAATTTCAGGCATGTCTTACCTCAGATTCGTGCACAAGACACAGCCACAGAATGCTGAAACCCATCGAAATGGAGGACGAGTAGACGATTTGTATCAGTGCTGTGGGACTATGGGAAAACTTTACATCTGTAAGGAGGAGATTCCTCTCTTGGCTTCCTCCCAACCTTCTGGAAGGATGACTGGAGTTTAGGGGGAAATCAGTAAATGACAGGACCTCAGACAATGGAATAGGGCATGGGTGACCATCCCCTGAACTTTTATTTGCAAGGCTGACAATAAGAGCACTTCAAAAGCAATGGCTTATGGATTACAGTTTAACTGCTTTTAGTTTTGTGTGACAGGATTCCTAACTGTTGTTTGTGCCTTTGAAATTCCCCACAAAGAGTTCTCCGCACACTCCCTGGCCAGTCCCAAAAATCTTATTAACACGCTTAAGACATTTTAATCTCCTAGCCTCAAACAGTTTCGAAATCAAATCAATAGCAGGATGTCTTCCGTGTGTTTAATCAATACGCACAACAGTTTCTACAGTGCTGTTTACACATTTCAGGCCTGAGGAAAGTTTGTTCTGGAAGTTTACTTTAAGCAACCCTTACAGCCGTTTATCAAAAGAGACAAACTCAAGCTTGAAAATGACTTTACGTTCCATCTGTTCAAGGAGGTTGCAGCAATTTCAGACTGCATTTGGCATTGAACACTGCAAACATTTATTCCACAATGCCCTTTTTGCAACATAAATGTGCTAGCAATCCAATAATGAAGTGCCACATAGCATCTGTTGGTACCTGCCTACAGTCTTGAGGACAGGCTTACAAAGGAAGATATTCAACATCTGGTTGAAATGAGCTGTGTCATTTGTAGGGTTTCAAACATAACATTTACTTTGCCAGTATAAGCTTTTTCTTTTTCTTTTTCTATTTAATGGGAGTATATAAAAAAAATGTTTTTGAAACTTTCACTCATAAAATGATCACGGTAGGTGTGTTTATCATTAAAATATGTAGGTCTAGACTGCTACTATCATAGGCCAGTGAGACCACAAGCTTCAAAACCTACAGCACCAAAACTTTAAAGGAATGCTACTCATCCCATTAAAAATATATATTAGGAAATTAACAGATTGCAAAGGTGCAAGTAGCCTGACATGTGATCTCATATAGTCCAAAAAAGTGTTCCTACTACAGAAGATTTAACTCAAAGATGCAAATCCTTCAGGATAAATAAAAAAATCATCTAATTAAATAATCCAAATAAAAAAGCATCTATATTAAATAGCCCAATATATTTGTCCTTTCTCCTCCTGTGATGAGGATGCATTTTAATATTTTAATGTTTCAATATTTTAATGTTGTATTTTAATCTTGTTTTTAAGTTGTATTGATTCAATTTGTTTTTATTATTGCTTGTTAGCCGCCCTGAGCCCAGCCTTGGCTGGGGAGGGCGGGGTATAAATAAAAATTATTATTATTATTATTATTAAACATGCATGGGATCAAAGGAACAGCGGTCGTAAAGGTCTCAGCCTTTTGTTGCTTTCTGCCCATTTTTTAAAAATGTGTTCATTAGAAAGTTAACTCTGAATGCCTTGTCCATCTCACCTCCCAAACTCATGCGATGGGGCAAGCAGAGTTAACCCAGCAATCATTGCCAGGCAGAACTAAAACAAAGAGCATTCACCCTAAATGAGGAAAGTAAAAACCAGAATCCAGAAAAAGAGAGTTTGCATCGTGGTTTGATTGGAAGGCCCTGGCCAGCAGATCATTCTTCATTTGCCGAGAGGAATAATAATACTCTCCCCTTTCAAGCAGCTGAAGCCGGATAGTATGTGTTGTCCTGAAACTAGTTACGATGTCTGAGTAATATGCTTTTTCTTGGACAGCTGGTGGCAGCATTTGCTTCTTTCTTTTTGCATTTCGTAGATTCCCAGCCTCAAAATCTGAGGAGGAAGGAACCCCAGGCTTAACTTCAGGCTAACTGCTTAGGACTCGCACTAGCTCAACAGCCCAGGCACTGCTGCAGAGCCCAATCTTTTCTGCACTCTTTGGGTCATGTGAGGAGGTCTAGATCATGGAGGAAGAACCTGACCTGTGCTTCCTTCTCACCTCGGCATCCACACTGTAGAAACTGGATTGACACAGGACGCAACTGCCCTGTGGGCTCGTCTTCCTATCTTATTTTAATAACTAACTGGTGGATTGATTTCATTACTTTATACGCCTCCAACATTTATTACACTTTTATTACACATTTATTTTGCACTCTGCTGCAAAACTTGTGATCTCAGTCTTCAACCCATATCTTTTCAAAGTTGCACTCGCCACAGCACTTGGATTAAACAAATGCATTTTAAGGTACCATCATTCCAATAAAAATCTGGATGTTTCGTGCATTAGATACGACATGAGCCATGTTCACAATTGAAAGAAAGAAAGCCAGGGAAAACCAAGAACCTTTTTTTAGTGTCACTTGTGAAAGCAGCCTCAAGCTGTGTTTAGACAATAATTTTGGTAAAGCAAATCAGTTTCCTATTAGCTTGAACTACAAATTGGTTGAGGACAATTTTATTCAGCAAGGGTAGATTTTAATTGCCTGAACTGTGAACACACTATCTTGTTGTTTTTGCAGCTAATTTTGCTCTGGTATACAACTGTATTATGGGATGAAAAAGAAATATTAACGATTATCTTTCCTTCTAAAAGTGAGTTGTAGCTGTTGCTCAACAAATTATAAGTTATCTTATACTTCCTTCAATAACATATAAAACATGCATACTGTTTGTGTACATGCTATTTTTTGTTTTCAGGCTTGAATAAAAATAATCTGTGACTGTTTATTCTACAATGCTTCCTAAGAAGAAAAGGGGACATTCTTGTCAACACCCATTTTTATTTTTGTACCAAGGCCCCAGATCTCATACATCATTGCATTTGCAGCCCACTGGGCATTTTTTAAAAAAATACCCAGCTAGAGTAGATCCATTGAAGTTAACGGACCTGAGTCATGTTCAGTAATTTAAGAGATTCTACTCTGAGTAGGGCTAACACTGATTACAACTGCTTTTATTTAGCTTTGTTGAAGATGCATGTTAGGAAGTACAGTTTAACACAAGGAAAAACAATGCACCAAATAAACTCTGATGTCAAGAAAGACATCAACAACATGCTAATCTAACTGGCAACATACACAAATGTGTAACGGATTAATTATACATTAATTTCTGCCAGTCAACACCCACTGCCCCCCTAGCCTCTGGGGTTTATGAACCAAGTTGCACAAACTTTACCACTAATTAAGGTTTATGTATATTGTATTCTTATTCATAAAAAAACTTCACATGCCTCTCTATATGTGTGGAACTATGTACTGTAAAGGTACGGTATATATAGCCCAATATTAGTGGCATCCCTATTCTGATACGTCAGTGACAAACCATTACCTCTCACAAATTTGCCACCCAGTTCTTAAACCTGGAAAAGATACAAACATCTGTTTACCCAAATGCCAACAATTTTGGATGCCAGGAACGTGCAGAACAGTAAATTTGAAAACTTTTCTATTCCACCTGGATTATACAGGCAATTAAAAATATATATTTCCATAATATTTAGTTGGTGGTCTCTGGCTTTAATTTTTTAATGTATGTTATTATGATATTATTGTAAACTGCTTTGATATTTTTATGAAACAGCATAATAACATTTTAATTAATAAATAGATTTCTACACAAGTACAGGAGATAGCCCCTGTAAATTCTGTACAAAAGCACAAAATCCATGGTCTTTATCAATTATATGCTTTTCAAAAACTCTTTGCAGCTTCCTACCACCAGGACCCACAATTCTGGGGACCTTGGGCACTACCACCACATTTGGGAGAATTGTGCCCACTTGTCCACACTGTTCCCAACATTTTGGACTGCTTTCAACTGCAGTGCCTGCTCATTACCCTATTAGCATATTGGTGCATGCGGTTAACTTAAATGCTGAGACACAAATCTTCCCCCTTTCAATTTTCTCTTCCAGGTCAGATTCCAATATGGACAAGAGCATATTGGGTAAAATAATTGGGTAAAAGTTCCTGAGTGGTATAGGATTCCATGCAACTTGGATTTTGATGGGGAGCGTTGTTATCAGAAAGGGCTTTGATTGAAAATATTGATAAACTTCTTTTTTTTAATGAACTACATACATATTTACCAAATTCCTCCTGCAAACCTCAGATTCCCAAAGATTGATATGGTGCCTCAGAATTTAGTGCAGCTGGGAAGAAATTAAACTGTTTTGGCTATTTTGTGTTCTGCTTTGGGGCAAGAAATCCATATCTGACATAGAAATTCATACCCAACATAGATCAATGTTGGGCTATCTTCTTCTTCTTCTTCTTCTTCTTCTTCTTCTTCTTCTTCTTCTTCTTCTTCTTCAGCGATCACTCGTAGACGAGTAAGATTGTCTTCCATAAACATGGTTTTAACAATGAGTCCATAAGTGACTATATGCCTGGCTATAAAGCAAATATGGAAGAACAGACCCAAAACACATTCAAAATATTGCACAAACCAACACCATAGTGAACTAACAAGAGGGACATCAGCATTGACAAGGCTGAAATCATCGTGCTATCCAGCTGTCTTTTTCTATCTCTTTTCCCCAGAAGAAAAGTGAAGCACTTGCAAAGGTTGTGATTGTAGAGAGAACACCACTGGAAAGGTTGAAAGAGACCAAACATACATGGCCTTCTGGACATCCACCCTAATGCAATGCAGCTGTCATGAACAATAGCTAGTTCCTGCCACCACCGAAACTGAATCTTAACACATACTTCAGCTGTAATGAAAAACCAGGCACCATTTTAGTCTATACTCCTGCAGTGGGGATGAAAAGTTTGGATCCACACTGAATCCACAGACCTCTTCGGTGGTGACTCCCTGTTTGTGGAATGCTCTCCCCAGAGAGGCTCCGCCTGGCACCGCCATTACAACTTATAGAATCATAGAGTTGAAGGGGACCCCAAGAGTTATCTAGTCCTATTCCCTGCAATGCAGGAATCTCAGCTAAAGCATCCATGGCAGATGGCCATCTGCTTAAAAACATCCAAGGAAGGGCAGTCCACAAGCTCCCAGCCAGAAACATTCCTCTTTATCCAAGCCTTTGGCCAGGGCCGTCTTTAGCATATGCACTGCCAGGGTGCAAAGATCCACCCAGCGCCCCCAAATTTAGTTAATTTTGCTGGCACGGTGCCATTGAGAATGACAAGTGTCAAAAAGTCCTTTAGTGAAACAGTAGGTAAACATTTGGGTAATACCTAGGTATATATGCATTTTGTTTTTCTAGCTTGATCAAAATTATTTATTATTTCATAACAGGTAGATAGATGACTTCAGCAGTGGGCGCCGGGTGCCCCCCAGAAGTCAGCACCCGGGTGCTCTGCACCCCTTGCACCTCCGGGTAAAGATGGCCCTGCCTTTTAAAAGGGAGATACTGTCGTTACTTTCCCTCCATGATTGTTTTATTGTTTGTTATTATTATGCTATATAAATTATGTTTGTAAAGTTGTACACCACCCTGGGATTTTTGGATAAAGGGTGGAATATGCAGTGGTACCTCGGGTTACAGATGCTTCAGGTTACAGACACTTCAGGTTACAGACTCCACTAACCCAGAAATAG
Organism: Podarcis tiliguerta; assembly: GCF_965153285.1. Classification (NCBI taxonomy): domain Eukaryota; kingdom Metazoa; phylum Chordata; class Lepidosauria; order Squamata; family Lacertidae; genus Podarcis; species Podarcis tiliguerta. Next base: position 80,318,076 of record NC_139540.1, on the reverse strand, counting down.
TACCTCGGGTTAAGAACTTTGCTTCAGGATGAGAACAGTAATTGCGCAGCGGTAGCACGGTGCCAGCGCCAGCGGGAGGCCCCATTAGCTAAAGTGGTACTTCAGGTTAAGAACAGTTTCAGGTTAAGAACAGACCTCCAGAACGAATTAAGTTCTTAACCTGAGGTACCACTGTAAATTGTTATAACAGCAACAACAATTTGCAGCAGTAATCCGGTATGTTTATTTGTCCACTCTATTGGATTGATGTCTGTCTCTCTTGCGTCTTGCTTTTTGGGCCTTGAACTTCTGCTACCCACCAACTGAACCTTTAGTTTGGTGGGCCCTGCCCTGTGAAACTCCCTGACAGCAGAGGTTTGGCAGAAACTATCCCTCCCTCTTTTCAGACAATATTGTTTAGGCAGGTCTTTGCAGTATGAACTTTCTCTTTTCAGCCAGTCTCAATTTACTGGTGTTTTTTTCATTGTGTTTCAAGCTGATTTCATTCTTAGACATTGTACACTGCCTTGATATATTTTTAAATGAAAGTGTGGATTATAAATACATAAGTAAATAATTAGTTAAATTTCTCCGGAGACTTCCTGTACAGATGCTATCCTCCTCTTCTGGCATAAGAACACAGCAAGCTGTCTTATACAGGATCAGGCCACTGGTCCATCCAACTGTGTTGGGCTTCAGAGAGGGGTCTCGTCCATCCTCACCCGAAAACGCCAGGGATCGAGCCTGGAACCTTCTGCATGCAAAATTGATGCTCTGCCACCGAGCTATAACTTCCCTCTAGGTTTGGAGCAGTCCATTCCAGCTCCTTATGTAGTTGGCAGCCTTCCTTCCAAAGTGTTTATTTGCCAGGTGTTTCAGTCTTCTAAAACTAGCAATTTAAACAGGAAACCCTGAGCACGCCTTAGATCAGCCTCCCAAAGAGAGACAGTAATTGGGCAAAACATTGCCCTCTACCTTAAAGTCTCTGCAGAGAGTTCCTGGAAAATTAGAATTTTTGAGCCTTGATATCCCATATGCCAGCTATTTTGTGTGTGTGTGTGTATGTTTGTAATCCTTGATCTTAGGGGGAAAACAATTTCTTGCAATGATGTATTTTAGTTTTCCCAATCACTAATGGGTCTGGATCAATATCAGGAATTTTTTTCAATAGCCATTCCAGGGGGGGGGGTGGAGATCCACCAGTTTCAACAACAACAACAACAGCCACTTAAATCAGTGGCGTAGCGTGGGTTGTCAGCACCCAGGGCAAGGCAAGTAATTTGCGCCCCCTAACCCGGGGCCTCAGCGCATAGGGCTTGCCGATCGAAACGTCGGCGGTTCGAATCCCCGCGGCGGGGTGCGCTCCCGTTGTTCGGTCCCAGCGCCTGCCAACCTAGCAGTTCGAAAGCACTCTCGGGTGCAAGTAGATAAATAGGGACCGCTTACTGGCGGGAAGGTAAACGGCGTTTCCGTGTGCGGCTCTGGCTCGCCAGAGCAGCGTTGTCACGCTGGCCACGTGACCCGGAAGTGTCTTCTGACAGCGCTGGCCCCCGGCCTCTTTGAGTGAGATGGGCGCACAACCCTAGAGTCTGTCAAGACTGGCCCGTACGGGCAGGGGTACCTTTACCTTTAACCCGGGGCAAGGCAAGTAATTTGCGCCCCCCCCCCCCGCTGCACTGTCCCTCCCCCAGATAGTCCCTCTCTCTCTCTCCGCACCGCACCGCACGCCTGGCACCCTCCCCTCCACAGTGGGCGGCGACCCGGCGGCTCGGATCGGATTCACACAGCCAGCACTGCAGTGAGAGAGAGAGAGTGAGCCAGGTAGGGGCAGAGAGCTGCGAGTGCGAGCTCGCCCCCCTTCCCCAGATGTTGCGCCCGGTGCGGCTGGCCCCCCCTGACCCCCCACGCTACACCACTGACTTAAATAGCCAGTATTTCCTCTTCAATGAGTTCTGCAGGTCAATGGTTTTATTCTGGAGTTCTTTGACAGCAGAATGTTCTACAGCCATTTCTGCTTTGAGGAACGAGAAGGTTTTCATCTGCTGGTGGAAAGACAACAAGGCGGGAGCCAGTCTAGCTCCTCGAGGAAGAGAGTTCCAAACTTGTCTGGGAGCAGCCACTACCAAGAAGGCCCTCTCCTGTGTCCCCATCAAGCATGCCTGTGAGGCTGGCAGGACAGAGAGAAGGGAAATCCTGAAGATCTCAAAATGCATGCTGGTTTCTGTGAGGGTATACGCTCTTTCAGATAGCTTGGACCTAAGGCGTGTAGAGCTTCATAGATCATATCAGCACTTTGAATTGTGCGCAGAAACAGACCAGTAGCCAAAGGAGCTATTGTAACCAGGGAGTCGTGTGCTCCCCATAATTAGCCCTAGTCAGCAATCTGGCTGCAGCTCTTTGGGCCAGTAGGATTTTCTGAGCACTTTCAAAGGCAGTCCCACATAGAGCACATTGCAGGTGTGTGTCACTTGTTGCTTATCAGTGTTTATTTTGCTTATATTATTTTTGATATTCCTTATTTATTGTAATGCATTTTTTCCCCGCTCTCTCTCTCATTTTTTTATTATTCAATTTTACACTAAATATTTAAATTCAAGCATTAAACATAATGATTAACATTTAGGATTTCCTGAATTCTTGGACTTCCCTTCACCCTTCCATGATTAACATTTTCAATCTTTTTCCACTGCATCATATATTTTCTCTATTTTTCTTAAAATAACCTTACTCAAAGCCTGCCAAAGTTGTTGGTTGTTTACAGTGTTCTCTTAGGTAATTTGTAAATTTCTCCTTTTCCTTATTCAAGTTCCTCTCTTCCTGGTTTCTGCTTTCCCCGGTCATTTTCGCCATTTTGACGTAGTCCATCATCTTCATCAACCACTCATCTCCGGTCAGGAATTTATATTCTTTCCATCTCTATTGTAATGCATTTCTACCCTGCCTTTCTTCCATCATGGAACCCAAAACTGTGTAGTTCACTCGTTGAGGTATGACCAGACCCTGCCTTGCCTAGCTTCAGTAAGGAGATGACCTCAGACCAGACCTCTTGGACCTCCCCCCTGGGACTAGGAAACATTTGCATGTTCAGACCCAGAAACCTCCCCCCTAAATAAATTCACACTTGACTCAAATTTTGGTTTGGCAGAATTTAGGCCACAACTTTATTGATTACAGAAAGTGATTGGTTGCATAGGCTCTGGTTCAACTAGCTCCCTGCCATGCAGGTAGCGCTGACCTGGAGTACTATGTCCAGTTCTGGGCACCACAGTTCAAGAAGGACACTGACAAACTGGAACTGGTCCAGAGGGGGGCAACCAAAATGATCAAAGGCCTGGAAACGATGCCTTATGAGGATCGGCTAAGGGAGCTGGGCATGTTTAGCCTGGAGAAGAGGAGGTTAAGGGGTGATATGATAGCCATGTTCAAATATATAAAAGGATGTCATATAGAGGAGGGAGAAAGGTTGTTTTCTGCTGCTCCAGAGAAGCGGACACGGAGCAATGGATCCAAACTACAAGAAAGAAGATTCCGCCTAAACATTAGGAAGAACTTCCTGACAGTAAGAGCTGTTCGACAGTGGAATTTGCTGCCAAGGAGTGTGGTGGAGTCTCCTTCTTTGGAGGTCTTTAAGCAGAGGCTTGACAACCATATGTCAGGAGTGCTCTGATGGTGTTTCCTGCTTGGCAGGGGGTTGGACTCGATGGCCCTTGTGGTCTCTTCCAACTCTATGATTCTATGATTCTATGACCCAGGGTTCCAGCATAGGTCAGCCTAGGGTGAACACCTGGATAAACGGAAAGCCAGGAATAGGCTATCTCCATCACCCAAATGTCCCCCTGGACTCAGGCACGGGCACAACCTCCTCACAGGGTTGACCAAACCATCAAGTCCCTGGATTCCTTTAACGGAATACTCTTCACATAGGGATGGCGAGACCATTCTCCCATCCCTATCACCTGAACCAGTGCCTATCCACAACCTTACAAGTTGTGACGATTTGCTACGCAGCAGGCAAAACCCAAATGGCAACAGCCAATCAGCCAAGTGGGGGAAATTCCTGCCGTGCCCCTGTCCCAACAGTAGACCACACACAACGGCATAGCAAGGTCAAGCGCAAAACCCTAAAAGTAGGGAGAGGTGGGCGGGTGTTCCGAATGCACGCGCCGAAAGAGGAAGCGCTGGGTCATGAGCATGGGTATAAATAGATCCCTTGAACCGTTTAGACGGCGTCCCATTGGCTAGATTGCACCCAGCTACAAGGGACCTACCAATCAGGTGTTGTGGCTGACCAATCGTACCCACCCACAACACAGGGTATTGGTTTCCAGGTCTCACCGCAATACATGCCCTCTTTAAGGGAGGACCCGATTTCTCCAGAGCTCTGCAGCCTCCTCAGCTGCCTGCGTTTCCTGGTCTGAAAAAAGCCCTGTGGGAGGAGTTACAGCCCTACATAGAGCGTAATCCAGGCTTCCTCAAACTTGGCCCTCCAGATGTTTTTGGCCTACAACTCCCATGATCCCTAGCTAGCAGGACCAGTGGTGGAAATTGATGGAAATTGTAGTCTCAAAACATCTGGAGGGCCGAGGTTGAGGAAGCCTGGCGTAATTCATGCAGGATGTAACTAAGGCATGTGCCACTGTGGCCAAATCAGACATCTCAAAATGTGCTCAGTTTTTACTGGATTTATCCTTTATATAAGCAGTGCTCCCCCCCCCCCCTAAAATAATGTTTGGGGTACTCTCATTTTCCTACTCATATTGAAATACTGCCCTTCAATGAGGCCCACCTTAGATTCACAAAATGTTTAGGGGTATGTGTACCCCTCTGTCCCCCCAGAAAACAAGGACTGGAAAGGGCCATGCTATGGAAGGGCTAAAGTGAAGAAATTAGATTGCAATCAAATTGATGGATTTGTCAGTTAATCAGTTTAAAGGCAGGTGGTTAATCAACTAGAAACTCCTTAATTAGCTGACAGCCCTAATTATTACTATTTGTGGGGTGCACACATATTCTGAGGAACGCTGCTGTGTGATAAATGCCAACAAATTGGTAGCTACTGTGGTGATGAAAATTAATATATGCAAACGGTTCATTATTAGGTTGCATGACAATGAGCAGTTGATTTAACTACTGGTGTTAAAGAGATGTGTAGCAAGGCTTGCGATGACAGTTTTTGAAGGGTTAGGTGACATTTTAAATTTTTGGTCCAACTTGTTTATAAGGATGATTGTCTATGTGTTGCGCTTTTCATGTTGGGAGCTGCATTACTGAATCTGGCTTTTAAAAAACAAACAAAAAGAAAAACCCCTGAGCTAATTCAAGAACTGCAGTCTTTAAAGATTTTTGCCAAACCACTCATGGATATTTCCATTCATGAAAAGAGAATCCCATAAAGTTGCAAAGCGCAATGCAGAATTTTAAAAATACTAGATCACAGTTCTGTTAAGCCAAAGTACTTAACACCAGTGGAACTGAATGAGTCTAAATCTAACAAATCCAGTTTAACTGGGTTATGGGATAAGAAATGAGCAATCTTCTTTTCTTTTCTTTTTTGGTAGCCCGTTGTTCTCATTGTATTGTTCCCATTAGCATGCAATATTTAACAATTTCAAAGAAGCCAGGCATAGCTAAAAAGAAATGGAAGTACAAATTCATTACATATGTGGAGACATTTCTCAAAGATGGTTATCACCTGGCAGTACAAATAAAAAACAAAAATGCACTAGAGCAGTAGTATTAAACTGACGGATCATTTACATCAATTAAACCTATTTCGATCAATTTGAAAAAGTGACATGCCCCCAATTAATCAGACAGCAGATTTCCTTTTTCAAAAGTATTATTTTTAACAATAACCTCTGATGGCCTGTATCATCTTAAAAGAATCAGCCCTTCTCTTCTCTCCCACACAAGATGGAAGGCCTCTTCTGTTATGATGCCTGCTGCTGCCCATGTGTGCATCATCTACTTTTTCATCTTCTGGATTATTGTTTTATTCATATGCAAATGCATGCTTTCAAACAACATGAAACAGCAGTTGTGGCTGGTCATTTCATTTTAGTGTTTATTTTTTTCCTACTTTTGTATAATTAAAGAAATTCGTGCCAGTTTTGTTCTCCTAGTAGCAGGAAATCTTTTCGTCAAAGTTTCAAATTTTATACAATCTATGGCCTTTTAAACTGAGAGAGGGGGATTTCTTATTATTATGTTATGTATCTTTGTGTTTTTATACTGTAAACTGCCCTGCGTCCTATAAATGCCAGTGAAAGTTACTTCCAAGTCAGTGCTTATAAAGGGTTAACAGTGTAGCACTAGTTTTTTCAAAATGCAAGATGTACAAATTTGCTAGGAATCAGCCTAGCGAAAAGTTTGGACTTTGGATGCTCATGTTGCAGTGTGATCTTCAGATATGGAACAATAAAGTTGTTGTTGTTGCTGTTGTTGTTAATTATTTATACCCCACCCATCTGGCTGGGCTTCCCCAGCCACTCTGGGCGGCTTCCAACAAAATATTAAAATACAGTAATGCATCAAACATGAAAAGCTTCCCTAAACAGGGCTGCCTTCAGATGCCTTCTAAAAGTCTGGTAGTTGTAGTTCTCTTTGACATCTGGTGGGAGGGCGTTCCACAGGGAGGGCGCCACTACCGAGAAGGCCCACTGCCTGGTTCCCTGTAACTTGGCTTCTCGCAGTGAGGGAACTGCCAGAAGGCCCTCGGCGCTGGACCTCAGTGTCTGGGCAGAACAATGGGGGTGGAGACGCTCCTTCAGATATACTGGACCGTGGGTGTTTAGGGCTTTAATGAGAGTGCAGATGAGCCGTTATTGGAAGACAGCATGAAGGCATCACCTGAAGCAAATGCTTATAAGAGAATCATTTTCACAATGGGCAGAACATACTTAAGTGGAATGGCACATTTTATGCAGGCAGGAAACCTTCCAACAAAGAAATGATCTCTAGAAGCCAGTCTGAGAGTAATTACCTGTTCAAGTAGACTATTCTAGGTTTGATGGTCTGGTTCAATATGAACCAATTCAATAAGCTCATGTTCATCTGCCAGTCTTCTGAAAGGTAGAGAGATCAGGCAATATGAACCTGGTCAAAGTTTTGAGTAACCAGCCAATGAGATCACATAATGGGTCTGTTATATGTGATTTAGCCTTTAATTGTGACATAATAATAGGGATCATTGAACATTAGTGGGGCTGATTTTGTGATAAAAATTATCTAAGGGCTTGTGAAACCTATCTTAATGGTAAATGGTAAAAACATTTGGAGAAAATGATTCTTCTTCCCAAGCAGAATAAATTGTCTTTGGCTTTTTGGAGGTAAAAAAAAATCAGGTAATTTCAACATCCATCTATTACAACCTGGATCTTTGCTTCTACTGCTGTATTTAAAAGCACATCTTGTTGAGTGCCACACGGCCATTAAGGAATAAACTTTTCAATGATACACTTACATACTTTGTTTCGGGTGATAGCAAGATGATGTCAACTAGAAATGGCCATAATTCTCCTCAGGGAAGGCACCTTTCTATCAGGCGTCCATCTAACAAATTCTTCATTGGAAAGTTTCCTTATCAAGATGGCATGCAAGAGGCAGAACTGCTTTGAAAGTCAATGGTTCCTTTCAAAAAATATATATGAGAGAAGCTCCATTTGCTTTGTGTGTGTGTGTGTGTCTGTGTGTTTAAGATGCAGACTTCAGAACTGTCAGAGTTTTGCTATTATTGATAAAGCCACCTTGAGACTGATGCCCAGAGGGAGGCCTGAGTTGAAATTATGATAGAGAACTTGAATTTAATTCTCTTGGTAGCAGGGAGGAACGCAGCACAAAACAGAACGGCTGATTATTGAACAGGGGGGTTGTTCATCGTGCCTTACATTGCTAATCTGAAAGACACTTCCATATATGTATATTCATATTCAACTTCAAGATCATAGCTTTTCGATTCCTTTGTGTTGCACCCTTTTCTGAAAAAAGAGGAAGCATACATTATTGTACATAATCCCCACAAAAGTTAAATGCCTTCCAGTACTGTAAGCATGAATATCTTCAAAGGTAAGTCTCTCCAAAATGATACACATTATTTTACAGATTTGAACAAATCAGCTTCTTCCTCAAATCACTCATGGTACTGGAATGGGGCAGATGGGCAGGGGCATGGAGGGACAAAGAGCAATATGTATATTGAATGCCTCACCTGCAAAAGGTTGCACCCAGCTTTGCAAAGCAACACAGATGACTACGAAGCAGGGCTCTTGCTACAGAAGCTGTGATGAACACAGAAGAGGCAACATTCTGGGCCACAGGGCCTTTAAAAGGGGAGGTGTGTCTTTTCCAGTAGCTCATCTTTCGAACTAGGGGTGTCCCAACTCCCTCCCCTCCACTAGACATTTTGTTGGTCTTCTCAAAACTCTTCTGGCTCACTGAAAACTCCTCTAGATGATTTGCTTGAGGAGCCATCCCTTGAGTTGCTTGAATTTTGCTTGGACAATTTCAGATAGTGGATTCGACAGCAGAGGAGGCAAGTTACACCAATTTAAGTTCTCCACTACACCCCTCTCCTGCTGTTGCCCATCTGGAAATCTGGGAGTTGAAGGACTCTCTGGAACAGTGTGGGACATGTCTTGAAGCATCACGAGAAGAGGAAATTTGCAAAAATTGTCCCTTCCATGGAACCTCTACAAGGGCAGTATTCAGACAAAATGTTATTCCATGTTCCCAAGGTTTCCTTACCTCATTAACTCTGTGTTTTATGTGATCTTTCACATGACATAAAAGCCACTTCTGGAACTGAAGTTTAGCGCTCATTTCCTTATTAACTGCATGCGGGGGAGGGGGAGAGTTTGTAACCCTGTTAACCCAGAAAAGTGTGGGAGTTTTGTACTGTAGTTGTCCCATTCATAGCTGTCAACCTTTCCCTTTTCTTGCGACAAATCTTGTTCGGAATAAGGGAATTTCCCTTAAAAAAAGGGAAACGTTGACAGCTATGGTCCCATTGCTTTTGTGGATTACACCATTTGACAGAATCTGGGGTGGCATTCTGTCATAACGTTCTTTACTTCCATTTTCATGGCCGAATCATAGGGGAACAGAAGCACACATGCACATATAAGTTGGCAACATGTCCAAAGTTGTATCATACCACCAGAGCTGTAGCTAGGTGATCTTGCGCCCCTGGCAGAACCGTCCAAATTGCGCCCCCTAGCTATGAATAAATTAGCTCTCCTGCAACACCCCCCCCCCCGCACCCATTCTATTCCTCACACACTTCACCTTGTTATGAATTCTTTTTTGTAATGAATTCTGACTGACGGAGGACACCAAGATGGGGGAGGCTGACCTAGGTGATGGTATCTAGGCCTCTCCCCACTTATGCGCCGGTAACTTTCCAAGCCCCTGCGCGCATAAGTGAAGTCACATAAAATGGAGGGCACCCCTCTTTAATAGGGAGAAGGACATGGGAGCCAACTCCTTGGGGCCAAGCAGTTGTTCCTTCACCCCCCTAAAATATTTGAGGTCCCTCCCCCCAGTTAATGGGCATTGCCATTCAAATAGTGTGTGCGCGCTCTGTCTTGTGGCCAGTTATACAGGGCAATGCTTACCTGCCCCCCATATATTTTATTCAAGTTGGCCCCCTTGAGGGAGGGTGTGCAAAAGGAGAGAGAGAGAGAGAGAGAGAGAGAGAGAGAGAGAGAGAAGTGACTTCGGAGTAGACAGGCTTTGAAGTTGGTGAGCCAGTGTGGTGTAGTGGTTAAGAGTGGTGGACTCGTAATCTGGTGAATCAGGTTCGCGTCTCCCGCTCCTCCACATGCAGCTGCTGGGTGACCTTGGGCCAGTCACACTTCTCTGAAGTCTCTCAGCCCCACTCACCTCATAGAGTGCTTGTTGTGGGGGAGGAAGGGAAAGGAGAATGTCAGCCTCTTTGAGACTCCTTCAGATAGTGATAAAGCGGGATATCAAATCCAAATTCTTCTTCTCTTCCTCCCCCAGTGCCTGGAGTGGCATGGGCATGGGCAGTGAGGTGGGCTGGACAGTGTCCGGGGCCTAGGCTGGGGGATCTTCCCAGCCCCAACCCTGAGCAAGGTCTGGGAGAGGCAGAGCCAGCACCTCATGGCCAAACGGGATGGGGCGCTCAGGAGGGCCAAGGGGCAAGGGGGCAGCCGAGAGCAGGTGCCACCCAGCATTCCCTCTTCCCCACCCTGCCAGGGCTGCAGGCAGGGAGTGCTGGCTGGACAGGGCACCTGGCAGAGGGTCTCAGCAGCTGATTTAACGCCCCCCCCTCGCTTGCGCCCCTGGCGGGAGCCCACCTTACCACCCCCTAGCGATGGCCCTGCACACCACGCCCACTGGTATGAATTATATTTAGCACAATATGGCAATATATCAATAAAAAAGCCACAGTTCCATAATGTGACAGGTAATGCAGTGTATAAGGAACATTAGAAAGCAGGAAATTTAACAGAATAATCAGCACATCTGAACTCACAATAGACTGAAGGCATTTCCATGAATTGAGGAATTCCTTCTGCCTATGGAAAAGCACCTTAGAAGGAAATCTATGGATTCCACCATTATACATTCATCATGGTAGCTGGAAGTTCAACATGTGGGTCTAGCATTTTAGATCCTGGTAAAATCTGCAAAACTTAAATTTAGAATTGAATAAGCTAAATTAGTTCGAGGTATATCATCTGCTACCCTTTCATTTACAAGGGAACAACAATAGCTTACAGATGCTAGTGCAAAGCTCTGTACAGGATGTGTTTTCTTTTTGAAGCAAAAGTAATTACCCACACATAATTTTCTTATTAAGCGTGCACTAATTTTCTGACATTTCTAGGAGCTGAAGAGCCTGCCACCATATTCTGTTGGGCTGAAATCAAAAGTAAGCACCATTTACAAATCTGGAGTCTGTTTAATATATGTCAAATTGCACAATTTAACTGCAATAAAAAGTCTTACCCTCGCTTCCCAGTAATTGCAATAATTTAGAAGTCTGAAAGCGTTCAAACAGAAAACAGTTGGCTTGTGGGAGGAAAGGGTTGTTGTCTTGTCTTTGGTTGTTTGTTTTGCATATTTGTTTGTAGAATAAAAAGAGCTGCAGAGACATTAAAAAATTAGCAATGGGGGGGGGGACTTTCTGTCTCTTTAGGGGCGGGGATGTTGGTTAGAGCATCCTAACTGGAATTTCCATTGTTATTTTGTTTTCCATTACTGTACAACAGTCTCCCCCAACCAGGAGCCCTCCGCATGGTTTGGGCTACAACTTATATCATCCTCAACCATTGGCCATGCTGGCTGGGACTTATGGACTCTGTAGTCCAAAACATTTGGAGAGCAGCAGGCTGGAGAAGGCTTGGGATACATAGGCAAAGTGTTTTTTGGGTTTGTGGGTGAGCACACCAAACCCTAGCAGAGGAGGTATGTGAGAGGGAACAGGTTTGGTGCAGGGTAACAGCTGTGCCAATGATATGAGCAATCAGATGGGGACAATGGGAGATGAGCTCATTGCAGACGCGATGCTGGTGGTTGGGGCATCTCTGTGAAAAAGGAAATGGAAGCAGAACCAGGGATAGCTTCAGGTTTGAAGGGGTTGTGGGCAAAGAGTCCTCTGGGGGACACCCTACTTTACCATGCTTACCCAACTGTGGTGGCAATAATAATGATGATGATAATTTTTTATTTATAACCCCGCCCATCTGGCTGGGCTTCCCCAGCCATTCTGGGCAGCTTCCAACAGAATATTAAAATACAATAACCTATTAAACATTAAAAGCTTCCCTAAACAGGGCTGCCATCAGATGTCTTCTAAAAGTCTGGTAGTTGTTCTTCTCTTTGACATCTGGTGGGATTGCATTGCACAAGGCAGGTGCCACTACCGAGAAGGCCCTCTGCCTTGTTCCCTGTAACTTGGCATCTCGCAGCGAGGGAACCTCCAGAAGGCCCTCAGTGCTGGACCTCAGCATCCAGGCAGAACGATGGGGGTGGAGACGCTCCTTCAGGTATACCGGACTGAGGTCGTTTAGGGCAAGACCCCAAGCAGAGCTGGAGTCTAGTTGCTTTTTCAGTTTCTCACAGTGCCTCATAGAGCCCTTATCAGGGGCATTGTGAGAGACTAAAAGGACGACTAGATCCAGCCGCCTGATGCTGCCTGATGTGCAGAGTCTAAAGAAAATTAGAGGGGCTAGGGCAGACATCAACAATGGGCCCGGGCAGCTGCCTAAGGATGCTAAGTTCAGGTGCCAGCCCTGACCAAGTTGGTTATTTGTGGGCAAGGAGAGACAGGAAGTGTGTGTAGCTTGTGGACCACTAATAAAAAAACAGTGGAAGGGAGAGGTCAAGGAAGAACCCACTGTAGTTCTGCCTTGAACTAAAAGGCAAGTCAAAGGACAAAGGGTGTTCAGTGGATTTCTTTCCTGCATCTGGGGTTGCAAAGATGTGTTGTGAAAACAAGAGACACAGACAATAGCTGTCCCAATAGCTATCAACATATTTAATATTAATGGTTTCCATCAATTGGTTGGCAGTTTTTCACATAAGATGCATGCGAAGTGGTAATGATGATGACGATTTGGAGTTTACCTAAACTGTAGGAGGGTTATTTGGCAGGGGAACAGGGAGGACCTCAAAATCTCATATTTCGGCAGAATTCAACTTCCTGAGAATGTCATCCTCCCTTTTGTTTTTAAAAGGGAAGATTCTAGACCTCCTGGCAGGATTTACATACACTTAATCACCAATACCTCTAGGCAGTTTACATAAAACAATACACATTATGAATAACAATAAAATCAGATTTTAAAAACTTGAAAGTGTGAGGGCAAAGCCTACTGGAATCTCTCAAGCCAGGGGTGTTAATTCAATAAGATTTCCAGTAGGAGTTAACATTTCAATGTCCTGAATGGTGAGTTCCATTTTCTCTGACCAACCAAACTGGAATAAATCAAGGGATGGCAGTTGTGTAATTAAGATCCTGTAGATTACAGAATTCATATTTTCTTGGTTCGCAATTTGGTTTGTCTGGACATGAGATTTTGGTTTTTAAAAAGAAATGAGTGCACACAATCCTGGTAATCAATAACTAGCACAGAGCTAAGTAACCTAAGCTAAGCTAAAATATACAAATGACAAACAAGCATTTAGTTAACAAGAAAATCTTGCTTGCAGCACATTGACTCTGCATTCTTCCCTCTGTAACACATCTGCATTAATCTTGGGGCAAGTAATAAATTTGTTGTATACCAACAATATAAAATAATGCAATTGTGCCATTAATCTTCTAAATGAGGTGTTTGTGTGACACAGCTCCCACCATATTAGCGTATCAAAGTTTCAAAATAGGGCACAGTTGCTGCAACATTTCTTTTCACATAGACTCCTAAAAGTGATTGTACAAGCCATTTTCAAGTTCACTGCTTTGCCCTATGGAACTTAGTGGAAACTGTTTAGAAATCAGGCTGTTAATCTGGGCCAGTTGCCAGAATATTGCGTGTAAAAACCATTAATTCTGCCAAGCGCTGCAGATTCTGTTTCTTATAAAAGGGGGGGGGGCATGAGGGGTAAGGATAGTAATAAATGGTTGAAATTAAATATGAATAATCTTCAAGTACTTATATATTTTTAATTCACTTTTTTTGAGATGTAACAGTCTAATCAAATAACTTGTATACCAAATCATCTAGTCCATAACAAATTCTGTCCTTCTCTTTCCCAACTCACCCAACCCTTTCTCAACAAACTGTGGTCCCAGTGTTTTGAGTTTGCTTCATTAAAATAAATTATTATTATTATTATTATTATTATTATTATTATTATTATTATTATTACTTATACCCCGCCCATCTGGCTGGGTTTCCCCAGCCACTCTGGACAACTTACAGCATATATAAAAAGATAATAAAAACATTTGGTTCCTCCATGCATATTCATCATTTGATGTTTGCAGAATCGGCACATGCTTGTAACTCACTTCATTTTTCTTTGCCTGATCACTTGCTTCTAAGTAAACTATGCAAACTGACTACATTGGAAAGCATTGCATTTGACATGTTGTGAAGTTTTCTCTCTAATGTGGCTGATCTCCAGCTCATTCACACGTGCCTATCAGTTGCCAACAGGGAACAGGCGTGCGCTCACACAGCCAAACAGAGCAGGATTTAACCCCCACTCATTGGCTGTTGGTTGGGGGTTAAGTCCTGCTTGTTTTGGCTGCAAGTGCCTCTCCCCAACAGGAAACAGGTGCACACAGCCAAACTGAGCAGGATTTAACCACTCCTTTTCAGCTGTTGAATCAGGAATTAAACGCCAACTCTTTGGCTGTAGCCAATGTAAATGGAAGCCTTTCCCCCTGCCCATTAGCTGATGTTGCAAGGGATATCAGCTGATTGACTGGTGGGTGTGGTGAGAGGAAAATGGCCTCATGGGATAAATCCTAGCTCTTGGAGTGCCAAGACTGGCCTGTAAGCCAGAGATTCTCCAACCCCGATTTCAAGGATGAGTGTGCAACATAGACTTCTTCCTGGCATACTACAGTGGTGCCTCGCAAGACGAAAAGAATCCGTTCCATGAGTCTCTTCGTCTAGCGGTTTTTTCGTCTTGCGAAGCAAGCCCATTAGCGGATTAGCGCTATTAGCGGTTTAGAGGCTATTAGCGGCTATTAAAGGCTTAAGGGATTAGCGGATTAGCTGCTAAAAGGCTATTAGCAGCTTAGTGCCTTAGAAAAAGGGGGTGGGGAGCGGAAAACCCCCCCCAGGAATCGCAAGACATTTTCGTCTTGCGAAGCAAGCCCATAGAGAAATTCGTCCTGCGAAGCACCTCCAAAACGGAAAACCCTTTCGTCTAGCGGGTTTTCCGTCTTGCAAGGCATTCGTCTTGCGGGGCACCACTGTACTTATCTACATGCAGGAGGTTTTCACCACCTGTGTGAGAGCATTAAATGACCTTTCACATGTAGTTTGATGTGCTAAAGGTAAAGCGTAAAGGGGCCCCTGACCCAGTCGTGGCCGACTCTGGGGTTGCGGCGCTCATCTTGCTTTATTGGCCGAGGGAGCCGGCGTACAGCTTCCGGGTCATGTGGCCAGCATGACTAAGCCGCTTCTGGCGAACCAGAGCAGCACACGGAAACACCGTTTACCTTCCCGCTGGAGTGGTACCTATTTATCTACTTGCACTTTGACGTGGTTTCGAACTGCTAGGTTGGCAGGAGCAGGGACCGAGCAACGGGAGCTCACCCCGTCGCGGGGATTCAAACCGCCGACCTTCTGATCGGCAAGCCCTAGGCTCTGTGGTTTAACCCACAGCGCCACCCGCATCCCAGATGTGGTACACCGCAGAAAAACCTTTGCCACTTGGTTCATTTGCATGCGTTAACTGGCCTGGAGAGACAAAACTTGAAGTGTTCATGTGGTTCTGAAAAGAGCCTGTGTACTTTGGCTTCTGACCAAGCCATCATAATCAGCTGTATTATACACACCCACCCCATTTCCTACTCTAATGTTACGTACTGTCATGTTTGCTATCCCATTGTGATAAGAGCTTTATTGTTGTACATATAATCAGTCTTTTGTTTGTGTTAGGATTTGGAAAGTTCCCATTTAAGTGAAAAGCATTGATGAAGGTTAGCATTTAAAAACTGTATTGCGCCTTCTTCAAACAGCAGCAACCAGCACATTGATTTAGCCAGAGAAACAGAATGCTTCTCCTGAGCAAATATTGTGCCTCATTTGACCTTGGCAGCGGAGACTAACCTAGAGTGGAAAATGTGAGATTTAAGACAATAAATATTTACTGTAGCTCCTTTAAATCTTTTGGTAAACCATCAACACAGACAACAACTTCAGTCTGACGTTTAAATTTGTCGCATCTGTAAATTAGGGCTTATATAATCGTACTGTAAATGGAAAGTTTTGTTATTATACAAAGCAAGCCTGCAAGTAATTGTCTCCTTGCTGTATCTTCTCATGCCCTTTTCCTTTTAATTAAAATGTCATTCGTCAGGACTTGATCAGGCGCCAGGGCTCAGCATTAAGGCTGTCACCTCCAGCCACTGGCATTTCTTCCTCATTCCTTATGACCCCACAATATTTGCTTCTGATCATGAGTTCATGGCTGGATTAAGGAGTGCTCTGGGGAACACCCTATATGATGTTGTAACTATCACAGGCCCCATCTGTGGAATAGCTCAGAAGCTTATTGCTAGCATGAGATTAATTGTCCCACTGCATATTTCCAGACCATAACGCATAAGGAATTTTATTCTCCTAATCCAGCGATCTATTCCAGGTGTGAGAGACAGCTCTCTGAGAACAACCCCACAGTTCATGGGAAGGCCCGGATTTCTGTGTCTCAGAAGCCAAAATCTCCAGAGGAAGGTTAGGAAGCAAGAGGGCAGGGCCATCCTTTGAGTTTTGAATCATCTTTCCCCTAAACAATGAGCCAAGGGTTGCACAAAGTTGTACTGAAAGTGCCAAAAATTGCATTTTCATAAACTAGAGAATCCCTGTTTTAACACCCTGATTCTCACCATCAAGGGTTAATATCTCAGCATGACCACTTGCTAAACTACTCCATTATTATTCAGTACTCTTCCCTGCCTTTTGCTTGCCTGCAACACTGACTTGACAATAATTGTCCTGAACTCATTTAGAAACTTGTTTATTTATGATATGTGAGGAAAAAGCGTAAGTCATCATGCGTTATCAACAACACAAAAGGCACACACTCAGATTCAGTGTACAAAACTGGTTACTTCGTATTCCGATGTGTCCGTTGACATGAGGTGAGCTTGAAAGCTAGAGGTTTCCAT
The DNA here is from genome assembly GCF_965153285.1 of Podarcis tiliguerta. Lineage (NCBI taxonomy): Eukaryota > Metazoa > Chordata > Lepidosauria > Squamata > Lacertidae > Podarcis > Podarcis tiliguerta. Next base: position 80,301,284 of record NC_139540.1, on the reverse strand, counting down.
CGGCACAGTCCACTTTACGTTATGTGACCCAAGAGAAGGTGTTGAAACCGAAAGAATGGAAAATCAAGCAACTCACATGAAACTTCTCCTAAATCTCTTCCAAAAGATGAATTAAAGGCTGTGTCCACACATGGCTTGCTGTTTCCATGTGCACATTTGTGTGCCTTCATCAGCATATAAGGTGCTTTCAGTATTACGCCTCCGAAAACCACACTGATGTTTCCAATTCAAAAAAAGTGGGCAGTACAGTGGTATCTTGGGTTAAGTACTTAATTCGTTCCGGAGGTCCGTTCTTAACCTGAAACTGTTCTTAACCTGAAGCACCACTTTAGCTAATGGGGCCTCCCACTGCTGCTGCCACACAATTACTGTTGTCATCCTGAAGCAAAGTTCTTAACCCGAGGTACTATTTCTGGGTTAGCGGAGTCTGTAACCTGAAGCGTATGTAACCCAAGGTACCACTGTACTGTGTATTGTTCTTCCCTCTCCTTAGTTAGTATGTCCTCATCCACCATGTTCTGGAATCCTGAGGTCCAGTTGTGGTCATGCATGCAGACATTTGTTTACATGTGCAACACCTGTTTTAAAAAAATGAAATACAAGTTATCCGATATACCAGATTTGCACAAAAGCACAGTAAAAAGACAAAACCAAAAAGTGTTTTGTTCCAAGACAGGCAAAGATTTGTAGTTGCTGATGCTTCCTATCCTCCCCTTTTCCTTTCCCATTTTCTATACAGTGGTGCCTCGCAAGATGAAATTAATTCGTTCTGCGAGTTTTTTCGTCTTGTGAATTTTTTCGTCTTGCAAAGCACCACTGTGTATTGACGGTTTCCCATAGGAATGCATTGACGGTTTTTTAAAAAAAGTCGCAAGACGTTTTCGTCCTGCAAAGCAAGTCCATAGGGAAATCTGTCTTACGAAGCAACTCAGAAAACGAAAAACTTTTTCATCTTGCGAGGCATTCGTCTTGCGAGGTACCACTGTACTTGCATTCAGGGGCAATTTTTATATTTACTTTTTAATACAGCTGCCTGGTGCAAATAGCCCAAACATCCCCTCATCAGCAACCAGTGGCAAAGGGCAGGCTACAACCTATCAAAAACAAAAACAGTCACACCTATTGAGTAGGGATTTAAATGTGAATCTACCAAACTCGCACTTTCTGAAACCATAGGAGAACGAAAACACAGCTGTCCTTCAAAATTCGCAGTTATCCGAATTTTACCCGAAGTTTTGTAATCTGAAGAAGTGTGCATGCACATGAAAGCTTATACCCAGAACAAACTTAGTTGATCTCTAAGGTGCTACTGGACCATTTTTTACTTTTCTTATTTTGACTGTGTCAGACCAACACGGCTAGCTACCTGAACCCGAATTTTGTAATGAAGTTCGCCAAGCAATGTTTACAAAAATGCATACATAATGGAAAATGCATTTTTAAAATGAATATATTTGTGAACATAACATAAAACTGCATTATATTAGGAGGAAATTGTTTGCAAAGTATGTGTCTTAATCAAAACTGCATATAAAATGTGTTTATTAGGAGAAAACCACAATAAATTGCTGGTGAATTTTCATGAGGGTTTGTTTTTTTTAAAAAAAAATGCTAATTGCAGCAGAAATGTGGAGAACTGAATTTAAGAAAAATGAGAAATTTAGAAATTGGAAATTGACAGATCCTTCCATTCCTATACACAAGCAGGTTCAAATCCATTTAAACTCCAGTGTGGATGATCCCAAATACACTGATACAACAGTTATGGGGATGTCTCCAGTACAGAAGGACAAGAGACCATATAACACCGGTCTTGAAAGACCTACACTAGCTCCTAGTACATTTCCGAGCACAATTCAAAGTGTTGGTGCTGACCTTTAAAGCCGTAAACGGCCTTGGTCCAGTATACCTGAAGGAGCGTCTCCACCTCCATCGTTCTGCCCAGACACTGAGGTCCAGCGCCGAGGGCCTTCTGGTGGTTCCCTCACTGCGAGAAGCCAAGTTACAGGGAACCAGGCAGAGGGCCTTCTCGGCAGTGGTGCCCGCCCTGTGGAACGCCCTCCCACCAGATGTCAAAGAGAAAAATAACTACCAGACTCTTAGAAGATATCTAAAGGCAGGCCTGTTTAGGGAAGCTTTTAATGTTTAATAGGTTATTGTATTTTAGTGTTTTGTTGGAAGCCGCCCAGAGAGGCTGGGGAAATCCAGCCAGATGGGCGGGGTATAAATAATAAATTATTATTATTATTATTATTAATTGGAGCATGTAGAATTGGAATTGTATGTGGAATCAAACTTTGCTTAAGGTTCTGCTCTTGACTCCACTTCCTTGCCAATCATATCAATATCCGAGTCATCACATGCTGTCAACCTATTTGTTGATCTACTACACTTTCACCCCCATCCCTATCAGGCACCCCCCCCCCTTGTCCCACCTCATTAAGATCAAGAGATGTGGCAAAGAGGCGGAGCTAGCTGCTCTGGCACCCAGAGCGGCACACATGCTGTGCACCCAGGGGCGGGGCTAGCTGCCCACGGGAGCAGGGTGAGCGTCCCAGGGGGTAGGGGGAGATGTCACCCCCTCTCAGGGATGGCACCCGGGGTGGACTGCACCCACAGCACTCCCTTCCTCCGCCAGTGATGTGGCAACCCGAAGACGGAGCAACAACATGATTGCGCTACAAGCCAAAATAAAAAAAAATTCTTCTGAAAATGGGCTTCTTCTGAAAATGGGTTTCACATCTTCTTTGAACTGGAAAAAATTTCACTGAGTACTCTATTGTGATGCATACTAGCTTTCATTCTGCATTATTTGTGGCCTAACAAAGTAACTTTCTAATAATAGTTATGGTCCTCTTTGCATTCATGTAAGTTAAACTGATGACAAGTGCAAAAAAAGGGGGAAAGGATGATATTCCAACGCAGAGACAAGAAATACAGTACAGTGGTACCTCGGGTTACAGACGCTTCAGGTTACAGACTCCACTATCCCAGAAATATTACTTTGGTTTAAGAACTTTGCTTCAGGATGAGAACAGAAATTGGGTGGCAGTAGCGCGATGGCAATGGGAGGCCCCATTAGCTAAAGTGGTACCTCAGATTAAGAACAGTTTCAGGTTAAGAACGGACCTCCAGAACGAATTAAGTTCTTAACCCGATGTATCTATAAATCTCCAGACATGCATGAACACACACACACACACACACACACAAAATAGCTCCCAACTGTGGTGGCTGCCTGCCATCTTTAATTACCCAAAATGTGATGCCCCACTTGGACATAACTGTTTGGGTAGCTTAAGATGGTGTACACAGGCACTGTGAATAGGAGCTGAGCTTGGCTGTCATTCAAAGGTGGACCCACTATCAAAAGCAGTGAAGGGCTGGAGCACAAAAGGATCTTCCAAACTCCCTGAGGATATCATCCAGTAGCTGTGCTGGCAGACTACAGTTGTCAGATCTGTATTTAGGGGCTTGGGGAAAAAATGTTTTTGCCCTCCCACAGCCAGACATAACTTTTAATCCCAAAACCAACACAGGCAAACATTCTCTGCATGTTTGGTAATCGCAGGTGACGTTCAGAGACACTCTGTTGACGGAAGGTCACTTTGAGCATCAGTTAGGTCTCCCTTACCTGCTTGGTGTCATTCAATTTCTGGAATCCAATATGGGGGGAAAGCTCTCCCTGTGCCCAAGAGCTGCAGTGAAAGCTCCAGCGTGGTGGGGGGGACCTTCTCCAGAAGAGAGATAAGAACAATTATTTTCCCCTTTGAATGTTTGAAAGTTCTGCAGGAATGACACACGCCAGGCCTATAATCGACTCAAATGCTGGTCAATTACGTGCATTTGGTATGCTTTAGGCTCCGTTGCTTTATTCTCTGTCTACATTCCAGCAGAGTTATTAGTCAAAGTAATTGTTTATTTTTGCCCCCAGAAAAACAAACTGTAAAGCACTCAACGCTGGAGCTTGCTAAACCATCCCTTTGTTTTGTTTGACTTGCAAAGTACTTTATGCTATGAAAAATTGTTCTATAATGGATGAGGAATCTGCTAAAAAATTGTGCCCCACACAACTTTAATTTGTTGGCACGATGAGAACTACCACGGAACAAGACCACCAAGAGAGCTCTGAAGGGCTGGGGAAATAAAGGCATCTTACCCACAATGTCGGTTGTGGCATTTGTGTTGTGCTCTGAATACCTTTGTGCCTGGTCTAGCTCTGTGAAGGAAAGACCTGAGCCATTTCAGGCGGAGCCTGCTGGCAAGTTACTGATCCAAGAAGTAAAACTGGGTTCTGTACTGGAGTCTGGAAAATGAGTGTGCCCTGGATTCTGCCAGGTTATTCCTTTCACCAAGCTGGATTGTGCTCTCCGTCCTGCTCCTCCTCCATGTTTTCTGTCTCCCCACCACCTCCTGCCCACCATTTTTATATTTAGCATTCTGTGGCGCTGTGGGTTAAACCACTGAGCCTAGGGCTTGCCGATCAGAAGGTTGACAGTTCGAATCCCCACGAAGGGGGGAGCTCCTGTTGCTTGGTCCCTGCTCCTGCCAACCTAGCAGTTCGAAAGCACGTCAAAGTGCAAGTAGATAAATAGGTACCACTCTGGTGGGAAGGTAAACGGCATTTCCGTGTGCTGCTCTGGTTCACCAGAAGCGGCTTAGTCATGCTGGCCACATGACCCGGAAGCTGTCTGTGTACAAACGCCAGCTCCCTCGGCCTATAGAGCGAGATGAGTCGTCTGCGACTGGACCTAACGGTCAGGGATCCCTTTACCTTTACCTTTATGCATTGAGAATTCTCAATGGGCTGTTTTGAGGGTTCTCCTGACCTCAGAAGTTTGGTTGATTAAATTTTCTTGTAGCTCTGAAAACCCTGGGGCTCCCCCCAGCCTGCTGGTACCTTCCTGATCTGCGTGGGTAGTAAAGGTAAAGAAAGAAAGGTAAAGAAAGAAAGAAAGAAAGAAAGAGAGAGAGAGAGAGAGAGAGAGAGAGAGAGGAAGGAAGGAAGGAAGGAAGGAAGGAAGGAAGGAAGGAAGGAAGGTAAAGGACCCCTGGACGGTTAAGTCCAGTCAAAGGCATTACATAGGGATCAGTAGGCAGAGAATAACTCCTTTATTGGTATATAGGATGTTTCAGTAATCACTGAGATGTATGGTAGATTAGTATTATCATTCCCATCTGGGCTTTATTTCAGCCAAAACTCACCAGAACTCAGTTTTGGCACCTCTCAGGTGGGTGCCACTGCCATTACAAGAGAGTAAGGGAAGTGTTTGTGGTGTGTTCCGGCACCTCTATTTCTAGAAAAGTAGAACTGATTTGCTTACTGCAAGTTTGCTGAGAAGGGCTGAGGTTTGATGGCTCACTAGAAGTTCCCTTAAGGTACAATTTGAAGCAGGGCCATTCTGGTTTACTTTCCTAGCCATTCTCCTGCACCAGCACTCCCAGTGAATTGTGCCATAAAACTGGTGCCGCTCATCTTCCTGGTGGCTCACGACCCCAAATTAGGGCATGGTGTAATGTGCAGGGCAATATGGGGGCAACCCTATGGCAAGATCCACCGGGGTCAGCAGTTTAGGTTGCAGTGGATCTCTTGCTCAGCCAGCTGATTTCCAGCTGTGCTGCATCAATCTCCATCTCAAACCTTTACAGTGGTACCTCGCGTTAAGAACTTAATTCGTTCCGGAGGTCCGTTCTTAACCTGAAACTGTTCTTAACCTGAAGCACCACTTTAGCTAATGGGGCCTCCTTCTGCTGCCGTGCCACCGGAGCACAATTTTTGTTCTCATCCTGAAGCAAAGTTCTTAACCTGAAGCACTATTTCTGGGTTAGCGGAGTCTGTAACCTGAAGCGTATGTAACCTGAAGCTTCTGTGACCCGAGGTGCTACTGTATTGGCAGATGGACAAGATTCTAAAAGTTTCAGTGCAATAACATTTTTCGGCAAAATCTTCATCTAACAATTATAATACTGTTGTATGACATTCACGAATCCTCATTGTGTGTTACGGAAACCTGGCTACCATCTCCATCTTAGCGTTAAGACTCCAATCTCCGTTCAGCTAAAGGTATGCAACTTGCTTGTCCTGTCTCAGCTGGGGCCCAGACCGTTGAGCCAAAGCTGGGGTAAATCCCCAAAAGTGGGTGTGGCAGAGATGGCAAAAGGGAAGGGATGAATCCTAAGCCCATTCAGCTCAGTCATGTGACCTGGCAATCTGGCATGAAACACTATTTTAAAAGGGTTTCTTTCCCTTTGGCATGCTTAGACAGATCACTAATAGCAGCCCTGCTGCTGAGAAGGGTTTGAATCTGATCAGGGGCACCAACTACAGTCGTACCTTGGAAGTCAAATGGAATCCATTCTGGAAGTCAGTTTGACTTCCAAAACATTTGAAAACCAAAGTGTGGCTTCTGATTGGCTGCAGGAAACTCCTGCAGCCAATCGGAAGCCGCGGAAGTCCCATCGGATGTTCGGCTTCCAAAAGAACGTTCAAAAACCAGAACATTCACTTCCGGGTTTCGATCGTTCGGGAGCTGATTTGTTTGGGAGCCAAGGCATTCGAGATCCAAGGTACGGTACCTTCTTTATCTCCTTGACATCTGATAATGATAATAATTTATTATTTATACCCCATCCATCCGGCTGGGTTTCCCCAGCCACTCTGGGCCGTTTACAGTATATATAAAAACATAGTAGAATGTCAAGCTTTAAAAACTTCCCAATACAGGGCCACCTTCAAATGTCTTCTAAACATTGTGTAGTTCTTTATCTCCTTGACAGCTGATAATAATAATAATAATTGATAGGGGTGTAAGGGGCTTCAGCCCCCTCAAAATTTGTGGGTAGGCAGCTGAGGGCCCCCCCAAGAATATTGAGGGGGCCGCTATCCCCCACAACCCCACATAGCTGGGGAATGCTTGCGCTCCAGGCAGGGATGGGATTCAGAGGGGTGTATGACATTGTACGTATGATGCCACACAATGTTGGGGGCCCCCAATGTGGGGAGCAAGTCGACACCCCTGGATCTGGTGTAACTTTAGGTAAAGGTAAAGGGACCCCTGACCATTAGGTCCAGTCGTGACCGACTCTGGGGTTGCGGCGCTCATCTCGCTTTATTGGCTGAGGAAGCCGGTGTACAGCTTCCGGGTCATGTGGCCAGCATGACTAAGCCGCTTCTGGCGAACCAGAGCAGTTGCATGGAAATGCCGTTTACCTTCCCACCAGAGCGGTACCTATTTATCTACTTTGACGTGCTTTCGAACTGCTAGGTTGGCAGGAGCAAGGACCGAGCAACGGGAACTCACCCCACCGCGGGGATTCAAACCGCCAACCTTCTGATCGGCAAGTCCTAGGCTCTGTGGTTCAACCCACAGTGCCACCCGCAGCTGCTTAAATTACACTAGCTAGCTTTACAGCAGCTCCTTCTGCATAGGAAGGAGAATAAGATATCATCTTAGCTACAGGATAGCACCAGGGTTGTTGGTTTATTTCAATTGACTGGTTCTAATTATCTCTCTTGTTGTTGGTATTTGTACAATGTACCTGAACTTGCTTCTAATTTGTAACTCCTCTGGCAGGTAAGAAATATTTTTAATAAACAGATAAATGATTCCGACTTCTCCTTTACATGCAAAACCCCAGGTTTAGTCTGTAGTTAAAATGTTCTCATACTAGCCAGACTTGGACAGACCTGGTCCTGGGACCCCAGAGAGCTGCCAAGATTGGTTTGGATGGACCAGAGATACGATAAGGTGACTTCGTAGGTTCTCGAGAATCTCAGCTTTATTTTTTAGAACAAGTTGTTTGACCCTTTAATGTCAAAGACAGCCTTGAAAGGAAATGTTTGGGGAAAACCCTGTTGAAGCATCATATGCCAGAGAGGGACGGAAAGGTCATATTTCCAGTGGATTTCAGGCAAAAGCGGAGTTAATTGTTCAAAATAGCTTTAAAAAATGTGGAAGAATGATTTGCTGAATTCAGAATTATGCAACTTTGCTCTATTTTTCATAATTAATAGATAGGTCACTTTATTTTAGTGCAGAAGTCCGATTACCTGGGTGCATAATTTGAATATGATTAGCAATGTCATAACACCACCCCATCACTGCTGAATTAAACTGCTATAGAAAGGCAGGGCAAAATTAGGGGTTTTGCCACAATCCTCCCAGAAGTGTGAAGCGATCTAATCCTTCCCTCTGCTTAGTTAAAATTCTGCTCAGTCACTGTCCTTTCAACCCCTCGGCTCAACTGTTTGAGCATGCTTGGCAGGTACTATGACAAAGAAAACCCTGACAAAATTTCAATAAAAAATGACTGAATTATAAAGAAGATAAAGGAATAAAGTTGTACCTTGTGATATATATATTTGAATGGAGACGGAACAGGTTTCCCATTTGTATCGCTCAAATTGCTTTGAGATATATCCAGAGGAGAAGATCATCTATCTGTGGGTTTTTTTATTTTATTTGGAAAAATAGAGAAAGCAGACTATATTTGAAACCTTTGCTTCAAGATTTGTCAAACACAGCATTGTAATCTGTAATATTTAGAAAGAAACGATGAAGGGCATTTTGTGAAAGACCAGAATAGTGTAATGGGAGCTTCTCTCCCACAGCAAGTAACGTCCATAATGGGCCCCAGACCAGTTCAGAATTGCAACAGGGGCAAAGGGTTAAAGTCCCCTCTTCCATATCCTGGTCCCACTACAAAAAGGGTACACCCGCAAAGCGTGTTCTCACTAAGGGAGAGCAGTGTTGCGGCTGGGACCAGACAAGCACCCTTTAATTGCCAGGCAGAATTGAAGGAGGGAGCCTGGCGTGGATTGGTGGTGATGTTGCTGGGGCAAATAGCATGTTGCCAATTTGGGGGTGGGATCAGAGCTTATTTAAGTCTGGCCCACAGCTAGCTGCTTTCTCTTTCGCTGTGGGCATCGGATCGCCCGCCCGCCCTCCCTTGTTTGGGCTTGCGCTTTGACCTTCCTTTGCCTGTCTAGGGGTCGCTCGCTTTGATGCGAGGGCCTGGTAGGAATTTTTCCATTTGGCTGATTAGTGTGTGCCATCTGGTTTTCGCCTACTGCTTAGCAAATCGTCACAACTTGTAAGGTTGGTGGTTAGGCATTGGTTTAAATTGGTTGGTGGAGGGGTATGGATTGGCTGTGCCTGCCCCTCCAATGCTGCTGCTGCATGGGAATTCCGGTAAAGGAATTCAGGGGCTTACCATCCTTTCGTCCAAACCCCTGGAATCGGGTTTGGGCCGCGTATTGCCCCTAGGAGCATGCGGGGAGAAGCTGAGGGTCTGTGGCGCAGCTCCAGTCATCCCTGATCTTGTTCCTCCACACTGTCTTCCGCTGGAATCCAGAATTCAGTGCTGTCCCCCAAGGCGGGGGGGACAGCTAGTCTTAACCAATGCCTAAGCAACCACTCACAATTTGTATATTGAATAAAGTTGTGGCCAAAATTATGCCAAAAACCTTAAACAAAAATTAACGTGTGATGTGTGAGTTATTGGGCTTGGGGTGTTTGGGGGATCTCAGCACGCAACTATTATTTACGAACAACAACAACTACGACATTACCATTACTATTATTGGATCGAAGGCAATGCACAAATATTAAAATCCAAGTAAACTTCACAATCATTGACAACCAAACTAAAACCACAGTCCTAAAACTCAAAACATAACAATCTGAATTATAAAATACAGCACATATCTGAATTTATAATCTTGCCCTAAATGCCCATGTGGAAAAAACAAACATCTTCAATTAATGTATTAGTGAGGAAGACAACCAAATCTCCAATGGGAGAGAGTTCCACAGCTGGGGAACCACCAGAGAAAAACCCACATCACCACATGGCAGACAATATGCAATGGTGGAAATGTGTGCTTTTTTAATCATCACACAATTAATAATTTTGGGAATAATGTCACATTCAGGTTTGCCTGAAGAGAATGAGATAGGAAGCTCTCATTGATTCACTTATTTTTAAATACAACATAAATATAATTAGACTAATAAGGTCAGGTTCCACCCAAAAACAAACAAACCGATAGCAATATCCCAAAGTTGCATGCATCTGACTGCATATGGACTAGAAGATTTGCCAAGCAGTGCTCTCTCTAGTTAGAACAAGATGATACTGAAGTGAATGACTGCATGGCAGACAGTAGCCCCATAAATTGTGTTTATGTGTCACTCTTTCTTCATTAATCTGCAATGTGTGTGTGTGTGTGTGGTGCACATATACACATACAAATGAGATAGTTATATTGGATAACAAGTATTAGCATAATAAGAAAAAGCAGATCTCAAGACAGGAACTGGTCTTTTGAACCAGTGTGTGTGAGAGAGTTTAATCAATCCCATCTGACTTGAATCCTGAACATCTGTAATGAAGAATACTTTTATGTCTGGCTACTATTGATAAAAAAAAAAATCAAGAATAAGATTTATGTTTTGAGAACAGAGTGGGACGAGGGAATGGTTGACACAGAAAAAAAGCGACCCTCTTATTTCCATTAGCAGAAATATATTTACACTGGGAGTGCTTCTTTTCTCAGCGCTCATTAAAGATATCAGAAACCAGCCAGAGTCACACAGTATTTCTGCCCAGGTTTTGCAGATGTCAGAGTCGCTTCTGTGTATGCATATTTGGATCCTGTAATGCACAAAATGGCAGTGGTGGGATGGGAGCCTCTGGGGGAGAGTAACTAAGCCATGTCATAAAGTAGAAAGGCAGGCAGATGGGTTGCCATTGCCTGAGCTGCTCTGAACCTGGAGAGGAACAGGGCAGAGCAAAGCAATCTGAGACCCTGACAAGGAGGAGGCAGGGCTCTGAAAAAGCAGAAGGCCAAGAGATGTTTGGGTTCCTGGGAAAGAAGATTTGTAAGGAGTGGTGCCCTGGAGGAATGGGGAGGAAGGGGATGTCGGGATGTGCTTCTGAAAGCCCTGAAGATGAGATCGAGGTCAAAATGCACCAAGCAGGAGGAGCTGGAATAGTGTAATGGCCAAGAAAGTCCATTCATTCAACCTTCATCTCACTAGGTGGCCTTTAACAAGCTGCCATTGCCTCAAACTCACTTCCCTATTTGCAGTGTGTGAGAAGGTGATAATAGTGCTCTACCTCTCAAGGAGGGACGCGGGTGGCGCTGTGGTCTAAACCACAGAGACTAGGACTTGCCAATCAGTAGGTCGACGGTTCGAATCCCTGTGATGGGGTGAGCTCCCGTTGGTCAGTCCCAGCTCCTGCCCACCTAGCAGTTCAAAAGTTTGTCAAAGTGCAAGTAGATAAATAGGTACCGCTCCGGTGGGAAGGTAAACAGCGTTTTCGTGCGCTACTCTGGTTTCTCCAGAAGCGATTTAGTCATGCTGGCCACATGACCTGGAAGCTGTGGAGAAAAGCCGGTTTCCTCGGCCTATAGAGCGAGATGAGCACGCACGAGATGAGCGAGATGAGTCATCCACGACTGGACCTAATGGTCAGGGGTACCTTTACCTCTCAAGGATCCACTGAAACAGTTACTCATATAATGTCAGGATGTGCTTTGAATACACCAAAGATGTACAGTGGTACCTCGGGTTAAGAACTTAACTCGTTCTGGAGGTCCGTTCTTAACCTGAACCTGGGGTACCACTTTAGCTAATGGGGCCTCCCACTGCCGCCACCACACAATTACTGTTGTCATCCTGAAGCAAAGTTCTTAACCTGAGGTACTATTTCTGGGTTAGCGGAGTCTGTAACCTGAAGCGTATGTAACCTGAGGTACCACTGTATTCAGATTGGACCCTAGGCAATATAGCCACTGGTTGGAGGTGAGGTCCTGCAACAGGACACCACATTGGAATGCCTAGAGATGGCCATTTGGTTTAAAGGTGGAATATCAGTTTACATTTTAAAAAGGAAATATGTTGCTCTCTCACAGTTGGTTTTTAAAAGAGGTCTATGAAGCTCATGTGCCTAACAACTTGGAGGCCCAAATACAGTCGCAAGTATGGGCACAGGGGTGGATTTTAGTCTTTCAAATTTCAGCGGCACCCTGTGGGAGGCCCAGTGTGGTGGGGCCGGTCATGCTGCCCTAAATCTGCCTCTGAATCGAGGTATGCATGAAACCCTCTGAGAATTTTTGCTATCCTCAAAATCCTTTTGGCTTCCACTGGAACTGCTCAGACACACACGGGGAAATATTTCTCAGTGAGAAATGGGCAAAAAAATTATGAGAGGCACAAATACAAGATGGGTGACACCTGGCTTGAGAGCAGTACATGTGAAAAGGATCTAGGAGTCTTGACATGAGCCAACAGTGTGACGCGGCAACTAAAAAAGCCAATGCAATTCTGGGCTGCATCAATAGGAGTATAGCATCTAGATCAAGGGAAGTAATAGTGCCACTGTATTCTGCTCTGGTCAGACCTCACCTGGAGTACTGTGTCCAGTTCTGGGCACCACAGTTCAAGAAGGACACTGACAAACTGGAACGTGTCCAGAGGAGGGCAACCAAAATGGTCAAAGGCCTGGAAACGATGCCTTCTGAGGAACGGCTAAGGGAGCTGGGCATGTTTAGCCTGGAGAAGAGGAGGTTAAGGGGTGATATGATAGCCATGTTCAAATATATAAAAGGATGTCACATAGAGGAGGGAGAAAGGTTGTTTTCTGCTGCTCCAGAGAAGCGGACACGGAGCAATGGATCCAAACTACAAGAAAGAAGATTCCACCTAAACATTAGGAAGAACTTCCTGACAGTAAGAGCTGTTCGACAGTGGAATTTGCTGCCAGGGAGTGTGGTGGAGTCTCCTTCTTTGGAGGTCTCTAAGCAGAGGCTTGACAACCATATGTCAGGAGTGCTCTGATGGTGTTTCCTGCTTGGCAGGGGGTTGGACTTGATGGCCCTTGTGGTCTCTTCCAATGCTATGATTCTATGATTCTAAGTTTACACTTGACCCTTCTCTTGCACATGTGAGTTTCCTACATGCATGGAGCATGGAGTATTTATTGGAGACACGTTGAAATGTTGCTTTGCTTCATTCCCCCGTCTCTACCCCACCTACAGCATGATGCGGTGGTCTCCAAGAAGTGCTTCATCCCTTGATGGTTCTGTTTAAATTTGTGCTCTGATATTATGCCTATGGAGGAATCTCCAAATTCGCTTCAGCCAACATTTTAGTGATGTAGACTTGCACACCTGAAAAGGCATGAGGGAATCAGTCCCAAGTCATGGTGATACAAGTTTTTCAATGCAGCTGAACATGCTGGATGTACTTCTGGCACAACGGAAACATAAGACAGCACTTGGTGAGGTAAAATTTACAATAGTCAGGGGTAAAGTATGCTTAAAGGTAAAGGGACCCCTGACCATTAGGTCCAGTCATGACCAACTCTGGGATTGCGGCGCTCATCTCGCTTTATTGGCCAAGGGAGCCGGCGTACAGCTTCCGGTCATGTGGCCAGCATGACTAAGCTGCTTCTGGCGAACCAGAGCAGCACACTGAAACGCTGTTTACCTTTCTCCTGGAGTGGTACCTATTTATCTGCTTGCACTTTGAGGTGCTTTCAAACTGCTAGGTTGGCAGGAGCAGGGACCAAGCAATGGGAGCTCACCCCGTCGTGGGGATTCGAACCGCCAACCGTCTGATCGGCAAGTTCTAGGCTCTGTGGTTTAATCCACAGTGCCACCTGTGTCCCAAAGTATGCTTATGTATGCTTAATTTCAGGAATAGCCAACACAGTGCACTCCAGAAGTTGTATCCATCTAAGTCCCACTGAAATTAATGGACATGACTAAATTAGAATGATAAATTTCAGTGGGTCTGCTCTGAGTAGCACTTCATTGAATACAACCTTAGATATTTCGGACTACAACCCCAACCATTGGCAATGCTGGCTGGGGCTGATGGAAGTTGTAGTCCAAGATATCTGGGAGGCACCGTGTTAGCTTTAATTTATGTGTCATTATATCACCAGAAGTCTTCAAAGTTTAGATTAATTACAAAATAATAAAGCATAGCATTGTGCCAAATAAACATTAATTAATTGATAGGTTCGATTTTTGGAAGACTCCTGTGCGTGAATTTGTTTTATGTGTGTAGATCAGTGCACGCTGACCAACGCAAAGTCTTCGCAGTAGGGCTCTGTTCCGATAGCATGAAGTAGTCACAACAAACTGGTAGATTCCTATCTGCTACAGCCTTCACCCACATTCACAGCCATCGTAACATACCATTTGTTATCATCCGCCTGTTTTGCCATTGAGGACTTCTTGGATCATTCTTTGCCTGGCTCCTTCCCTTTGACCTTACCGTCTTGGGTGACCCTGCTGGGAGTATGAGATTCCCAATGGCTTCGCTCACAAGGGTCATAGGAACGTGCAAGCCCACTCACCATGACAAGCGCACTAATATCAGTGTACTGGAAGAAGCAAAGATCACCAGTGTCAAAAGAATGATTCTTCAACATCAACTTCGTTGGACTGGTCATATTGTGCAGATGCCTGATGATCGTCTTCCAAAGCAACTACTCTATTCCGAACTTAAAAATGGAAAGCGTAATGCTGGTGGTCAACAAAAGAAGTTTAAAGACTCTCTCAAGGCAAATCTTAAAAAACTGTAGTATAAATACCAACAATTGGGAAACACTGGCCTGCGAGTGCTCCAGTTGAAGAACAGCCTTTACCAAAGGTGTCATAGGCTTTGAAGACACTCAAACTCAGGACGCAAGGGAGAAATGTGCTAGGAGGAAGGCCCCCTTGGTAAATACACACCGTGATCAGCTCCCGCCCAGAAACCAATGTCCCCACTGTGGAAGGACGTGTGGATCCAGAATTGGCCTCCTCAGTCACTTACAGACTCATTGTTAAAACTGTGTTTATGGAAGGCAAACTTACTCAGCTACAAGTGATTGCCAAAGAATTAATTGATAAGTACAAATTATCAAAACCAAAAAACAAAAATAATCAGATAATAATAATAATAATAATAATAATAATAATAATAATAATAATAATAATAGAATGTTGCATATTAGCAGCTGAGTGAGCGTATATCTGTTCCATTCTGGTAATCTACTACATCTCAAAAGCCTGTATGCAAAGAAAAGAGTGTTCTTATCTCCACAGCTTCCATTGAATTATTAGATTTGTATTTGCACCCTAAGTTTTAATAAAAATGTACAGTAATGTTGCTTTCTGGTAACAACTGTATTCATATCACAAGAATTAAATGGGTTACATTTAAAATATACATGCCTGGAATTTGTCTCTGTAACATTACAATAAACACTCTTTACCTTTTGCAACACTTTGCCTGTAAAATACTCAGGCTGGCACTGCAAATTAGATTTCTTTCATTACTTGTTTCTTCTTCCTTCTGAGAAAGGAAAAGGGGAGAGAAGAAAAATGTCTTGCCGTATTAAATAAAAAAATAGCTACTACCTGTTACCACATTTTATAAATGAAGCCAAGGTAAGGATGATCAGTCTTCTAACTTTTGACAGAGGGTGTTTTATTAACAGCTGGTATGCAAATGTTATATATATATATATATATATATATGCAGGTTTTGGTGTCCTCGGGTGTCTTCCCGTGTAAAAGTTGGGGTGTCTAGGCGACGTTTCGACGAGGTCTCACTCGTCATCTTCAGGCTGGTGCTTTCGGCTTCTTGTTACTGGAACAGAGCTCTGTTGTCTTGTGCCTTTAAATAACGCAGCTCGATTATCCAGCCCTCCTTGAGGCTTTCGCCCATTGCCCAAGCAAGCTTTTTCAGATGCAAATATTGGTCACTTATTGGGGTTTTATTAGCGGCAATGAAAAGGGATGACAACATGCAACAACATCCGATCAATGTGCACTTTGTGCTACAAGATCTGTATTCAAACAGTCCAATGGTTCATTTTAGGAATGATATCAAAGACTAACATGAGATACATGAGCTCATTCTGGGGCGGGCAGTCCATATAGTTTTGAAGGGTCTGCAACTATTTCGTCTCACTTCTAAGCCAGACAAGGTGTCTGCCTCCAGGTTCGAACCCTGTGGCATGATTGCAATAGGACCAAAACACTTCATTATAAGCGACAGAAACGTGGATGGATTTGGAATATTAGAGGAAAGGGGGGGGGGGGAGCCTCAGCTACATCTAAGACAATAATATCCCAAGGTGATATCTCTGAGATTTCAGGAACCAGCAGACCTTACAGCAACTGCATTTCATCCCATCACGTGTCAAGGAAATAAGCAGCTATCCTACTTTTAGAAGACCTCTGAAGGCAGTCCTGATTAGCGAAGTTTTTAATGTCTGAAGTTTTATCGCTTTTTGTTATTATTATTATCATTAATTATGTTGGGAGCCCGTCAGAGTGGCTGGGGAAACCCAGCCAGATGGGCAGGATATAAATATAATAATAATAATAATGATAATAATAATAATAATAATAATAATAATAATAATAATAATAATATTGTTCAAGGTTCTAGCCTGGGAGGCTGTGTGGTCTTTAATACTCCAGGGCATTTCAGAGATTCCAAAGTTTTGAGTGCAGAACAACTAGGACGAAACTATGTCTCACTAATGCAATTGAATTTTCCTAAAAGCTAATCATTCTACCCTGAAAGGGTAGAGGGATGTAGACTTGTGTACCACTGTCAATGTATGTTTAACCTGTAGCCTCAGTGGTTCCCAGAGATGGGTTGGCTGGCTCTGTTACTTAAACCTATCTTGATTTTTTAAAACTGAATCATTTCCCAAAACACATCTGATGCAGTTTGGCAGCTGTGGTTGTTACCACCCTTCTCTCTCTCATTAAATACTGCCTAACAGGCACCAGGGATGCGGGTGGCGCTGTGGGTAAAACCTCAACGCCTAGGGCTTGCCGATCAAGAGGTCGGTGGTTCGAATCCCCGCGGTGGGGTGCGCTCCCGTTGTTCGGTCCCAGCGCCTGCCAACCTAGCAGTTCGAAAGCACCCTCGGGTGCAAGTAGATAAATAGGGACCGCTTACCAGAGGGAAGGTAAACGGCGTTCCGTGTGTGCACTGGCTCGCCAGATGCAGCTTGTCACGCTGGCCACGTGACCCGGAAGTGTCTGCGGACAGCGCTGGCTCCCGGCCTATAGAGTGAGATGAGCGCACAACCCTAGAGTCTGGCAAGACTGGCCCGTACGGGCAGGGGTACCTTTACCTTTTTAACAGGCACCAACATCACAGATAAAGCTTGCCTTCTTTGCATCTCCATGCTAGGAAACGCTTCTTCTGTTGAAGTTTCAAAATGTTTTACAGGAGGTATCAATAAGATTTCTCCTGACTGTCCATGTGGAGGGGGGTAGACTTGACTTTTTAGTAATACCAGAAGCTACATCTAAATATATTGGGTATGGTGTGTGTGTGTGTGTGTGTGTGTGTGTGTGTGTGAATGTTTAGAAACAACATATGGAGGTTTTTCTGTATGTGAGGCAGAACTCACTGCTTGTGGATCTACACTGCGTTTTCACTCTCCCTTCAAATGTTTCCTTTCCCAGTGTCCCTCCTGTCACCTGGTCAACGCTACAGAAAGTTTTGTTCTGAAGAATTTGCTGACTATGGTGCTACCATATTCTGAAGATTTGGGTCAGACAAACCATTCTATCCCAGGGTCATCTTATGAATTGAAATGTAACCTTACTGCTCAGGAATACTAAATTGCAAATGCGGATGATAATCAGCTGAGTTTGAGAGGAGACGAATACAAATGAATGTGCATTTTTTAAAGTATTGGAATTGATTGGGGATTACGATTCTTAGTGGATCAAAGAGAGTTTGAATTCTTTGAACTTGCTTGCCTGGTGGAAGGTGGACTGCCCCAAATACGCTGCGAAGATACAGAAACCGTTCTTCGGTGCAATCCTAGCTTGCAATCCTGCACCTAGTTCTTTGTACCCATTTATGTTCATGGTCCAAATATGGGTACCAGGGTAGAGAAGATGGAGGAAGGCAACTGGGGTGGGAAGGAAAAGAAATCTGGAACTTATGGAGGGAAGAAGCATATAATGTGACAACTAAATGTCTCTATCAGTTAACGGCAGGAAACACACCTTTAATTTATGAGACATCCTTTTCATTCCTCGTCTTGCGAAAAGGCTCAAAGGAGCAGTAGCTTTTGCAATGCGTATGCTAAGAATGGTGTCTGCTTTGTCGCGAAACACTTCTTCTTCCTGAAGTCTCTTTATTTGCTTGCACTGACTTTCCCTTTGCATGAAGCAAGATCCCATAATCCTGGAGATCAAAGCGCTGTGAGTTTATTGACTGATTTCCTGGTGTCATAGGTTAGAATGTACTGTCAAACAAGGGGGATATTAAGAAATTGAAAGGGTTACAAATATGAGAAGAGGGGGATAAAGGGCACACACTCAAGGAGCCATTTAACTCTGCTGTAAGTCAAAGTGAGTTTGATATATAACTACTGTAGGCTGCTAAGAACTTGAACAAGAAAAGAAAATCATATGTCATCATGGAAGTGTCTGCTGTCAAGGGCGGTTCGTTAATGTGTTGTGCAATTAGATTTTATAAACAGTAAGGGGTTGTTCCCCCCCCCCCCCGTAAAGGGGTTTAATGAAATAACTGGAACTATTTAAACTGTAAGTTTAAATATATACTTATACACCACATTCCAAGGGCTTGAGTAGGCAAGCTATGCTAAAACCAAAACGCATTAAATAAAACTAATGTATAAAATATTGGTGTTAACCCATTAAAACCCCAGAATGCAATTAGAAGTTAAAATAACCTTATGCTTGCTTAAGCACAGAAACAAAAAAACAAAAACTACTTTGCCATATCAGATCAAGATCCATTTAGTTCTGGCTCCAATCCAGAGAAAATTAATTGTGCTTAGTAACACAGTCTTATGTGTGTTTAGGTGGTGTGTTTAGGATTGCAGCCTAAGTCCCACTGAATTCAACAGGAGATGTTAGAAAGGACTACCTTCAAGCGGCAGTTCTATGCTCACTTACCTGGGAGTAAGCCCCATTGAACATACTGTAATTGGATTTACTTCTGAGTAGACATGTATAGGGTTACACTGGCAGTCTCAGACTGTGCACACAATATCTCTCAAGCACATTCAAAGCACAGTTTGCTTCTCAAAGAATTCGGTAAACTATGGTGCTTTAAATGTGTAGCAGCCTCATTAGTTTCAATGGGACTGAATTTGCTGCTACTCCAAATTTTGCAGCGCCATTCTAGAGCTATGCTTATGATGGCAAAAAATAAACAAGCCCCAAGCTTGAAACTATGTGGACAATTTCTGATAAAATCTCAGAGCTCCAAAGAGTATCTGAACCCATTGGTCAATGCTGGGTTTTAATGAACCACATAGCTCTGCTTCCCTCCCTAGGATAAATTATATAAATAGGAGAAATCATGCATAAGTTTCAGAATTCACCTATTCTTACCATCAAATTTAGGTTACTTTGGCTCGAAACCTTAATCATTGTTTAGCTCATATTACAAAGAGACCTTGCGCATATGTATGTTCTATAGTGACTTCATAAATATTTACAATTAAAAATATTCAGCGTGCACTTCAGAGTTCAGTGCAACACTTTGAGGTGAAGAAGAGGTTAATAATTGGAAATTGGAAATCTAGAAATGCCAGAAGGACTTTAATGCTTCTCACGTTGATCGGTCTAGGCTTTTGGTGCAGATTGAACTGGATCCTGACTGATATGTAAATACATCCTTTCAAGGCTTTCTATAGCCATTAATGAAAAATTACAATATGGGTACGGTATCATAAATATGTATGCAAATGAGGGTGCAGTGATAAAAGTAAATAAAAAAAATGAGCATTTCAGCCTTTCAGTGTATGAGATGTTGCCGTATATTGTTTTAATTGGGAGTCGTCTTGGTTGTGTGAGACATAGAAAAGTGGGATATAAATGATGATTATAATAATTATGGATACAGGCACTCTGGAAACTGGATGCGTTGGGCCTCCTTGTGCCTGGGATGCAGATGAGCCCTGTGACATATATTTTCTGGAGGAACCTGATCAGTTCAGTTATTCTACAGAATTCTGGTCTTCTTGGCATGGAAGTCTCTCCCAACACAGCATTCTCGTTCAGAGGAAAGGAGGCCTCCAGCAAGAACTCCCTGCCACTCTGCTTGAGAACAGGAAGAGGCATGTTAGGGAAAAGTTTAGGGCCTCACAGGGTGTGGGTACACATAGGGAATTCCAGGCAGATTGGGTTGGGGGGCAGTCAGATCACATTAAATTTGCAATCACCTTCTTGGGAGTACAACAGGTCTGGATCCAGAATTGGGTCTAGATTGAAAAGATAATAATAATAATAATAAGAAGAAGAAGAAGAAGAAGAAGAAGAAGAAGAAGAAGAAGAAGAAGAAAATTATTTATATCCCGCCCTCCTCAGCCGAAGCCGGGCTCAGTGCAGCTAACAACAATAAAATAGTACAACATTCTAAAATCATTTCATTATAAAATTAATTCAAATCAAATTGATGGCAACCATTAGGCTAAAGTTCTGTGAAGATTGCCAAAGGAGGGAGTTAGGCTGTGCCCTGACCAAAGGCCTGGTGGAACAGCTGTCTTGCAGGCCCTGCGGAAAGATGTCAAGTCCCGCAGGGCCCTAGTCTCTTGTGACAGAGCGTTCCACCAGATTGGAGCCACAGCCAGAAAAACCCTGGCTCTGGTTGAGGCCAGCCTAACCTCTCAGTGGCTTGGGACCTTCAGGATGTTTTTGTTTGAAGACCGTAAGTTCCTCTGTGGGACATACCAGGAGAGGCGGTCCCGTAGGTATGGGGGTCCTAGGCCGTATAGGGCTTTAAAGGATCTATTTTTGGGGGGGGGGGAGCTTGGTATCCCAAGGCCAATTCCAAATGCCAAGTCTGAACTTGCAAACTCATTTTTAAAATCCAAGGCAGATTCAGCAACCACTTCTGGGTTTGTGCAATCACCTCTTTTGAACAATGAACCACTTTAGCCCCTTTATGAAGCGATGGAAAGGGCACAGCAGCAGTTAGTTATTTGGACAGCGTAAAAGTATTGGAATAATTTAGTTCCCAAGAGGCTGAGCAGCTGTCGCAACAAGGACTTTCAGTGAATGCTGGATGCCTTGAAGTGTACATTTGTGAAATGGAGCTCAGCATTTCTTCCCACTGTCTGAAGACTGGTAAACTCAGGTGTCTAACATTGGTCTGGAGATTTGCCAATCAAGGTTCAAGCGTTTTTATGAACTGCCGAGCACTTAACTTTCCACTAATGTACATTCTTTCCAAGTGAGGTGCACTAAAATCTCATATAAAGCATGGTGTGCTATATTTCCCCCTCATGACCTTTTTTTATAGAAGTTGGTCAATGCAGCCCATGCCCATGTACCTGCCATAGCTAGACTTTGTGATCCATAGTGTATATATAGAAGCAAGTGGTATAGCACACTCTTCCTCAATGCACTTTTTAGAAAATTATTATTCCAGTAATTGTAAAGGGGGGGGACCCCTCTCTTTTTCACAGGGAAATTTGTTGTCAGGTCAGATCCCCACATTGCATGTTCCACAGTGATCAGGGCCATCTTTACCCAGAGGTGCAAGGGGTGCGGGGCACCCGGGCACCGGATTCTGGGGGCGCCAGGCACCCACCACTGAAGCCGCCTAAGCTCTCAACTATCTACTTGTTATGAAATAATAAATAATTTTGATCAAGCTAGAAGAACGAAATACATATATACCAGGGGTCAGCAACCCGTGGCTCTGGAGCCGCATGTGGCTCTTTTACACCTTTGCCGCGGCTCCGGGGCGGATACTAGTGATGGGAGGAGGCGCATTGTGCGCCCCGACACTCCCCACTGTGGCGGGCGCTGTACTGGCTGTGACGTCGCATGGGGGCGGTGCGTGCGTTAGTCACGCACCGTCCCGACGCCACCTTCCCGCCCGCTGTCAGATCGCGGCTCCGGAGATATACAGTGGTGCCCCGCAAGACGAATGCCTCGCAAGACAGAAAACCCGCTAGACGAAAGGGTTTTCCCTTTTTTGATGCGCTTCACAGGACGAATTTGCTATGGGCTTGCTTCACAAGATGAAAACGGAAAACCCTTTCGCATCAAAAAATGGAAAACCCAAGCCTCTAAGCCGCTTAACAGCTGATCGCTAAGCCGCTTAACAGCTGATCGCTAAGCCGCTTAACAGCTGATCGCTAAGCCGCTTATCAGCTGATCCACTAAGCCCGCTAAGCTGCTAATAGCCTTTTAGCAGCCAATCCGCTAATCTCTTAAGCCTTTAAAAGCCGCTAATAGTGCTAATAGCGCTAATCCGCTAAGCCGCTAATGGTCTTGTTTCGCAAGACGAAAAAAACCCCAAGACGAAGAGACTCTCGGAACGGATTCTTTTCGTCTTGCGAGGCACCACTGTATTTGTTTTAAACGTCGCAATGGTTTTGCGGCTCCCAGTTTTTTTCCCCTCGGAAATGGGTCCAAGTGGCTCTTTTTGTCTTAAAGGTTGCAGACCCCTGATATATACCTAGGTATTACCGAAATGTATACCTACTGTTTCACTAAAGGACTTTCGACTTTCTGCGCTTATTTACCAAAGACATGCTGCACCAGCGGAGGTGCTTGTTATTCACCACAGCAGCACTTGTCAGACGAGTCAACGACGGCTCTTGTCATTCTCAACGGCGCCGTGCACGCGAAATTAACTCTTACAAAATATTGTGTTAAGTATTGTATTGAGCTGCTATGCGGCAGCGTGATCAGGGCAACTTTGACACGACTGATCTCACACCGCCTGTCTGCTGGCTGCATGCAAGCCACGTGAGATCAGTTGTGTTAAAGGTGCCACTGACCCCGAATGAAACATTGCAATTTGCGTTTTGATTTCATCACTTACAGTTCATTTAGAGAAATTGTTAAAAGTAGTGTGGTGTCTGACATAAGCGTAGTAACAGTTAATTTGGGGGCTATACTAAATTTGGGGGGTGCGTATGCTAAAGATGGCCCTGAAAGTGATGACTGCAACACCAGCTTGTGACTTGTATGTATGAATGATCCACCAGAGATGATCTACCACAGATGTTCACCTCGCTTCATATCACTCAAAATATTTCTGCCAAAGAAACCTATTACAGTGGTACCTCGGGTTACAGCCATTTCAGGTTACACACGCTTCAGGTTACAGACTCCGCTAACCCAGAAATAGTACCTCGGGTTAAGAACTTTGCTTCAGGATGAGAACAGAAATCGTGCGGTGGCAGCGGGAGGCCCCATTAGCTAAAGTGGTGCTTCAGGTTAAGAACGGACCTCCAGAATGAATTAAGTTCTTAACCTGATATACCACTGTATTAAAATGAGTTTTCAAATTTAGCAACTTTGGTGTTAGATCAATAAAAAAAATTAAAAATCAAAAATATGGGAGAATGTAATATGGTTACAAAATTGAGGCTGAAACCTTGTACACATTTATGTAGGAGCAAGGCCCACTGAAAACGCTGAATAAAAATGCGTGGTAAGAAGCAGTTAAGCATGCTTATATTATTCATATAATGAACCCAACGGGACCCCTCCATGGGCAGGCATTGAGCCCCAAAGGAAATCCACTGAGAAGGTTAAATGTTGTAACCAGTACACTTGGAGTTTGGCGACTCTTTGCTGCAGCTTCAGAGAGACATTCAGACTAACGCTTCCCACGTGAACATTCAGGGACTGATTTGCTGCCAATCCTATCCAAATGGGATTTGCAAAGCAAAATTTCACCTCGGCAAATTGAAGTCAGATGAGCAGAGCCCGTCAATGTGTCCCTTTTGGTGTGATGCAAGAACATCCTTCTGGGTTTCATACTGTCACACAATTGAGCTCTCATCCTTTGTAGCATATACTTAGTGCACCCAGAATAGTGAACAGATGGCCCTTTTCAATGAATATGTAGCTGGGCGAGTATTTTTAACCTTTGCTATCATGCCAAAACATCCTATATCTGGAAATCATACAAGCTATTTTAAACAAGCTTGTTGCCATATGTCTTGCTGGCGAGAATGTTTCACATGATAATGATGTTTCTACAATAAGAATATGTGGCTTGGGCAACTGGCGGGGGGAGTCTAATTCTTCCCAAAATGACACATGACATTTCTTTCTCTGAAAAATAAAGGAGGGGGAGGAAGGATGGGAAGGTCTAAAACAAAGCTTAGAAACAAGTATTTAAATTATTCCACTCAACCATGCTACTTCTAAAAGAGGTTTTGAATAATGAAGCTTCCCCTTCTCCCAGGAGCTGCTTTTAACTTTTAAATGAAGCATGACTAAATTTGAGCAAAGAAGATTTGATGTTTCCAATTAGCTCGGAGAGTTGAAAATGGGTTCTGATGTTATCACAGCTAATGCTGTGAATGGGAACCACATCCTGATACAGTTTTCATAGTGGTAAAAAATTCAGAGAGGAAAACTCCCCTAAGTGACTGGATGTAATTGTGAATTCAGGCCTTCTCTTTCTTTCCTGAGGAAGATCTGCTCCTAATGGCACAAAAACACTAGACGGCTTGGCTGCATAACTGCCGGACAATTTGTTGGCTATAAAGCAGAGGCGGTGGGCAGGGGGGCAGAAATGCAGGCCCACAGGCAGGATTCAGCCTGCATGACCTTCTGGACTAGCCCACCAAACTGTGCTGCTCCCGGGGGGTTACTGTGTGGCATGGTCTGGGTCTAGTCCAAGGTCAAGGGTGTGGTATGGAGGCTGTCCGTCAAGGCTGAAGCAAAATCCAAGGCAAGGAGTCGGGTGAGGTCAGGAACTCTGGCAGAAGAGCAGGACAGGGTGCAGGCAAGGACAGGCTACCAACAATGTTGCTCCCGCAACCTGGGACTGGGCTGGCTGGCTTTTATCTGCCCTGACTTGCCTCTCCTGGCCTGCAGGCAAGCACTCCTCCTGTGGGAACTTAGTTCCCTCTGCCTCTCTGCCCTGAGCCTCTGCAGCTCAAGAGAGGCTGGAGGGTTACTGGACCCAGAGGCAACCTCCTCTTCCCCTGACAGGGCTGAGAGTGGAGCACCTGCAGGCAATGAGTCTTCAATCACCTCCGGAGCCAGAGCAGACTCAGCTGGTGTTTGCTCCTGAGGACCCGGCACATGTGAGGACCCTTCAGGTTCAAGCCCCAGCCCCAGCTCAGCTGGTCCTGGAGGCGGGGACTCCTGTGCATGCTGGGATTCCTCAGGTTCAGCCTCTGAATCTGATTCCCAGGCCATCACACAAACCCTGCTTGCTCCCACCCATTCTCTCCTCTCTTGGCTTCTGTGCTGTGTGATGAAAAGTGGGTTTCCTCTCTCTCTATCACTGTGCAACACAGAAATGATATGATCCGCCCAAGGGGGAATAAACTCTTTCTCCTGGGGCTAATGGCAGTATGCCAGTATGCCTGCAGGTGCAGAATGCTGCCACAAGACTCCTTACAGGGTCCTCGCTGTGGGATCACATTCACCCGGTGCTATACCAGCTGCATTGGCTCCCGGTGGAGTACAGGATCAGGTTTAAGGTGCTGGTTTTAACCTTTAAAGCCCTATACAGCCTAGGACCCTCATACCTACGGGACCGCCTCTCCTGGTATGTCCCACAGAGGACCTTACGGTCTTAAAACAAAAACATTTTGGAGGTCCCGGGCCACAGGGAGGTTAGGCTGGCCTCAACCAGAGCCAGGGCTTTTTCGGCCTGACTGAGTTGTAAAATACATAATAAATGAAAACTAACCAATAATCCCCCTCCCACATTTAAAAAGCCATAGAGTGTTAATCAGCCCAAGGCCCGGTTGAAAGGGAATATTTTTGCCTGGCACCTAAAAATACGTAATGAAGTCGCCAGGTGAGTCTCCCTGGGGAGAGCAACTCTACAAATGGGGAGCCATTGCAGAAAAATTCTGTCCTCATGTTGCCACTCTCTGGACCTCTCAGGGAGGAGGCACACAAAGAAGAGCTTCAGATGATGATTGAAGGCTCCAGTCAATTCATATGGGGAGAAGCATATAGGTACTGCAGTCCTGAGCCACTTAAGGCCTTTTAGGTAAAAACCAGCTCTTTGAATTGGGCTCGGAAACTAATTGGCCGGGATCGGTGGAATATGCTCAAACTGTTTTGCTGCAGTGAGCAACCTGGTCACCGAATTCTGTACCTGCTGAAGTTTCCAAACTGTCTCCAGAGGCAGCCTAGAGGTTGCCAAAGCACAGACAGCAGAAATTAAGTCTATCTGAAGCTGATAGAGGGCACTCTGCAGCACTGAGGCCACCTGAGCCTCCAGTGACAGCAAAGGAAGTAGAAGTATCCCCAAGCTATGTACCTGCTTCCCCAGAGGGAGTGTAATCTCATCAAGAGCAGCAACCACCCACTAACAGTGCCTCAGTCTTATCTGGCTCTCATCCAGTCCATTACCGAGGCAAGACAATGATCCAGCACATCCACTGCCTCACCTACAGATGTAAAGGATAAATCGAGATTCAAAATGCCCTTAACAGATTGGAGAACTGAGCCCAAACTAACAAAGTGGATTTCAATAAGGACAAATGTCAGGTTCTGCACTCAGGCACAGGCACAAATATAAGATAGGGGAAACCTAGCTTAGTAGCAATACATGTGAAAAGGATCTAGGGGTCTTGGTGGACCACAAGCTTACCATGAGTCCACAGTGTGATGCAGCAATGAAAAAAAGCTAATGCTATTCTAGGCTGCATCAACAGAAGTATAGTGTCCAGGTCAAGGGAAGTAAGAGTCCCACTGTGTTCTGCCTTGGTTAGGCTACACCTGGAATACTGTGTCCAATTCTGGGCACCACAATTTAAGAAGGATGTTGAGAGGCTGGAATGTGTGCAGAGGAGGGCGACCAAGATGATCAAGGGCCTGGAAACCAAGACTTATGAAGAACGGTTGAAGGATCTGGGTATGTTTAACCTAGAGAAGAGAAGAAATGAAAGCCATCTTCAAATATCTAAAGGGCTCTTATATGGAAGATTGTGCAAGCTTGTTTTCTCCTGCTCCAGAGGGTAGGACTGTGGTCTAAACCACAGAGCCTAGGGCTTGCCGATCAGAAGGTCGGTGGTTCGAATCCCCACAACGGGGTGAGCTCCTGTTGTTCGGTCCCTGCTCCTGCCAACTTAGCAGTTTGAACCACCGTTTACCTCCTGCTGGAGTGGTACCTATTTATTTACTTGCACTTTATACAAGAAGCGGTTTAGTCATGCTTATCACATGACCCGGAAGCTCCCTTGGCCAATAAAGCGAGATGAGCACCGCAACCCCAGAGTCATCCACGACTGGACCTAACAGTCAGGGGTCCCTTTACCTATGATTCTATGAAATAAAAAATATACTCCTTGCACATTGAAATCCAGCATTTATGGCATTCTCCCTAAAACATAGTTTTCTATGTAGAGTGATTTGTGAGAAAAGCATTTAGTCATAAGAGCCACCCTCACTTGCAGGGTGAAGTGATACAGCCCAGATACAGATTTACCAGGCCAGATATGCCTGACATTCACAAAGTGCATGCAAATGTACACCAATTTCCTTCTTTCTGGAACTCTCACTATGCATGAACTTGGCAAATTTTAAGAAATAGTCATTGTCTCAGTCCCCTGATACCAGAAGTCATCCTTCAGAATTACTCTTCCAACATAGTTCCCCACCCCCCTATATAATAGCAGTGATGGTGGAGGGCTATTGAATTATTGAACCCCTTGCCTTACAAGAATAGGAAATATAGTCTCCAGAGAGATGATACATCAGGCAGTAAACTGATAACATGGCTGATCTTGGCCAAGGGGTCAGTTCTAATATTTATTGTACACAGCATTTTCTATAAAATTTGGTGGCTTTATCGTCAATAAACAAAACTTCCATGCTGTGAACATGTTTACCTTCTTTCCCCCAACCTCACCCCGTGATGTCTCAAATGACCTCAAATTGCAGCCGCTTTGACTTTCAAGTGAATGTAAAAGCTCAGGAACCGAAAGGAGGGTTTTCTTAAGGTAAAATTTTCGCAGCGCTTCCATATACATCAATAAAGAGATTCATGGGCTAAATCAATATGTGCCCTATGAAATCTGACATCCCCCCTCCCCATTAGATGGGACAAGGAAGGAATCTTTGCCTTTAAGAGTCTGCACGGAATAGAAGGCACTGATATAATGTATTAAATATAAACTTCTGTTTAGAACGAAATTGAAAACAAAACACAGTCGAATGAAAGCTGCAGCGGGGGGAAAGAAAAATATAATTTAAGACGTGGAATAACGAGAACGATTTCCACCCATGAAATATCTTCTGATAACTCACAAACGGTAAAGCCATGAATTTATGCATAAGATACAATTCACAACAAAGAGATAATTCATATTCAAATCTCATGGTCCTCCATCACACAGCCCTCTGTTTATATGTAGATAGTCTTATGAGAAAATGACACCAGGCACTACCGAAATTATGAGACAGCAAGTCAAGCCTGAAGATAATAATTACTTAGTTCACACAAACACAGTGAGACTCTTCAGCTCACGATCTTCATGGCCTGCACCAGCAAATGTACCATGTGAAAGCAGTAAATTAAAGGGACACCCTGCCTCCCCCCCTTCTTTCTGAAACACTTAATGAACTAATAACAGCATGGCGAAGGCTGAGGGAGCAAAGGGGAGGTGGAGACCGACTGGAAAGAAGAAGACGACAAGGGCAAAAGACCCCTTCTTAATTTTGCACTGCAGTAAGTAGGAAAGGACACTTGCCTCATTTTTAAAAAGAGAAGAAAGAGCAATTCAGAACCAGACTTACAGTGACACACACACACACACACACAGAGAGAGAGAGAGAGAGAGAAGTAAGTTGTGTTGAGTTTTTCACTTTGGTCCATAGTTCAGTGGAGTACTAACAGAGTAGGGATGTTAGAAGATATTTATGGCAGGTCTGTTCTATCCAATATTCATATTATGATTTGGATAGAGTTATGTTGGAATGGAGTTATGGGAGGCGGGTGGCGCTGTGGTCTAAACCACTGAGCCTTGGGCTTGCCAATCAAAAGGTCAGTGGTTCGAATCCCCATGGCAGGGTGAGCTCCCATTGCTCGGTCCCAGCTCCTGCCAACCTAGCAGTTTGAAAGCATTCCAGTGCAAGTAGATTAATAGGTACCGCTCCTGCAGGAAGATAAACAGTGTTTCCATGCGCTGCTCTGGTTTTGGGGTTCTGTTGCTCCAGAAGCGGCTTAGTCATGCTGGCCACATGATCCAGAAAAACTGACTGTGGAGTGGACAAAGGCTGGCTCCCTCGGCCTGTAAAGCGAGATGAGCGCCGCAACTGCAGAGTCGTTTGCGACTGGACCTAACGGTCAGGGGTACCTTTACCTTTATGTTGGAATGAAGAGCACTGAAGGGTGGCATGGATGAATGCATTCATGCACACATGCATGCACACACACACACACACACCTCTTCCTGGCTGTTTCTTTCTTTCCATGTCCCCCACTGAATGCCTTCTCACAGTAATGTGCCTCCCTTTGGCACCAATGGGAACTTTCCATCCAACCTAGGTAGCACCTTGGGGAAGGGGGATTTTCACTGGGACTGTGGAAAAGGAGAAGGGAGGAAAACTCCTGGTCCCTATCCGGTTTCACCCAGCTGCTGATAATCCCACCAACACCACTATTATCTCTCTCTTTTTGCTTTTAATCATGCATTCAGCATAGCATAAAGTTCAGTTCTTAGAAGAGGCCTTGCCTCCTACCCATGTTCCCCTTAAGGAAGTGCATATCTTCCGCAGCTTTTATATATAGTTATATTTATTTATTTTTAAAACTGCTGTACAATCATCCAGGGTCATCTTTTCAGTTGCTTAAAAGTTTCCTTTAATCAAATAATTTAAGTGATCAAATATTTGAACACTAGTTCAAATCTAATTCGAAAGTTTTACTGTTCTGTGTGGATCAACACTTGTATTTTTAACATTTTGTTGGAAGCCGCCCAGAGTGGCTGGGGAAGCCCAGCCAGATGGGCGGGGTATGTATGTATGTATGTATGTATGTATGCATGTATGTATAAATAAATTGTTCTTGTTGCTATTGTATGTTGCAGATCGGATTGTCAACTGATTCAAAAATTTTGTTGATGAGTCATCTACCTTTTTGCTGGTGAACTAATTACATTGAAATAAATGTATGCATTACCAAAACTGAAGTAGAGATCCTTTTTTTTTTAAATCCAACTTAGGAGATAACTTACAATTCAACAAATTAAAGATTGGGTGCTATGACCCTCTTCTACCATTTCCTCACTGGGAGCAGATTTTAATTACACACGTCTTCATTTTAAAGGTTATTTTGGTTCCGGTGTGTGACTCCATTGGGAAATATAAAAGAAAATATGAAAGATGGGCTTTCCCTCTAACAATGGCATGTCCAACAGAAGGAGAGTCCAACAGAAGGAGATTTTAAGAGACCAGAACTTCCACAGGCAAGCTGCTTTGCTTTGGGGCTTAGGCCCCTCCCTCACCAGTGACATCACTAGAGATGTTCCAGTGCAAGGTCTGGGGTATCCCAGCCACCAGGCTGAAGAACCTGGCAGACACGTTTAAATCAAGAATGCCTTAGAGCCTTTTGTATTCCAGAAGCTTCTCTATGGTCCTCTCATCAAGCAGTAGGTAGACACGAGAGGGATGCCCCTGCTACTTTTGCTCTGGCCAATTCTACTCCCCAAACAGTGATCCTTTCTACTCCCCAAGCAGCTAGTGTAGCTCCTGGCATTGCAGAGAAGGCATATGGAAGAGGGAATGTGAAATGGGATAATAATATTAATAATAATACTGATACTAATAATACTACTACTAATTTGTTGTTGTTGTTTAGTCGTTTAGTCATGTCTGGCTCTTCGTGACCCCATGGACCAGAGCACATCAGGCACTTCTGTCTTCCACTGCCTCCCGCAGTTTGGTCAAACTCATGCTGGTAGCTTTGAGAACACTGTCCAACCATCTCGTCCTCTGTCGTCCCCTTCTCCTTGTGCCCTCCATCTTTCAGAACATCAGGGTCTTTTTCGGGGAATCTTCTCTTCTCATGAGGTGGCCAAAGTATTGGAGCCTCAGCTTCAGGATCTGTCCTTCCAGTGAGCACTCAGGGCTGATTTCCTTCAGAATGGATCGGTTTGATCTTCTTGCAGTCCATGGAACTCTCAAGAGTCTCCTCCAGCACCATAATTCAAAAGCATCAATTCTTTGGCGGTCAGCCTTCTTTATGGTCCAGCTCTCACTTCCATACATCACTACTGGGAAAACCATGGCTTTAACTATACGGACCTTTGTTGGCAAGGTTATGTCTCTACTTTTTAAGATGCTGTCTAGGTTTGTCATTGCTTTTCTCCCAAGAATCAGGCGTCTTTTAATTTTGTGGCTGCTGTCACCATCTGCAGTGATCATGGAGCCCAAGAAAGTAAAATCTCTCACTGCCTCCATTTCTTCCCCTTCTATTTGCCAGGAGGTGATGGGCCCAGTGGCCATGATCTTAGCTTTTTTGATGTTGAGCTTCAGACCATATTTTGCGCTCTCCTCTTTCACCCTCATTAAAAGGTTCTTTAATTCCTCCTCACTTTCTGCCATCAAGGTTGTGTCATCTGCATATCTGAGGTTGTTGATATTTCTTCCGGCAATCTTAATTCTGGCTAGGGATTCATCCAGCCCAGCCTTTCGCAACAACTACTACTAATTTATTATTATTTCTACCCCATCCATCTGACTGGGTTTCATTCATTCGTTCGTTCATCATTTTATCTGTATGCTGACTTTCCATAGTTAAATCAATGTTCAAGGTCACTTACAACATGACATTAAAAACTTCCCTAAACAGGGCTGCCTTCAGCTGTCTTCTAAAGGTCAGATAGTTGTTTATTTCCGTGACATCCAATGGGATGGCATTCCACAGGGCAGGCGCCACTACCGAGAAGGCCCTCTGCCTGGTTCCCTGTAACCTCACTTCTCGCAGCGAGGGAAGATGAGGTCCACAAGCTGCCAATTGATGTCAATGGCAGTGACCAGTTCCTGATCTTTCTTTTGCTGCTTTTAGAAGGAAGTTCATACCTTTGACTTTATATGGAGAGACTTTACACTATGAAAAAAGTATAGGACGACTGCATCCTATTTACTGGGACTCAGTGGCTGCACACCAGCAATGGCTTATTTATTGGTTTGGGAGGGCAATGGCAGTAAAATCAACAGTGGACCTTCAGTACTAAAATATGCAATAAAGAGAGAGGCTTGAGGCAATCTGAGTTTTGGAAATGTTTACAAATACAGCTTCAAATAAAATACTTTCATAGAAAAGAGCATGAAGATTAGATAGACGGGAAACAATAAATTTAATCGTATTCATTCGGCTCTTGCTTTTTGCTCACCCCCCCCTTTTTTTTTTATCTATGCCATCGCTTCTACCACAGCCTGGAATTTTCTCTATCTTTCAATATCTAAAATGACTCTGATTACATTTCTTTAAAATGCAGCACGGCAGAATTGTTTTCATTCATCATTTAAAATGGCATTACAGCATTTCTTGAATTGTGGGCGGGGGTCAGTTGGGCTCTTTTCTCTGTTTCTGTCAGTAAAAATTAAAGGAGGAGTGAAGAAAAAACAAATGAACTTTAGACAGTGGACTGGGCCAAGATATTCAGTGAGTCAGAAAATGCATTTTTTGAAAAATTTCTTATCCGTCATTAGCACTGCAGTCCAATTCATTACAACTCAGAAGTCCCACTGTGTTCAGTGTGTCTTATTCCTAGGTAAATATGTATTGTGTAGCATTGAAGCTGTTGCGAAGCGCAGTTTTCACAGGAGCCTAGCCGAACCCTTCTTCCCACCATTTGGGGAGTGAACTGAAGTCAAGAGTCATTTCAGATACTTCCTTTGGCACTTTTGGGTACTTCTTCTCAGGCCACTTCAGAGGACATTCGCTCCAGCTTGTACCTGAGTAAGAAAAAATAATGCTCCAAAGGTCTCCCCATTGACTTCCATGGAGAGACAAGAAAATGGCTATAGTTATATGCCTACCAATGGCTGCTAACACAGTCTTCGGGTGGGCAGCTGTTGTGGCCCCATGGTGGCAGGCTCCTTCTGTCTGAGAAGCAAGACTTGGCAAAGGCATCTGGTGTTTGGGAAAATCTCTTGGCCAGCCACTTGGATAGGTGGGCTTTCCAGCCTCCTGGTATTTGAATTCTGGCCTATCTGACCTTGGTGGGTGGGCAGGGCTTGGGAGCAGGCTTCACTCCGGTCTACCCCAGTTCTATAAAAGGTGGCTGCTCCCAACCCTGGGGGAGAACTGACTTTTTGGCTGAAGTGGATGAAATTTGCAGGCACAGTGGGCCCTTCTGAGGGACTGAAGTCTGCCAATTATATATAGATAGTTGTAGGGGTTTTATGGAAAGGGGCTCTTTAAAGTTGTGGGGAGAGGTTTGACTTACCCCATACTGTATATGTTGTGGGGGATTTGTACGAAAATACCATACTTCACAGAGGTGCACCTATACAACTGAAAACCTGCACACTTTCAGTTGTATAGGTGCAGGTGTTAGTGGCTATGATGAATGAAAAACAGTTTCAGGGTATGTGCTGTTCTTGGCAGAAACTGATTAATTTCCTTCTACATCCATTTCAAAAGCACTGTGATTGGAAGTAAAAAGAAGAAGAGCCTTATAAAACCAGAGATGTCTGTTACAAAATTATATGTAGCTCCTTTCCTTCCCCCTTTTGCAAAGACATTGGGCTGCAACCAACCCCAGACTGACTCAGAGTAGACCTGTAACCTAAATTACTTATCTCCATTAATTTCAAGGGGGCTACTCTGAGTAGGACTGGCATTGGAGACAACCCACTGTCTGTGTCGTTGCAACCCTCTGAGTCAGCCTTGAAGCTTTGACAAGAGCCTGTTTTGTATCAGCTCATATGCAGAAGAAACCAATTTCACTTCAGATACGCCCCAAACCTCTCTGAAGTGGCCTGCTGTGGCTCAAGATTGTCCAAACTGAATGTGCACCTCCACCTTCCAGCTGCGCCTGGTGAAACATGTAGTTCGATCACAGCCCAGCATTTTGCATAGCTGGATCCCTTGTAATTTCCCACGGTTTGGCGACCTGGAATGACGAGGGGCAGGCTGGCACTTACGCTGGCGTCCCATGAATGTAAAAATATAGCTGCAGCTCATAAAGCTCAAAACTGTAAATCCAACCCGTTAACAAACAATTATGAAACCAAATACACAAAAGAAACATTTCACAGTAACCCAATCCAAACCACTGCAGGTTATTTGGCAGCAGTTAAATACGTAAGTTGTGCCAGCTGGGTGGCAGTTTCTGTTGCAGGTCTCTCAGCCTATCAGAGTTCACTGTTTTCCTGTTCTCTTCTCTGCCTGCCCTTCGTTTCTTTTCTTTTCATTTCTCCTCAGGTCTCTCACATTGCCATCTCTGCTACAGCCGCTTTCTCGTGCCTCTTTTCTCAGGCCTGCTAAAGGCCTCCTTTAATTGAAACCTTGTTTTCTATCCTTACCATCCCTTGCCCTTAGTTGCCACAGCGGGGCAGAGGCACATTCCCAATACCGATGTCACTTTTGTGGAGCTAGATCATGGGTAGGCAAACTAAGTCCTGGGGGCCGGATGCGGCCCAATCGCTTTCTAAATCCGCCCCACACACGGTCCAGGAATCAGCATGTTTTTACATGAGTAGAATGTGCCCTTTTATTTAAAATGCATCTCTGAGTTGTTTGTGGGGCCTGCCTGGTGTTTTTACATGAGTAGAATGTGTCCTTTTATTTAAAATGCATCTCTGGGTTATTTGTGGGGCATAGGAATTCATTCATTATTATTTTTTCAAAATATAGTCCAGCCCCCCACAAGCTCTGAGGGATGGTGGACCGGCCCCTTTTGAAAAAGTTTGCTGACCCATGAGCTAGATGGATGTGAGGCAAAGCTTTGGAGAGTTTGGGATCGCAGTGACAGGAGCACCTGATTGGCAGTGCTGGCGCTGCTGGTGCAACTGTTGTGGCCCCAACCCCACACACACACCCTTCCCCAGCCAGCTAAGCAGTTGTGATGCCAGCATTAAGTGGGTGTACTTTGCACTGTGCCTGCCAGCCCCTCTCATTTGCATACTGTAGCTCAGCATTTCCCAACCTTGGGCCTCCAGCTGTTTTTGGACTACAACTCCCCTAATCCTCAGCTAGCAAGACCAGTGGTCAGGGATGATGGGAATTGTAGTTCGAAAACAGCTGGAGGCCCAAGGTTGGGAAACACTGCTGTAGCTCACAGACTAAGGATGGCATCGGGAAACAAAAAAAAAAAAAAAATACAGTGGTACCTCGGGTTAAGAACTTAATTCGTTCCGGAGGTCCGTTCTTGAAACTGTTCTTAACCTGAAGCACCACTTTAGCTAATGGGGCCTCCCGCTGCTGCCGCACCGCGGAAGCACAATTTCTGTTCTCATCCTGAAGCAAAGTTCTTAACCCGAGGTATTATTTCTGGGTTAGCGGAGTCTGCAACCTGAAACGTCTGTAACCTGAATTGTATGTAACCCGAGTACCACTGTAACTCCTAGTAGTGCTTGATTAATAACTTGGAACACAACTACTTTACAATATGATCACGGGGCATGCAGAAAGTATGAAAGAATTATATATTTCTCCCAAAAAGTGTTTTTTAAAAAATATTTTCTACATCATAATAATTTTTTATTATTTATACCCCACCCATCTGGCTGGGTTTCCCCAGCCACGCTGGACAACTCCCAACACATTAAAAACACGATAAAACATCAAACATGAAAAACTTTCCTAAACAGGTCTGTCTTCAGATGTCTTCTAAAAGTTGGATAGTTGTTTATTTCCTTGACATTGATGAGAAGGAGTTCCACAGGGTGGGTGCCACTACCAAGAAGGCCCTCTGCCTGGTTCCCTGTAACCTCACTTCTCACAGTGAGGGAACCGTCAGAAGGCCCTCGGAGCTGGACCTCAGTGTCCAGGCTGAACGATGGGGGTGGAGATGCTTCAGGTACACTGGGCCAAGGCCGTTTAGGGCTCTAAAGGTCAGCACCAACACTCTGAATTGTGCTTGGAAACGTACTAGGAGCCAATGTAGGTCTTTCAGGACCGGTGTTATATTGTCTCAGTGGCCACTCCCAGTCACCAGTCTAGTTGCTGCATTATGGATTAGTTGTTCAAAGGTAGCCCCATGTAGAGCGCCTTGCAGTAGTCCAAATGGGAGATAACTAGAGCATGCACCACTCTGGCGAGACAGTCTGCAGGTAGGTAGGGTCTCAGCCTGCGTACCAGATGGAGCTGGTATACAGGTGCCCTGGACACAGAATTGGCCTGCACCTCCATGAAGAGTTTGGATTTGATATCCCTCTTTATCACTAGCTGAAGGAGTCTCAAAGCAGCTAACACTCTCCTTTCCCTTCCTCCCCCACAACAAACACTCTGTGAGGTGAGTGAGGTTGAGAGACTTCAGAGAAGTGTGACTAGCCCAAGGTCACCCAACAGCTACATGTGGAGGAGCGGGGAAGCGAACCCCGTTCACCAGACTACAAGTCCACTGCTCTTAACCACTACACCACACTGGCTTTCATGGACAACTGTGAGTCCAAAATGACTCCCAGGTTGCTCACCTGGTCTTTCAGGGGCACAGTTACCCCGTTCAGAACCAGGGAGTCCTCCACACCTACCCACCAATAACTCTGTGAGGTAGGTTAAGCCGAGAGGCAGTAATTAGTCTGCTGAGCATCGCAGCAGAGCCCAGATCTGGCAAGTCCATTTTCAAAGCTCTGCTTACAACCCTGCATTGGCCCTTTGGGTTGAGAGGTGAATCTTTCGCACAATAGATCCCACCACTGTTGCAAGACCAATCTCAGTCATAGGCCAGGTTGATTTCTTCCATGGTTCTCTGGTGCTCAGGATGCAATTTCGTTCTCTGCCATGGCTGGAAGTTGGAACATAGTGTTACCGGAAAAATCCGAGGGCTCCCTTGGACAAAAAGTAAAGACACCAACCAGAGTAAATTGGAGCAAATCAGCAGCCTGTAGGCTTGGCCTTTATTGTACTGTTGCAGCAGGGTGTTCCCCTCACTCGCAGGAGAGAGGAAAGACCCAGAACAATGGTGTGCAAGACCTTATAAAAACTTTTGAAATTCCCCTCCTCTAGGTCAAGCCCACCCCCAGAAACATCATGCATACATTACAGAAAGGAAGGGTTGAGGGAGCAGTTGTGGTGGTAACCTGAGTGTCCTGTCACCTGGCTGGTTCCCCTCTTTCCCCCTCCCCATGAGTCATTTTCTGAAGACAAAAGGTAGTCGCAGTTTCCTGCCCCCTGAGGGAAATCTGATCATGCTGAATCCACTCCCATATGCAAGTTCTTTGTGAATTTTGATTGTCTTCTGTCTGGGACCATCAGGGTTGGCGTAGCAACTGGGCAGGGCTCCTGTGGATGTGCTGCTATGCTCAAGGGATTATGGTGGCCTGTATCAAACCTTCCCCATTTTGTAGTCCTTCCTTCATGGAGTAAAATAAAAGTGGAACAGTGCAAATCTGATGTATGGTTGATTTTCTATGAACTTGTAACAGAAGTGTAGCGTATGTAGTGTGTGAGTGTGTGTGAAGTCTGTACAAACTGAATGATGGGGGGGGGGGGTTTCCTGCTACAATAGGTAGTAACCACATAAGGAAGCCCCCTCTCCACACTCCTGGGGAGGGGCAGAGTGCATTTCTTTCACTACCCAGCCCTCCAGACTAAGGATGTATAAGGGAAAAGCTTTCTGACCCAGAAGTGGCTTTTCAAGAGAGACCTGATCTCCAGCATCTCTTTCTCTAGAAAATAAGCACTAGGCAAGACCCCCGTTTTGCTTGTTAATTATACATGAACTTTGGAAAAGAAGGATTACTTCCCATGTAAATTACACTTTCTACATCTCATTATAATACTTTAGCGTATTATAATACAGAAATAATAAGACAATAATTACCCTCTGTGCACATGGTAGTTCGATAATTATTACAGGATTAATTGATCTCATTTGAATGCAGGCATATTTGGTTATGTTACGTGTGCTGAGGGTGATAAAGCGATGCCCTGTGTGTTGATGTGTCTCTTCTGATCCACATCACCTGAACACTAACTACTGTCTTGATTTTGTTTGTCTAGCCCGAACTAGATTTATAATGCATGGAATAGAAAGAATAACTGTTTAGATAATTGGGCATCAGGGATCCTTGAAATCCTTTATTATGCGCAGGAGCCCAAATAACATCTGTTCCTACATTCCTGTTATTCGAGGTTGCTTTGTAGTTATCACGTCTTAAGGGACCTCCAAACTGTGAAACAAAGAAATTCTGATGAAAATTCACATTGTGGAAAAGGGCTTTTATACCCATTTAATGTGGAGTGGGTCAGAATTAAATTGAATGGCTGTAATTAGGACTGCGCTGAATATACTTCAGTTCCGATTTTCAGGTTGAAAATGCCTATTTCAGTGGGGTAGAATGCTCCCCTCAAAAATATGTATGTGTGCAAATAATAATTCTTTGATCTTATTCGCCATTATTTCCCCAGTTGCTTCTGTTCTGTACAATTTTTCCCTCTGACTGAGCCTTCTTTTTTCATTCTAGATTGGTCACATGGGTAATCCTAGCCAATCGGGGACCAAGGCACTACATTGTACATAGCCAGTCAGATTCGACTACATGATTATTTCCCTAAAAATGTATTTTTTTAAAAAAATGAAGCAACCTGATCATAAGTGTAAACAGCGCAAATAAAGATTAAAAACTTTTCCAGGGGTTCTAGAAAAAAATTCCAAATATAACTTTTTAAATAAAACTCCAAAAATGTTTACCTCATCCCTGCTTATAAGACAATGAGGAACATGTTTGGGCTTTTCTACAAAAAGGTTCAGTTTAAACATAAATATAATGTAGACTGTTGGTTGTCTAACTCTGGTAATTTACTATTAACAAGAGTACTCATTTACTCATCATTATGATTTATTTATTTTTAAATGTCCAGACCATAGATGCGGTCCCAGTCTGAAGAAGAAGAAGAGTTTGGATTTGATATCCCGCCTTTCACTCCCTTTAATGAGTCTCAAAGCAGCTAACATTCTCCTTTCCCTTCCTCCACCACAACAAACACTCTGTGAGGTGAGTGGGGCTGAGAGACTTCAGAGAAGTGTGACTGGCCCAAGGTCACCCAGCAGCTGCATGTGGAAGAGTGGGGAATCGAACCCGGTTACCCAGATTACGAGACTACCGCTCTTAACCACTACACCACACTGGCTCTGATGGAATGCTCCCCCCCCCCCAATATAACAGGCGCATAGACAAATTGCAAGAAGGCTTTTCCATTTGAGCACACATGCTTCTGTATGTACAATCTCCCTAGGAACTTGCCAGGAATATTGTATGGGGAGAATCATGGATACCCCATTGGGTCAGGCATGTTTTTCCCTGTGCTCTTCACATCATCATGTACCATCAGTCTCAGGTGGAACCGTGGACACATTTTCAGCCCATGTGGTGGGCACTGCATTCACTAGCCACCACATGTGGAGAGTTTGCACTTGGACCACCTCATTGTGTATTCCATGAGAAATGCAGATTGCAAAGCAAGGTCGCATCCCAACTGCCCATTGTCCAAGTCACATCTGTCTGCTCTAGAATTCAAACTCTCTGAATTCCTACCCACTACTCAAGCCAAGTCTTTAAACCTCTTTTGTTGACCACCAGTATTACACTTTCCATTTTTAAGTTTGGAAAAGAGTAGTTGCTTTGGAAGATCAGGCATCTGCACAACATAACCGGTCCAACGAAGGTGATGTTGAAGAATCATTGCTTTGACACCGTTGATCTTTGCTTCTTCCGGTACACTGGCATTAGTTTGCAAGTTAGCTGGTAAGTTAGCTGGAGAGACGGTGGCTGACCCCAAGATCATGTAGGCTCTGGAGAGGGGGCTGAGTACCCTCTGTGGGGTTGTGGTCTGGTGGATAACCCCAGAAGGGCATTTCATCCATATGGGGGTGGGTGTGCCAAGAGTTCCTGGAACATGCTTATTTTGGGCAGCTGGGAAGATTTGGTGGTTTTTCTCCCCATACTCCACTTAATCATAATCGGCCGCCCCTGTGGATTCTGCCTCCTGAGGTGAGTGCCTCATTGATGACCAGCCTGTTCATGTCACACAGTTCAAACACTTTCTCAGGCAGCATCAGTTTTGGTACGTAGAGGAGATGGCATATCCCCCTCCCTTCCACTCTGTACACAACAAAATACTTGATGTGAGGGGTGCCAAGCTGAATAAAAGATTGGGGAAGGGGCAGGTCAGCCCTGCCCCACATAATCAATCACAACATGTGGCACATGCACGCCATTTGAATGGCAATGCCCATCAACTTTGGGGACCCATCCCCCTCAAATATTTTATTGTGGGGGGCGAACAGACCTTGGCCCCTAGGAGTTGTCACCTATGCTCGATGCTGGCACTATGTGCTGAAGCGCAAACATACAGCTGTTTCACTTGAGTAATTTTACACCTGCAGAAAATGAGGGGAAACCCTCAAAGCAGCTCAAGTTTTCAGATGTAAGACACGATGCACATGACTTTAGGTGAGCAGAGGATGAGAGGGACAGACACCCTCACCTTCTCCATGCAAAGATTGTCACCACCCAGGTAAGAGTGGGAACTAGGCCTTTGACTGAACTCTCCGTGAATCAGCATAAGAAATCAAGGGGGGAAATGTTTACAAACTTTGAGGTGAAGGATAGGTGATTTGCTCCCAAAAGAGGAGCATAATGTTAAATACGACTCTACAAATCATCTCTGCATCTTTGCTACTTTAAAAACAACCAAACATTGCAACACTACATCTGCAATGGATGTTGGGTGTGTTTTTTTCCTTTTCTTTTTGGTGTTATGTTTGCTGTTTTGTAAAGTAAAAACAGATACCTGCAGACCATAGGATAGAGGAAAAATAAAGAAGACAAAAATATATACAGCTTTAATCCTGCTTGGGTTGGCAATCTGAAAAGCTCTAAATAATTTAACAAAAGATTTAACTTCTAACAGCCTGGGAATGACACATACAGAAGGAACCTTCAAACAGGTGAGAAAGCTTGCGATGAAAAGTAAAAAATTGCATTCAGTCTCATCCCTTTTGTCCCAAACAGGGCTTTATTGGCCCATCCTCAAAACCAATCTCTGTCAAAACCAAGAATTTCTTTTTTCAAAAAAAGCACAAAAACCCACAAACCTTATAAACATTGTTTTATGTCAAACGTGGGCACATCTATTGTTGCCACGACTGAAAATCCAAGCAGCCGGCAACAGCCGACAGAGAGATGACAGGGTTTCAGCAAAGAGATGCTCGCCTTTGTCATCCCAATCTCACCCTTTACACATTTGAAATGAATAAAGATGGGCAAAGTGCCAGAGAACAGTTCTTCTGACTCCCTGTGCTTCCTCTAAGCAGTTTTGAGAGTGTAAGAAATTGCCTTGCTGGATCAGAAAAGGTCCTTCTAATTTCCAACAGCAGGAAAGCTCATAAGCAGGTCGGAGTGAGGTTGACCAACCCCTGGTGCTTTAGCTGTGCATCTGGTGATCAGAGGGATACTGCCTATGAACCTAGAGATTT
This sequence comes from Podarcis tiliguerta, assembly GCF_965153285.1. Lineage (NCBI taxonomy): Eukaryota > Metazoa > Chordata > Lepidosauria > Squamata > Lacertidae > Podarcis > Podarcis tiliguerta. The sequence goes on along the minus strand of NC_139540.1, from coordinate 80,259,668 downwards.
CATTTCGCCAACAAGGCTAAGAGACACTGAAAGGCCTATTCTTGTACAAAAGTCACTACAGAGCATGCGGGGAATTATATAAATGCACACCTTGGTGTGTATCCTCTTCTTCTTCTTTGGCAATCTTCGTAGCTGAGTAAGATTGTCTTCCATGAACATGGTTTTAACAGTGAGTCCGTAAGTGACTGTGGAGGCCAATTCTGGATCCACACGTCCTTCCACAGTGGGGACACAGGTTTCCTGGTGGGGGTTGATCACAGTGAGGGTTTGCCAAGTGTGCCTTCCTCTTAGCACGGTTCTCTCTTTAGTCCTGAGTCCAAGCGCCTTCAAAGCCTATGACACCTTTGGTAAAGGTTGTTCTCCAGTTGGAGCACTCGCAGGCCAGTGTTTCCCCTTTGTTGGTGTTTATACTACATTTTTAAAGATTTGCCTTGAGAGAGTCTTTAAACCTCTGTTGTTCACCACCGGCATTACACTTTCCATTTTTAAGTTCATAATAGAGTGGTTGCTGTGGAAGACGATCATCAGGCATCCACACAACATGACCAGTCCAGCAAAGTTGATGTTGAAGAATCATTGCTTTGACACTGGCGATCTTTGCTTCTTCCAGTACACTTATATTAGTTTGCCTGTCTTCCCGAATAATGTGTAAAATTTTCAGGAAAACATCGTTGATGGAATCTATCAAGGAGTTGGAGATGGCGTTTATAAGTGGTCCATGTTTCATAAGCATACAGTAAGCTTGGTAGTACAATAGCTTTGTAAACAAGTATTTTTGTTTACCTGAGAATGTAAAAGAGAACAGCCCGAGCCAGGGAAAGAGGCACACAATGTATAAATTTTCTGAAATAAATAAATGATTCAAGCACTGTTATGACAGGCCTCTCCTGTGGTATTCAGAGGTAAAGTGCTTCTGAACATGAAGGCTCCATTTTATGCTGTGGAACAGAACATTTCCATGTACGCAGAGGGGTGGGAATCAATGAATAGAAAGCTGAACAATCCTAAATTCATTCTATTTCTGAGCAAATGACTGCTTGTAACAGTTATTTACTGCATTTTACAGTTGACTGTTAACCCATGTCATAAAACATAATGACTTGGACAGCACAGAAGTAGCAGCACTTTTTAATTTTCATTCCACTGCCTTTTTAACACTTGTGTTTTCATTTCCAGGAATGCGCCATAAATCACCAGAAAAATTAGAATTAATTTGTGCAGCAAAATACAAACAGATTTATTTTATTTTTATTTTTGGCTTGCCAATTCTCCCATGCAAGGGCAGGTTTGCTTGTTTTGACCTTCTGCCCTGCAAAAACTACGTTTTGTGGTTTGTGATCCTAGGAACACGTGCTTTCACTGATATTCATACTGAGATTAGAGGTCCCATTCCCATGAACACACACAACCCCAGCAGTATATAGACTCTGTGTATGGTCAGATATGTGAGAAACTGCACAACACCACCAGCACAATGCTACCAACAATGCATAGAACGTCATATGCATCATGTGAATGTCTGGCCCAATGGCTTTGGTGAATTCAAATTCCTACCAACACACACAGTGGTGTTTTTTGTTTGTTTTTATTCACTTTTTCCAATCAGTACAAACACCAAACTAAAAAGACAGGTACATAATAACAATAATAACACAGACAACACAAATTTAGATTCAATAATATCCCTATGGGACATGGGTGGTGCTGTGGTCTAAACCACAGAGCCTAGGGCTTGCCAACCAGAAGGTCAGCAGTTCTAATCCCTGCGATGGGCTGAGCACCCATTGCTCGGTCCTTGCTCCTGCCAACCTAGCAGTTCGAAAGCACACCAAAGTCAAGTAGATAAATAGGTACCGCTCCAGCGGGAAGGTAAACGGAGTTTCTGTGTGCTGCTCTGGTTCGCCAGAAGTGGCTTAGTCATGCTGGCCACATGACCCAGAAGCTGTACTCCAGCTCCCTCGACCAGTAAAGTGAGATGAGTGCCGCAACCCCAGAGTCGTCCACTACTGGACTTAATGGTCAGGGGTCCCTTTACCTTTACCTTAATATCCCTATGCCTACTCCTTGTTTATCACCACTCTCTCCTCCCTCTATTTCCCACTATTATCCGCCTTGTCACTTAGATATTCGTTCCAAATTTCTTCATATTTATCCATTCTTATTTTGCGTCAACAAGCAATTCTTTCGTATGTCCATATTATCAATCCATATGCTCTTTGGAATATTTTTGCGACTCTTCCAATTTATCAAAACAAGGTTTTTTGCTTCTAATATACCACTTTTTTTGGCCCCTTGAGATCTTCCAAGTTTCCGGAATATAATTTAGAATTAAATTCAGTTCCCCTAAATAACAATTTCCTTTTATTACTTTTGCTATAAATATCCTCACCTCGCTCCAGAATGGTCTGATCGTTGGGCAGCTTATCAACATATGTATTAAGTTTGCATTTTTACTCCCACATCTCCAGCAATTATCTGCACTTGTTATTTTCTTCTGATATACACACACATAGTAGTGTAGCATGGGAGAGTTGGGAGGGGGGGCAGGGCCCCAGGCACAACATTCTGAGGGGGTGCAACCAGGCGTCCCCACACAGGTGTTGGCTTCTACAAGGATCCGGCCCTCTGACGTGGACAGAGGCAACCCCAGCACTCTTCTCCATTGGCATTGGGGGGATCTATCAGTGGGCTCCCTGCTGCGTGTGCAGGTGGTGCAGCGTGGAAGGGGCTGCTCTGGTGGTGTCGGCGCTTTGCCCACCACGGGTGCCAGCAGCTCATGGTACACTGCTGCACACACACACACACACAGAAAGAGAGAGAGAGAGAGAGAGACAGTGTGGTGTAGTGGTTAAGAGCAGTAGACTTGTAATCAGTTGAAGCGGGTTCGCATCTGCGCTCCTCCACATGCAGCTGCTGGGTGACCTTGGGCTAGTCTCTCAGTCTCACTCACCTCACAGAGTGCTTGTTGTGGGGGAGGAAGGGAAAAGGAGATTGTTAGCCGCTTTGAGACTCCTTAGGGTAGTGATAAAGCGGGATATCAAATCCAAATTCTTCTTCTTCACACATTTCCCTAAGCACAGTTATTTATTTAATTTGCATGATTCATATACTGCTCAGTCATCCAAGGAGCTGTTGGGAGATTCCATTCCATTCCATGGGATTCTTGCTTGTCACATGTCTGTTTACTTTCCAGCACAGATTGCTGGGTCCCGTGAGTGGAACAGCTGCTCTATGTCTTGCTTTTGTTTTCGAGTTTCTCTCCGAGAACATGGCAAGGAGAGACGACATGTTTCTTGGCCCTGATTTATGTAAAATAAATCTGTAGTTTTAGTATGTTTCTGCAGCCTCAAGCCTCTTCTGTTGTGCAGTTTACTCTGCTAAGTAAAGTGTGCTCAAGTCAGCAGGCTTGATTCGCTGATTTACGTCAGAGCCAGAGGTCAATGAATCCAGCTGGCCTATCGACCCCCAGATGCCAACAGGAGTGCCCTGCAACTGTTGCTGCCACCACAGTAGTAGTAGCAGCAGGCGATGCATTCCTTGGAGGTTGGATCTGTGCCCCTGGGGATCCTGCCACCCGAGGTGGTCACCTCACCTTGCCTAACAGATGGGCCGGCCCTGGACGATTGGCATCTTGAGAGGTTATATGTAGAAGTGGAAAGAAACTGGTGAAAGATGACTGTATCCAGGCTGCTTCTCAGGGCAGGAAGTTATTCTCCTGACGCTATTACGATGATTCAGCAATGGCTGACCTGAGAGCCTCCTAATTTTGTTGGTCTCCACCTCCCATCAGTCCATGGCCAATGGTTGGGGATGGTGGGATTTTAGTGTCTTGACAACACCAGATGAGCCCACAGACTGATTTAATGAAACAAGCATTTTGGATGGCTTGATCTGTCCTTTGGCAAAAGCAGCCCTCAAAAGACAGAGGTTGATTGTTTAGGGTGCAAATTGTAGAGTATTCCATTAAACAAATGTGTGAAGTTCATAATTTTAAGAACATTCATATGCCTAGATACTGCATGGTTATTTTAAAAGGCTCTTTGGTGTTTTTAAATATATATTTTGGCACAGAGCATAGAAAATAGTTACGATTTGAGATTATTTCTTCAACAGGTTAACATATCGTACTTTTAAACGTTATTAAAGCTTATGAAATTTTAGTGCAAAGAAAATGAAGTATAACTTGCTGCCTTTGCCTAATGATGTACCTTTGAAGATTTTTTTTTTTTTAATCCGAGCATTTCCCTCTCTGCTAATATGTTCTTGGACGCAAAAGACTAATTCCATCGTTGGCATGTCAAGGCCAGTTTATACAGTGCATAAAATGAAGTGGTGGAGTTTTCCTTGGACTTTGTGCTTTAATTTGGGGATTGCCTACTTTAAATTATCAACCTAGCCTTCTCATGGGCATAACACAGAAAAGAGGGTTGCGGAGTGGGCAGGGGGGCACAGGAAGCATTCAAACAGACAATCCTCATCTGCAGCCTAATCAGGTGTGTTGGCATCTATCTCTCGCGGGAGACAATGGAAGAGTGCTCCTTCAGGGGTAAAGTCAAATCATTGGAGAGTTACAGCGCCTGCTGTGGCTGTAGAGACCCGTATGGGAGAGACATGTTTTGTTGCTGCTGCCGCAACAATGCAGACCCTCCAAGTGTCCGTCTTTTCCAGGGACGGCCCTGATTTAGAGAAGCCATCCCAGTTTCTGATTTGATCCCAGAATGTCTCATCTTTCCTTAGGATTGTGGCGATCACACAGGGTCCCCGGACGTTTAACGGTCTATGGATCTCTGTGCCACCACTGTGTTCGCTTCCCCGCTGCCACCAACCCGTTACTCTTGGGGGAAACAGTTGTTAAAAGTGAACCAAAAAAACCAAGTTTATTTTACAAACATGAACAAGTTTATGGTTTCTCAGATAATATTCCTGTCAGTATCTTAACTTTAGTTTCTTTACCGGCCTATACCTTCCTAATACCTTCTGACCGATTATCTCAACTGTTTGACTGACTCCTCTTAACAAATTCTCTCACTCTCTCACACCAGACTAGCCCAACCCCACAGACTTATCCTCTCTGTCTCTTTTAACTCCAGACTGTCTTCTCAACCACCCTAACTCTCACTCACTTCTCTTGGGTTCATAGAATCATAGAATCATAGAGTTGGAAGAGACCACAAGGGCCATCGAATCCAACCCCCTGCCAAGCAGTAAACACCATCAGAGCACTCCTGACTGAGCTTGCAGGGCAGCAGCTGAAGAAGGAGCAAAAAGGGTTTTCTTATGTGTGTGTTTCTTTGTGGCTGATTAGCTGCTCTCCCTGTGCAAAGGTCAGAGGGGGCAGGGTTTCTGTTGAGGCAGGTGATTAGCTGTGGGAGGAGCTTATCGGAGCTTGCAGGGCAGCGGCGCGCACAGTTTGATCCATCTTTTAGATTTAGAGGAGCTAGTCTCAAATGTTTGTTGGGGGAGACCTAGGTTTTTTTTGGGGGGGGGGTTATTTGTCCTGTCTTCACGCTTTTTATGATGGAGGACTGCTATAGCCACCCCCAACGACACGTTCTCAAGATTGGTTAGTCATTTTATAAATAGTTAACCCTTTCCTTATGAACCCAGTATTATGTCACACACCTAGGAGGGCAAACGCCACAAGGATGTCCCTATTTTCATTGGAGAAATGCTGGAGGGTATGGAGTTTTCCAGCCCCCAAGTAGTCTAAAGGCAATCCTGTATAGGGAAGTTTTTTTAAAGTTCAATGTTTTATTATGTTTTTATATATGTTGGAAGTTGCCCAGAGTGGCTTGGGCAACCCAGTAAGATGTGTGGGGCATAAATAGTAAAATGATCCTGATGGAATGGGGCGTTCCTATTTTCATCGGAGAAATGTTGGAGGGTATGCAGATGCCCCATGGCATTTCTTCTCTCTGCGCTCCTCCCAGCGGTCATTTCTCCTTTGGTCACTGCTGTAGATGCACACCCTCTCTGCTTGTCTCCTGGCACTGCGGTCATCTGCAAGGGATTTCCACAGGGCAGGGTTGATATTCCCAACCTTCATGTTATGTTGTAGACATCTTTGTAACACAGAGTTTGTCTGCCAATGGGCCTGGTGCCTGAAGCCAGCACCCCATAGAGCATGTCCTTGGGGATCCTATCTAAGGACATAGGTAAAGGGACCCCTGACCATTAGGTCCAGTCATGACCGACTCTGGGGTTGCGGTGCTCATCTGGCTTTATTGGCCGAGGGAGCCGGCGTACAGCTTCCGGGTCATGTGGCCAGCATGACCAAGCCGCTTCTGGCGAACCAGAGCAGTGCACGGAAATGCCATTTACCTTCCCGCCGGAACGGTACCTGTTTATCTACTTGCACTTTGACTTGCTTTCGAACTGCTAGGTTGGCAGGAGCAGGGACCGAGCAACGGGAGCTCACCCTGTTGCAGGGATTTGAACCGCTGACCTTCTGATCGGCAAGTCCTAGGCTCTGTGGTTTAACCCACAGTGCCATAGAGTCCAGGAAAAGATGATTCTATCTGTTTTGGTCGAATTTTCATTTAATTTATTCAGAAAGCAACTAAAAATAAAAGTTGAAGAGACCTTTAAGATGTACTGAAAATTCAGCTTAAAATACAGGTATGATTTTAGTTCAGGAAATATTTGAAAAATCCCTCTTTGGAAGAAAAAAATGTTTCAAACCTTCCAGGTTCTCAGATTTTGCTATTCACATTTTGAACAAAGTTTTCAGCTTTTATAATGTTACTTTCTACCAAAAAACATAAGTGCTGTAGACTTTTGGCTTCTCTTCATTGTTTTAATTTGCTCAGGCGTCAATTAAAAAAATCTCAATTGTCAAATACTGTATTGCGAATCAATGCATACCACCTATCAGTACCACCAATTACTAAAGATGAGTGCATTTCAGATAATAAATAGGAGTGCCGTTAGAATACCAAATAGCAGCAAATTCTATATACTATTAAACACTATGTATATTTGGAAATTCAGATAATTCTTGCAAACAAATGGATGAATTGGGGGTGGATTCCTCTTCACGCTTTCCATGCCTACGAAGGAAATTGGCTCACATTGCACATTGGTTTGGATATCTGCACTTCAACATTCTTAACCACATGGGGATTAAATAGTATGGATAATATTACAGAAATGACAACCATCTCCTCTCATACAAGACAGCTCTTCATCACTCTAAGATCTGCCGGTGAGGTTCTTCTAAAGGTAGCATCTTTTCTTTCATGCAAAATTATCATCTGCTAGGCTAGGAGGAGGGCCTTTTCAGTAGTTGCCTCAAAGTTAATGGAATGCCCTCCCTTTGCAGGCCCATATGGCTTCACGGCTTGCCTTGCTTCTGAAGCAGATGGAACCATTTTTGTTCCGCTGGGCTTCTGAGCACAAGGCATTCCCTAACTAGGAGTGAGCTCTGAAGGTCTGTTGGCTGCTGTGGTTTTGATCTATTTGATTAAGTTGGCGGGTTTTATTGCTTATTATTCTTATGGCTTATTTTTCTTAAAAGTGGTATATAAATGTTGTGATACATTGTTATTTCCTTGCCGCTGCATCCTCATCGAAGAGTGTAACAGAACCATCTTAATTGCACTTCCAGATAGCATGTTCTCCCTAACAGAGAGCACGTGTTGCGGTGGGGGCCAGCAGGCCACCCCACTGTTGCTAGGCAGTTATGTTTGGATGGCCACAGGCAGTAATTGGATAGTTTGAGTCTCTGAGGAGATTTTGATGTTGCCAATTTGGAGGAGAGGTCAAAGGTTTTAAATACTGGACATGCAGCTTTGGGCGTCCTCTTGGGCTGTGTGCACCGGATCACCTGCCCACCCTCCCTGAATTGGGTGGGTTCTGTGCTTTGACTTTGCTATGCCTGTCATGGGGCCACCTGCTTTTGGGGCAGGGGCCTGGTAGGAATTTTGTCCATTTGGCTGATTGGCTGGTGCCATTTGGTTTTTGCCTACTGCGTAGCAAATCGTCACAACTTGTAAGGTTGGCGGTTAGGCATTGGTTAAAATTGGTTGGTGGAGGGGTAAGTGCCTACCCCTCCAATGGTGGTGCTGCATGGGGAATTCTGTTAAAGGAATCCAGGGGCTTGCCATTCTTTCGTCCAAGTCCCTGGCATCGGGCTTGGGTCATGCAAGCCCCCGGGAGCATGTGGGTGAGAAGTGAGGGTCTGATGCCCAGCTTCATTTCTCCCCAATATTGTTTTCCCTGACTGGCTTCCGCTGGAATCCGGAAGTCAGTTCTGTCCCTGGGGCAAGGACAGATAGTCATAACCAATGCCTAAGCAACTGCTCACGTGTGTGGATTTAAATAAAGTTGTGGCCAAAATCATGCCAAAAACCTTAAACAAAATTGATGTGTGAGTTTATTTGAGGTGGCTTGGGGACCTCGACACTCAAACAGTTGAACCTCAGTTTTTCAACATCTCGGCTGCCCAACGTTTCAGAAGCCAAACACTGAAAACCCGGAAGTGAATGTTTCCGCTTTCGAACACACCTCAGAAATCAAATAGCTTTCAAGGCACCTTTCTCAATTTTCCCCATTGAACTTGCTGGCAGCTCTTTGACCCTCAGTTTTCAAGTGTTTCAGAAGTCAGAGGTACTTCCTGAATGGATTACCTTTGAAAACCAAGGTTCCACTGTATTGTAGAAGTGCAGAGGAGCACTTGCCAGTGCTACTCCAGCCATCAGTAGCCACTCTAAGGCTAAGCAGAGCAGGGAATGAACCTGCCGGATCCCAAGGCAGCCTGTTTCCCACAGAGGAGCCCATTTTGGGTCCCTGTGCAGCAGCAGCCTAAGAGGTGCTATAGGAAAATAAACCCTACCCTCACTCTGACTGATGGGAGCTGACAGGCCTGTGAATGTGGTGGCAAATCCACTACTCTGTGCCTCTCCTGCCCCAGTTAGAATTGTTTTCTAAGGCAGAGTACATGGGGCGATCCCATTTGACTCACACAACATCCCTATGAGGTAAGCCAAGCTGAATGACAACTTTACCTAACAGGAATGTGAATCCCATGTCTCTCTGGGCCAACTATACTACTCACTATACCAGACTGCTGCTGTATATGTCATAGAATATTTTGTTCTTTGGGGTTTGTTTTTCTCCTGGTTATGGGTGTTTGTTGTTGTTGTTTAGTCGTTTAGTCATGTGAGACTCTTTGTGACCCTATGGACCAGAGCACGCCAGGCACTCCTGTCTTCCTCAAACCATCCTGTCTTCCTCAAACCCTCATTAAAAGGTTCTTTAATTCCTCCTCACTTTCTGCCATCAAGGTTGTGTCATCTGCATATCTGAGGTTGTTGACATTTCTTCCGGCAATCTTAATTCCGGCTTGGGATTCATCCAGCCCAGCCTTTCGCATGATGAATTCTGCATATAAGTTAAATAAGCAGGAAGACAATATACAGCCTTGTCATACTCCTTTCCCAATTTTGAACCAATCAGTTGTTCCATACCCAGTTCTAACTGTAGCTTCTTGTCCCACATAGAGAATTCTCAGGAGACAGATGAGGTGATCAGGCACTCCCATTTCTTTAAGAACTTGCCATAGTTTGCTGTGGTCGACACAGTCAAAGACTTTTGCATAGTCAATGAAGCAGAAGTAGATGTCTTTCTGGAACTCTCTAGCTTTCTCCATAATCCAGCGCATGTTTGCAATTTGGTCTCTGGTTCCTCTGCCTCTTCTAAATCCAGCTTGCACTTCTGGGAGTTCTTGGTCCACATACTGCTTGAGCCTACCTTGTAGAATTTTAAGCATAACCTTGCTAGTGTGTGTGGTTATGGGTTATAACCAGCTAAATCATGCTCAGAACAGAGTTGCTGAATAGTTGTGGGCATTGATTTCAAATGTGCCTATTTAGAGCATGAGAAGTTATAATAATAATAATAATAATAATAATAATAATAATAATAATAATAATATTTACCCACTTCCAAGCACAAAGGTTTGGGGACAGATTTTGAATGCCTATAAGAGTATGTTTTAAATATACAAGGTGGTGGTTTAAGTCGCAAGGTGTTTTTTAAAATCTTTTTTTAGCGTGCCTACGAGAGACCTCTGAAGATGTCTTTATAATGAGCTCTGCGTTAATTTTAAGAAACCAGTGTGATGTGCTGCTTGCAGATTATAATGTAATTCTGTAATACAAATTAGATCGGCTTTGAATGCCTTTGAAATGTAGTGTGTTTAAAATGGTATGTACAGGTTAAAAGTTACAGATTCAGAACAACCGGCATTAACATGAAATTATCACACGTGCTTTGATAGAGTCCTAGAATGATTCAAAAGAGCAAGTTTCGTATGAAGCCGCCTCGGTTTCTTTGATAGTCACCTTGATCTTTATGCTGTCATCTATTAATTATATTACAGATAAGGTAAATAAAAAGTGTTGGAATATTGAGATCACAGCCTTCTTTTTTCCTGTGAAGACTAAAGGTGTAGGCTTCTATGAAGTCAGTGAGCAATGAAGGGATGATAAAGGTATTCTTCCTTTCTGTCAAACAGTATTTATTTTGACACGTGACAGAAAGAGATCTTGAGCTCAGCTGCTAAAAGCACAGCAGACAGAGAGCAAAGCACGGGGCTGGACTATTGGCAGACTCAACTGGTCAAGCTTTGCTGGACTCTACCACTTTGGGCTTCAGGGAATGGCTTGCATATTTGAAGACCCGCCCCCCAGATAGAGAGAGAGAGAGAGATTTTTAAAATCTCCCTGCATATAGAAAAATAGTACATTCCATAGAACAATTTGCCAAATCCTCCTCATTGTCATGCCAAATTTACATTGCAGGAATGCAGGTTTTTCTTTTGCTGTGTATGGAGTAAGGCACTCAGACCCATGATTCTCTCCTCTGCAGCATGAAATGCTACAGCTCGGGGGGGGGGGGATGTATGGAAGCGAGAGCTGGACCATAAATAAGGCTGGTTGCTGAAGAATTGATGCTTTTGAATTATGGTGCTGGAGGAGACTCTTGAGAGTCCCATGGACTGCAAGAAGATCAAAGTTATCCATTCTGAAGGAAATCAGCCCTGAGTGCTCACTGGAAGGACAGATCGTGAAGCTGAGGCTCCAATACTTTGGCCACCTCATGAGAAGAGAAGACTCCCTGGAAAAGACCCTGATGTTGGGAAAGATTGAGGGCACAAGGAGAAGGGGATGACAGATCTCAAATCTACTAACATGCGTTTGACCAAACTGTGGGAGGCCGTGGAAGACAGGAGTGCCTGGCGTGCTCTGGTCCATGGGGTCACAAAGAGTCGGACACGACTAAACGACTAAATAACAACAACAAAATTTGATTCTGCTGATTCACTTTAGATGTGCTGCAGGGTGAGGTTGCTAGCAGACAAAAATGGCAGGGGCTTCCCAAGGTCAGTAAAACATCTGGCAATGCCCCTGTTTCTTCCTTTATTTTCCATTTTCCTTTCCTTGCATGGGCTCATGCATCTGTGATGCTCAGCTCATCTAGAAAAGTGACAGCTGGAATAGGCTGACCATTAGATTTGGGTATGAGAATCCCAGGCTCAGATCCCTACTTAGCTAGAAGACCAGCCTTTTATTAATGTCCATGCATTTTCATGCATGTCCATGCCAACAAAGGTCCGTATAGTAAAAGCTATGGTTTTCCCAGTAGTGATGTATGGAAGTGAGAGCTGGACCATAAAGAAGGCTGATCACCGAAGAATTGACGCTTTTGAATTATGGTGCTGGAGGAGACTCTTGAGAGTCCCATGGACTGCAAGAAGATCAAACGCATCCATTCTTAAGGAAATCAGCCCTGAGTGCTCACTGGAAGGACAGATCGTGAAGCTGAGGCTCCAAGATTTGGCCACCTCATGAGAAGAGAAGACTCCCTGGAAAAGACCCTGATGTTGGGAAAGATGGAGGGCACAAGGAGAAGGGGACGACAGAGGACGAGATGGTTGGACAGTGTTCTCGAAGCTACAAACATGAATCTGACCAAACTGCGGGTGGCAGTGGAAGACAGGAGTGCCTGGCGTGCTCTGGTCCATGGGGTCACGAAGAGTCGGACACGACTGAACGACTAAACAACAACAAATGCATTTTCAGACCCTGGAAGTGCCCCTATTTTCCAAGGACATGCCTGATTTAGAGAAGCCATCTCAGTGTCTGATTTGATCCCGGAATGTCCCACTTTTCCTTAGGATGTTCCTGTTTTCATTGGAGAAATGTTGGCGGGGATGGAGTTATCCGACCCCTGAGCCTTCTGAAAACAATTCTGTATAGGGAAGTTTTCTTGAAATGTTTAATGTTTTATTATGTTGTTATATATGTTGGAAGCTGCCCAGAATGGCTGGGGCAACCTGGTAAGATGTGTGGTGTATAAATAGTAAAATTATCATTATGGAATGGGACGTCCCTATTTTCATCAGAGAAATGTTGGAGGATATGCATTTCAGTCGTACGTTTTAAGGTATTTTAAGGAAATTACTCTGCTTTTTTGGACTTTATTTAGGTATATTTATAGGTATGTCCTGCCAAATTATTGCATTACAGGTTTTATTGGAGAAGGAGAGAGAAGAGAGAAGCAAAAAGGCTGGATGAAACTGACATTAAAGCAACTATCGACCCCCAATGCTTAAAACACTGTTCTTTTCTAAAGAGAACTCTTTCTATTAGTAGCTCCCTAAAAGACGTCAAACCGTTGACTAGCAGGAATACACAAGTATCCTTGAGATTTCTCCAGAAGGGATCAAGGCTTTGAGTGGATTGTGAGCAAACATGTGTAAAACCCTTGATGGTTTGAAAAGCACCAACTTTACCACCCTCCTATTCCCCTGCCTCAAAGCTACACATTAATTTACCTTTGGGTGGGAGATTCAGAAGATCAAGGCCACCTCCCATCTTTTCATGCCCGGAGCTGGATTAGGATGTCAACTCACAACATCCCCAACAGGAAATGCTATTCCCACCGAGGAAAAGTCATAAGAAGATGCTATGGCAAGAACTGGAACTTTGAAAGCAACTGCTGCCACCTCTGTTTTCCCCCTGCCCAATGCTAAATTAATGGTTAATTGAAGTGGACTGGGATGTTGAGCCGTGGGGAAAGGGGAATGACCAGAAGCATGTATACTCCTCCATTTTTGAATGCATGGAAGAATATTGTTGTTGTTGTTGTTTATTACTTATACCCCACCCATCTGGCTAGGCCTCCCTAGCCACTCTGGGCAGCTCTCAACAGGATATTAAAAACACAACATAACATCAAACATTAAAAACTTCCCTAAGCAGGGCTGCCTTCAGATGTCTTCCAAAAGTCAGATAGTGGTTTATTTCCTCAACATCTGATGGGAGGGTGTTCCACAGAGTGGGCTCCACCACTGAGAAGGCCCTCTGCCTGGTTCCCTGTAACCTCACCTCTTGCAAGGAGGGAACCACCAGAAGGTTCTCGGAGCTGGACCTCAGTGTCCGGGATGAACAATGGGGGTGAAGACACTCCTTCAGGTATATGGAAGAATGACTTCTGAAGTGGGTTATTGTGTGGCTCAGACAGTAAATGAACTTGAAGCAATGGTCTTAATCCAGGAAAGAACAAAGGGGGGAAAGAGATTCCTTTAGTCAATGTGGACTGGACTGGCTTTAGAAGTAAACAATTTTAATTTTTTTAAGCACCTTGAACTGAGTCCAGAAACACGTGTGTGTGTGTGTGTGTGTGTGTGAGAGAGAGAGAGAGAGAGAGAGAGAGAGAGAGAGAGAGAGAGAACGATTTATGCATCATCTGTGTGAGGGCCAAAACCTTTAAAATGTAATTTGTCTAAAGTAATAAAACTACTCCAAATCTTTCCCAAGTACATTTTTCTCTCTGCTAAGATTGGCTGCAGTCCATAACTCAATTGCTCCAGAGAAGTTCTATTGCAGACAGTGGAACTGCTCCAGAATGAGTCAGTATGAGCAGACTGTCGTCATTTTTATTTATTTTGTGAACTCCCTTTATAGTGAAGATATATGATTTTTCCAGTAAGTTTATTTTTTCACAAACTATGGAATGCAATTAGGTAGCTTATTATCTAAAATCTAAATCTGCTGACTGGATATGGTTTCGAAAATAACTTTTTTTAAGAGAGCGGGGGTGGATAGAGAGAGTAAGAAAGATGTAAATGATGGGAAACATTTTATTAATTTGATTTTTTAAAAATTAAAAATGTTTAAACACTTTAGAAGTAAGAAGGGCTGAATTCGGTCACTGTTAAATTAGGTGATACAATAGCTTTGCATGTGGAAAAGGCATTGCAATGACACAACACTGGAGGTGGGGAAATCATAGAATTGTAGAGTTGGAAGGGATTCAAGGGCCATCTAGTCCACCCCCTGCAATGCAAGAATCTCAGCTTAAGCATCCATGGCAGATGGCCACCCAAACCTCTGCTTAAAAACCTCCAAAGAAGGAGAGTCCACCGCCTCCCGAGGGAATCTGTTCCACTGCCCAACAGCACTTTCTGCCAGAAAGTTCTTCCTGATATTAAGTTTGAATCTTCTTCCTTGTAACTTGAAGTCACTGGTTTGAGCCCTACCCTCCCGAGCAGGAGAAAACAAGCTTGTGTCATCTTCCACATGACCCTTTAGATGTTTGAAGAAAGCTATCATATCTCCTCTCAGTCTCCTCTTTTCCAAACTAAGTATACCCAATTCCCTCAACCGTTCTTCATAAGGCTTGATTTCCAGATGCTGGTCATCTTGGTTGCCTTCCTATGTACACGTTCCAGCTTGTCAACACCCTTCTTAAATTATGGTGACCAGAACTGGGCACAGTATTCCAGGTGTGGTCTAACCAAGCAAGGATCTGATAGCAGGGGACTATTTGCAGGTCCACTTGCATGATTTTAAGGGCCCCCGGGTATAGTGTCTGCTGGACCTCCTTCTCTGTCACTGCTAACCTCTGCCAGTGTGGTCTAGTGTGGAGAGCCAGTGTGGAGAGCCAGTGTGGTGTAGTGGTTAAGAGCGGTAGTCTCGTAATCTGGGGAACTGGGTTCGCGTCTCCGCTCCTCCACATGCAGCTGCTGGGTGACCTTGGGCCAGTCACACTTTTTTGAAGTCTCTCAGCCCCACTCACCTCACAGAGTGTTTGTTGTGGGGGAGGAAGGGAAAGGAGAATGTTAGCCGCTTTGAGACTCCTTAAAGGGAGTGAAAGTCGGGTTATCAAATCCAAACTCCTCCTCCTCTTCTTCTTCTTCTTCTGCCATGCTCACCTGCCTCTGCTGGCCATGTTCCCAGCAGCTCTGAGCAGCTGGTTCTAGTCACCTTTTAAATTTTCCATAGTCCCCAGGGTGACACTATGGGGGGAGGGGGGGAGGGAAAAGGTGTTTAGATTCAGTCACCTGGTGCTGTCTAGGGTGCTGAATTGGGGAGGGGGGATGGCGGAAACAGGAATACACAGCAGACCCTACAGGACAGAGTGAGGCAGCAACTATTCCCCTCCATCAATCCAACTGAGGCCCCCCACCCAGGTATTCCCTTCTGTTGAAGATCACACCCTTGTGTGCCCCGTACTTTTCACACACACCTCCCTAAACTAGCCTGCTTCCCTCAAGCTTTCTGGAAAACATGTTCCCTTCAGTAAAATTCGGCAGACGGTCATCAGTCCAGGCACCTTTTGGATGTGGAAAGTGGGAGGCAGGCTGCCATCTTGTCTTTTACCTCAAGCAGCAAAATGTCTTGGGCTACTCTGAGGGCTGCCAAGACCCTGGCAGCTGCCAAAGACTGATCCTGATTTCTGAGAGAATGGCTCTGCTTATCTAGAAGGAAGGATTTCTATATTTGCTTCCAAGAGATGGCCCACAGCCATTTAGGTCCCTGAGGCAAATAGTTCAATCAGTCCAAATGGAGTCCTCTTTTAAGGGTAAAGGTCCACTTAGCCTCAGACCATTAGACTGAGGGAGCAGGACCATCCAGCTTGCAAAGTGTGGTGTTTCCTAGATGGAGCATGAAGCCCAATAGATTGCAGTCTTAATGGGGTAGTACTTAGTGGGTCAGAGGCCTCAAGGCAGCATGAGTGAATGGAGAGTAGAAAACATTTTCATGTTAAGCCTGTTCTTGTCCCCAAAGCCTGTACTTTTAGGTTCTCCCCCTTGAAACACTAAGACTTAAGGCACCTATCAACCTTCTAGTAAAATGCTAACAAATTACCGTATTTTTCGCCCCATAGGGCGCACCGGCTCATAGGGCGCACCTAGGTTTTTTTTTGGGGGGGGGGTGAATAAAGAAAAAAACCTTTTATTTCCCCCCCCAGGCACGGAGCTGGGGCGGGGGAAGCCCGAGCTTCCCCGGACCCCAACCCCCAGAACAGGCTGCTATCCGCAAGCCTAGGGAGCCCAGCGGGAAGTCGCACCGGTCTCCCAAGGCTTGCGGATATCTGCCCGAAGCCCAGGGCACGCTCCGCTGCGCTCCCCAGGTATTGGGCTGCAGGCTGCTATCCGCAAGCTTTCAGAGCCTGGTGGGAACTCCCACGGGCCCCCAAGGCTTGTGGATAGCTTCCTGAAGCCTGGAGAGCGAGAGGGGTTGGTGTGCACCGACCCCTCTCACTCTCCAGGCTTCAGCGAAAGCCTGCATTCACTCCATAGGACACACACACATTTCCCCTTCATTTTTGGAGGGAGGAAAGTGCATCCTATAGGGCAAAAAATTCGGTATTTACAATGTGCTGCTCTTCAGTTATACCCCAAAGCCTGCTGCTGAAGGTGGTCAATATCACTATCTAGGAACCTAGGAAGATGCCTGACTCTGATTCAGATTATTGTTCCCGCTTTCTTGGCATTGTCCACACTGACCAGAAGTAGCTCTCCAGAGTTTCAGATGGGGGTCTTTCCTTGCTGCTCCTGGTTATGACCGAGATTGAACCTAGTGCCCTACCCTATCTCTAACAGGGTCAATTCTGCTCCTTCCTTCCCCCACCCAAAGCAATGGGAACATTACAGAGATTGAAACATCCTCTTTGAACAAGGAGCTTTCCTTCCTCACAACCAACAGGGAAGTAGGACACACTAAGCAATGACTCCATGTGGGATTTGGTGCAAATGGCACCAGCTGTCCCCCACATATATCCCGGGAAACAAGCTGGTGCAAACACACCGTAAGATGTAACAAAGCCTGCCCGTGCTTTTGGCTTGTTGTCACAACCTGATTTCCATCTGCAGCCAAATGAACTGCTGAGGGCATAACGAGTTGCACCCTTGGCAGCCACAACTGGTGGCACAATTGTGAGTCGAGATTTACATCTACAAGCCTTCATGTTTCTGGCTGAGACTTTCAATCAGCTTCACACAAAATGCTAGCTGTGTTTTGTTGGTTTTTTCAAATGCATGTGACAATGTGTAGCGTAAACCGAGCACCCGGAGTTTCACACTGTCTGATCTCAAGGAGAGCAAACCTTTTAAATTAATGTTTGAGCATTTAATTCACGAATGTCAATTTTGTATTGTTCCACTTCCATTCACTCCTCTTTTTTGAGTTCTCTAAGTCGGATGTAGGAAAGCACAAAAACGTGAAACTCCCACAATCCTTAGAAAACGTTGCCCTAAATGTTACTTCTCATCTCTTGCTTTTAAAAAGAAACAAGGAGGGAGGGGGAAGAGAAATGCCTCTGGATTGACCTTGTGTTGAAAGTCAATATTGGAATTATTGCCTTGGTGTGGAGGGGAGGCAGATGGGGAGGGCAGAGTTGGGACCATATCTACCGGATTAGAAGACCGAAGCCAAGATACAGTGTCTGAGCCCGGGGAGAGATTCAGAGCTTTGCTTGTATTGACAGATGATTAGAGGACTTTGACTTCTCATGCATTTAGAAAGGTCAATCACTCTGTGATAACAGAGACTGGCACCTCAGACCCCAGTTTCCTATTCCAGATTCGTCATATTTGGCGAAAGCCTACAGTGTATAAGGCTACAGAGGCTAGCCAGCTGACACTCCGGGCCTCGATCTCCAATCACAAAGCTTCATAAAGGCCATTTGCTTATATGCCTCATAATTATGTTTAGCTGTTAAAGCCATTTGCAGTGCTTACTTCTCTCCCTGAGAATCCGCATTGCAATAATGCAATAACTTTGCCATTTTATGCTCAACCTTTTAAACTCGTTAACAGCTACTCGGTCTATACGGTTTGTTGTGGCTGTTGCTGTCTGAAGGGAGCTAACAAGTATATCACAAAGTTCAGAAGGGCTTATTATCAGATCAAAAAGAACTGAAAAGTGCTTAGCTTTGGCTAGCTCATGTCCATAGTATTTTAGTTGGGTAGGGCTGCTCCTAAACACACAAAGTGCTTTAACATACATCAGAAATCCTTAGAACAACCCAGTAAGGAAGGTCAAAATCATCATTTATTTAGACGCCAACTTTCTTGAATAGAGCCCTGGGCAACATGCTTTACATTAGGTCCCCTATTCTTGCAGTGACTGATCAAAGATCTGTTTAACTTTAGCAAGTGTCTATGCACAAAGCATTAGGGACGCAGGTGGCGCTGTGGGTTAAACCACAGAGCCTAGGACTTGCCAATCAGAAGATCCGCGGTTCGAATCCCCACGACAGGGTGAGCTCCCGTTGCTCGGTCCCTGCTCCTGCCAACCTAGCAGTTTGAAAGCACGTCAAAGTGCAAGTAGATAAATAGGCACCGCTCCGGCGGGAAGGTAAACGGTGTTTCCATGCGCTGCTCTGGTTTGCCAGAAGCGGCTTAGTCATGCTGGCCACATGACCCAGAAGCTGTACGCCGGCTCCCTCAGCCACTAATGTGGGATGAGCGCCGCAACCCCAGAGTTGGCCACGACTGGACCTAATGGTCAGGGATCCCTTTACCTTACTATGCACAAAGCATAGAAAAGCAGGTAGACTTTGGCCGGGAAGTCCCCTCCTGAGCAATGGCTCCAAACTCCTAATAGCAAAGTCTCGTCCTCTCAAGGCCTCTCCTTCTCAGGGTTTGCATTGGGAAGCTCTCCACTAAGCAAGGACACTACTGAGTTAGTGTCTTAAGATGAAGTTGCCACAAATTTCCCTTTTCGTGGCTATTGATTGCAAAGCCAACATGTGACTTGGAGGGACTGGTTCATTGCCAAGGGAGAGATAGCTCACCTCTCACATGCAAACCTCATGCTCCTAAGGTGCTGGGAAGCTGTCTAGCCTGGGAGGCAAATCCTAGGGGCTGCGGGGGCTTCATAAAATATTTGAGGGGGCAGGGCTCCCACAAAGTTTATGGGCATTCCCATCCAAATGGTTTGTATGCACTGTGTCATGAGATCAATAATGAAGGGCGGGGCTTACTTGGGCCCCCACAATAGTTTATTCAAGTTGGCACTCCTGCTGTCTAGTGCCATATCTTGAAGGGAAGTGCACCACCTCTATTACTGTGCGCTCTCTGGTGGCCTTACCAGAAGCCCAAAGCCCTTTCTCCTGACATAATAAATTCCTATACAAAACAAGCTCCTTAAAGAATGCAGCCTAGCAGGCGTCTCATATTAGCTACAGAGCAGTTTCAGGTCCCTATATAGGCCCTACCTAGGACATCAAAGAGGCAATGTGTTGGACGCCATCTACCCCTTTGGGATAACAATATATCACCAAGTATTTCCGATACAGCAAGGTTGCGGCATTATGTGTCCGCAATATCCCTGTTTTGTGGCAGTGTGGGAGGGAAAGCTGTAGAATAATAGCTTGCCCAAGATTATCTTAAGTGTTTCTGGGTGAGGTGAGATTGGAATGACAGATTTAAAGGTTTACACGTCAGGCACTGCAATCTACCAACTCTCAACGTAGCTGAATAGGGCTGGTCCATGAAGGATGTTGCTGCAGGTCAGTGGAAGATGTTGTCTCTGTGAAGCTTCTGGATTCCATCACTCGAAGTCTTACAAGACCCAGAATCTGAACTCAGGTCTTTCAAGAGTCATAAACTAACCATCAAACGAGGCAGGAAGGTAGCACAATATACCCACTCTGCCAAACGAACATTCTAGACTCTGTATGAGGACCAGAGTGAATTTTCTCATGTCAGCCCTGCTGAGCTTTTAATGAGGCTTGTGCTAATGCTGGTCTTTTTTCATCAATATTGCAGCAGGAGCAGCATGGACTGATGTGGTGAGACTAGGGAGGCCCATGTAGGATAGCAGGACTCTCACAAAGTCAGAGCAGCTCAAGAGCAAGGATGCTATCTGGAGGTTTGATGGTAGAACCAACTGAACGTTCCAGTGATATGATGAAGTTCCTACTTTCCTCTCCCTCAAGGACAACAGGCTATAATTAGTTCTAGGCCAAAGTATTCAGTCCAGACATTCTCAGCTGTTTCATAGAGGTGGTAGGCAACCAAAAAATGCCCTAAAAAGGTTGAAATAACCTTTGGGGGTTTAGTGACATTATATTTTTTTGGAGGGTGGGTATCTTGCAAATAGGGACGCGGGTGGCGCTGTGGGTAAAACCTCAGTGCCTAGGGCTTGCCGATCGAAAGGTCGGCGGTTCGAATCCCCGCGGCGGGGTGCACTCCCATTGTTCGGTCCCAGCACCTGCCAACCTAGCAGTTCGAAAGCACTCCCGGGTGCAAGTAGATAAATAGGGACCGCGGGAAGGTAAAGGGCGTTCCGTGTGCAGCTCTGGCTCGCCAGATGCAGCTTGTCACGCTGGCCACGTGACCCGGAAGTGTCTCCGGACAGCACTGGCCCCCGGCCTCTTGAGTGAGATGGGCGCACAACCCTAGAGTCTGTCAAGACTGGCCCGTATGGGCAGGGGTACCTTTACCTTTACCTTTTACCTTGCAAATGAGGTAGCAGAGAGCTCAGGAATCAGTGGGCTCATCCACACTTCTGCTTGCCCTGTGCCTAGAAAGCACCAGTCCAAGCAGTTTTGCCTTTGCCCTAGCACTTTCCCCTGGAAAACCCACTCTTTAGTGCTAAATCAGAACAAATGGCAATCCACGTAAAACCAGATTCCCATTTGTTCCGATTTAGTTCTAAAGATCAGGTTTCCCTGGGAGAAAGCGGCGGGGCAAATGGAGGTTTGGATAAGCCTTTTGTGGAGTTAGAGGAAGATTCAGACATTCAGGGATCATTGGGATGCTAGCAGTGGGATGCCGCCATGTTGCAGCATGCCTGATGATATTTAATTGCAGAACCGGTCTTCCATCCATATCTGTCAAGGATTTGACTCAAGAGGGCGAGATGGAGGAGGAATGGTGGAGATCACACACCCCTTCTCCTGACACTGCAGCAGAAGAGGGATGCAGCATTGATTTACAGCAGGGGTTTGGGGGGTCAGAGATAGAGGGACAGAAGAGTTGGGAAGTGTTAGAAGAGGGGGGGGGATTACAACAGGGCAGCCAGCTGACACGTTGTCACTGGAGAGTATTTCTGATCCCCCTTCTCCCAGAACTTCACTAAGGCTGCAGGAACAACGGAATCAGAGACATTTGGCCACAAGCAGCCACCGTAAAGGGAGATGCTGTTGCGAGGAGGGAGAGAGGAGGAGTCCAGTTTGGAGCAACGCCATTGTTAAGGCTTCCTGCGTTCTTTTGTCTCTCACTATTATGATTGAATAAACTCTCCTTGTTTTCTCTGATCTTGCTGCAACCGGGGGAAGAATAGCTTTCACAAAGCCTTGACAATATCTATAGATCCACACAGCTGCTTGCATTTTGAACTTTCCTTGGCCGTGGTGACAAAGGGACCATCCTGATGAGCTCCTACACTTATTTACCACATCACCCCTGACCTCCTTGTTTGATTTCCATTCAATCCATTACTTAAGTGGGCAACATTACCTCTGCTCTTACCTTTTGCCTCAACTGGGACAGTTTTTGAGCAGAGCAATTAATTTGCCCTGTAAAATTCCGGCCCCTCACAAAAAAATCAGTACATGAATTGGACTGCTTCTAAAACCTGCCGTGCAGAATTACATCTTGAATGTGAGTTATCATGCCATTTTTACTTTTGCATTCTTTTAAAATTCAAGAGAGTTCAGATTACAAACAGAAAATGTCCAGCATGCCAGCGAAGCCCTGGCCTTGCTTGACTCAACCAACAAGTATGGTGTTTGCTTCCCAAATGGAAAAAGAAAAAGAAAACACAGATGTGATTGCTTGGAGTTTAGCAGTGCCAAAACTTCATTGATTGGAATGCAATTAACCAAATTCATCTGATTAGGCATATGAATTGCTGGCAACCCAGAGAAATCAATTGGCTTCACTATTTTCAAGGCATACAATTTTGGACTGTCTCCATCAGTGGAGGTTGATCTGCAGCCCTTCTGTCACAAGATGTGCCAATTGACAGTCACCAGAAATTACTGTAGCCCAGTGACTCTGTGGGGCTAGCCCCTGGGATGGTAAGATTCATATACAGAAAGATTTTCATGGATTGCCTCTTTCTTTTTTAGTCCAAATCAGTATGCTACTTTTTAAAAAGCCCTAAATAGCTTTGGTCCTGTTTACTTAAGCAGAACAGGCCAAAGCCTTATCTCAATAAAGTCCCAGACTTCGGGTATATAAAGGAATGTGTCCTTCTGTATTTTTTCTGCTGTGCCTCAACACTCTGCTTGGAGTTCCTGGATTAGTCTCCTGGGATGGTGGGGCTGGTATTGTGGAAGTTTGCTAGGGATGCTCATTTTGGCTGATTCCCTTTGAAAAACCTGTTAAAACATTGTATTAACATGGTTTAAGAGAGCCTGTGTCTGCTCAACTGCTAGGTTGGCAGGAGCAGGGACCGAGCAATGGGAGCTCACCCTATCACAGGGATTCGAACCGCCAACCTTCTGATCGGCAAGCCCAAGAGGCTCAGTGGTTTAACCCACAGCACCACCCACATCCCTTTATTAATAGCCTACTGTGTTGCTTTTGGATTGTCAAACATTTGGGGAGTGGCAGATCATCCACTACTTCACTTATCCTACACAAGCACCATTAGGTTGCTCTGTGAGGCTGTAATTCTTATGCTCCATTGAACTGAGTGGGATATACTTCTGAGCCCTGTATACCTGAATGAGAACCCCCACCCACACCATTCAGCCTGGACACTGAGGTCCAGCTCAGAGGACATTCTGGTGGTTCCCTCACTGCAAGAGGTGAAATTACAGGGAACCAGGAAGAAGGCCTTTTCAGTAGTCGCAACCTCCCGACAAGGAGTTAAACAGCTATATAATTTTTCATAGACATCTGAAGGCAGCCCTGCTTTGGGAAGCTTTTAATGTTTGATGTTTTTGTTTTATTCAAATTTTTGGCAGCGAACCCACTCAGATGGGTGGGGTATAAGAAATTTTAAAATATATATTGTTGTTATTACTAGATATGCATACTTCTATGAGAAGTATGAAATGTCCAGAGATATGAAATGTGTGACACGTTTTTGTACACACCTTCCTCAGGGGCAAAGGAATATAATTTTGTTATAATACTTCAGAGTCAGGGGGGTGGGAGAACCCATAGATTTTAAGGCTTTGAGTGCTTTGAAACAAAGCTCCAGCTTTTTCAGAAAGGAATGATTTAGTTGTTTGCCAGTAGCTACGAAGTTTTAAATGTGTTATAGGCGTAAGATCTATAATAGATTTAAGATGTGTATGATAACCTTTAATATCAGAAAGAAAGAGCTGCTCTCTATAACGTATGGATTGGCAAGCGGAGGCAGCCACGGGGCTGGTTCTGACTGCCCTGAGTTTTATGTGGCTTGCAGCAGCCCTACCAAATGTTAACCAATATAAGACAGAATGTTTGCAGAGCCGGCCCTCTCATTTGGCAAGGTGAAACAACTTGCTCCAAGCAGCACCATAAGGGTGGAAGACAGGAGTTGGTCTCTGAGGCTGTAATCCAGTATATACACTTTCGTAAGACTGCTAGGGCTAACATCAGAGTAGACGTGTCAAGGATTGCACTGCGCACGGTGCAGCAAGACTTTTGAAAGCCTTGGCTTTAGCAGGGGGGAATGAATTTGTGCCTTGCTTCAGGCCACAAAATGTCTTGGGCACAGAATAGAAAGGTATTCCGTTCGTAAGAAAAAGATATAGTCCACTATATGTCTCTTTTGGATAGGTTATATAAATGTACATGTTTGCAGGTAATGCCATAGTCTAATCTCATGGGTTCTATCATTGAGAAGCCCTTTCCACAAAAACCCCACATGTACACAACTACATGTTCAAAAGGACATGTTCTGGCATACAGTGTGTAGGGGCAGTGGTCATATGTGCCAGATTTACCTCCAATGTCTCCACACATACTGGGGAAATTGCTCCACCCTCAACCTTCTCATGATGACCGAGAAGGTCAAAGTTGTTAAAAAAATGGATCCACTTCAATTCACATAGAAGCTTCTTTGTACTCAGCACTTAGATGCCCAGGGGCGGAGGAACCCTCTCTGGCAATCGGGGCAGGATGCAGAGGGACGGGGCAAACCGCCCGGTGGTGCACACACCACATCCGTACAGAGTGCACATGTGCAGCAGCCTGCAGACTCCGTACAGGATGCCGCACATGCACACTCCGTACGGGATGCCGCTTGTGTGCACCTTCCCTACGGGCAATTGTACGGGATGCGGCATGTGCATGCGGGGCAGCCCTATGGACGGCTGTATGGATGGCTTGCAAGAGCGCCTGCCCGTACCGTCACCATGCGAGCGGCACCCATACTGACTGTGCGCACCCTCAGCCACTCTACAGCTGGGGGGAGGCAGGGGCCATCTTGTCACCCTCCAGAGTGGCCCCTGGGTGGCCACCCCCTCTACCACCCACTTTGTACACCCTTGTAGATGCCCCCTTTCCCACTTAAGGTGCGATGGAGGGGCAGATGGGGGGGGAGGCCATTGGGGGCTGGTCCAGCACCCACCTAAATGCTTATTGCCTCTCCGCCTATGTGATTCATGCTCGCTCAGGTTCTTCTGAATTCACGAAGGAGGCTTGGATGGTGTCTGATTTATGGTGGGGCCTGACCACTTGTGAAGGGTTCCGTTGAATAGGCAAATACACATTTGTGGAAGATAGAGCTGACCCCTGAGAGTACAGAAGTTGGCCGTTCCTGCTCTAAAAGGCGCGACAGCTTCAGAGCAGAAGCAATCTATGCCAGCAGTGATAACACGGAGGTTCAGCGCTGGTGGGCTTAAACATGATTTGTCCCTGTGCTGTTCTTCAGGGAGGGGAGGTTGTAAGGATCCTGCTGTGGCTGTTAAAATGACTAGTTACAGCACTGCTTTTTTTCAAATGGGTTTCTTTCATTCCCTCCTTATTAAACTGCTAATATTTCTTTTAATGTATGGAAGTGAGAGCTGGACCATAAAGAAGGCTGATCGCCGAAGAATTGACGCTTTTGAATTATGGTGCTGGAGGAGACTCTTGAGAGTCCCATGGACTGCAAGAAGATCAAACGCATCCATTCTTAAGGAAATCAGCCCTGAGTGCTCACTGGAAGGACAGATCGTGAAGCTGAGGCTCCAATACTTTGGCCACCTCATGAGAAGAGAAGACTCCCTGGAAAAGACCCTGATGTTGGGAAAGATGGAGGGCACAAGGAGAAGGGGACGACAGAGGATGAGATGGTTAGACAGTGTTCTCGAAGCTACAAACATGAACCTGACCAAACTGCGGGTGGCAGTGGAGGACAGGAGTGCCTGGCGTGCTCTGGTCCATGGGGTCACGAAGAGTTGGACACGACTGAACGACTAAACAACAACAAATATTTCTTTTTCATTCACCAGCTGGCCTTCATTTCTCTGCTCAGACTGGGATATTACACTTATATATCAACACCTGGGGCGGATGTTCTCTGATCCAGAGTCTCTGAAGTCAACTTGGGCCAGCACCTTCAGTGGAGCAAGGCAGGCCCTCCAACAGTCCTCTGGTGAAAATCAACATACGCATCATTTGATGCCGTGTTCTTGTGAGGGCAAGCTGACTCATGCAAAAGCCCAGAACCATATCCTTCTCCCTGAGCTTGGTGGCAGCACTGGAGGGGGAAATGGAACATTCCAGGAGCAAATCAGAATCCAGCGTGGCTTCTTGAATTCCAGGATGTCCAGGAAAAGTCGGGACACTTGAAGAGTTTGCAAATAAGAGGTTATATGCTGTTGACTGAGGGACGCAGGTGGCACTGTGGGTTAAACCACAGAGCCTAGGACTCACCGATCAGAAGGTCGGCGGTTCAAATCCCCACGACGGGGTGAGCTCCCGTTGCTCGTTCCCTGCTCCTGCCAACCTAGCAGTTCAAAAGTACATCAAAGTGCAAGTAGATAAATAGGTACCACTCCAGCAGGAAGGCAAACAGCGTTTCTGTGCGCTGCTCTGGTTTCGCCAGAAGTAGCTTAGTCATACTGGCGACATGACCCGGAAGCTGTACGCCAGTTCCCTCGGCCAATAAAGCAAGATGAGCACTGCAACCCCAGAGTCTGTCACGACTGGACCTAATGGTCAGGGGTCCCTTTACCTTTACCTTATGCTGTTGACTAGGCAGTGGTGGAAGGACAGGTTCCTAATTTTCAGACTGGCCTACCAATATGGAGGTCTCATAGTACAGTAGAACCTTGGTTTTTGAGCGTCTCAGAAGTCGAACATTTTGGCTTTCAAATGCCAAAAACCTGCTTCGTTTTTTGGAATGCTTTTCAGACACCGAACATGCCATGCGGCTTCCATATTGAGTTTTCCAGACGTAAATGCTTCCGGAAATGCATGCTTTGGTTTTTTAACGTTTCGTAAGTCGAACAGTCTTTTGGAATTTTCCCAGTAGTGATGTATGGAAGTGAGAGCTGGACCATAAAGAAGGCTGATCACCAAAGAATTGATGCTTTTGAATTAAGGTGCTGGAGGAGACCCTTGAGAGTCCCATGGACTGCAAGAAGATCAAACCTATCCATTCTGAAGGAAATCAGCCCTGAGTGCTCACTGGAAGGACAGATCCTGAAGCTGAGGCTCCAAGACTTTGGCCACCTCATGAGAAGAGAAGACTCCCTGGAAAAGACCCTGACGCTGGGAAAGACTGGGGGCACAAGGAGAAGGGGACGACAGAGGACGAGATGGTTGGACAGTGTTCTCGAAGCTACCAGCATGAGTTTGACCAAACTGCGGGAGGCAGTGGAAGACAGGAGGGCCTGGCTGCGTGCTCTGGTCTATGGGGTCACGAAGAGTCGGACACGACTAAACAACAACAACTCTTGAAAACCGAGGTTGCACTGTATCTGCCAATCTCAGGGACTGGTGCTGTGTATGGCCTGTCCCTCCAACCCCTGGACCTGAGCATGTGCTGCCCTAGGTCTCTAGCTAGACAAAGCATCAGGCACAGAGCCTGACATGTGAGCTCTGAACCCCAGGATTCCACCAGCGTGGGAAAATAAACTTGGTTGGTTCTGCCTGGGCTAACCAACTACCAAGTCTTTATTCTCACCATTTGTGGAAACTGCACCCGAACCCCTGTAAGCTACCACTGTGTTTAACTCAAACAGTGACTAGGAAGGTTGTGCTCTGTTCCCAGGAATGAGTCTCGATGCGCCTGGAAATCATTCGCTTATATGAAGCTAATGAGCATCCTGCAAAGATAATAGAAAAAACATGGCACAAGAGACACATTTCTGCCTTTAAAACACAACAAACTCTTTCCCCCTTTTTTTTAATTCCAGAGGAGTAGTCACGTTGGTAGGCTACAGGAAAGAGTCTTGTACCTTAAAGACTAGCAGAATCCTTGAAGCAGAAGTGTTTGTGCGCTGAGGTCCATCTCATCATAGGCATGTCATGTGCTCACTTGCTGCAGAAATATCCACAAAAGCTTGTGCCACAGTGGGGTATTGTTGTTGTTGCTGCTGCTTTAGTCTTTAAGGTGCAGCAGGACTCTTTGGGGTTTTTTTTAGAAAAGCTTTTCTGCAACAGGAAGCCAAAAAAAGACCTCTCCTATGCCCAGTCTCCTTGCATGCCTTCAATATTAAACTGCCAGTGTGTTAAAAACAAAAACCCACATGTACACAACTACACTTCCCCTCCCCCTTTTTGCTGGTAGGTTGCTTCCCTGCTTCTTCATTTTGGATCCGTAGAAACTAGAGGAACGTCTCAACATTCACAGAGACAAAGGCGAAAGATGTCAACTCCAAAAGTTTATATTGAACACACACAGAGAGAGAGATGCCTACAACGTATACAATTGATAGATCAGTCCAGTAAAAGCCAGCCTGACTCAGGGTACCAGAGACATCGTGGCAGGGAGGGATAGGTGCCAGCAATGGTCTGGGTAGGCCATTTTTCTTTTCCTGCTGCTGCGACTACTTGCCCCAAGGGAAGGGAAGAGGAACTGGGGGGGGGGGAGTTAGTTGTTGTCATGGGGTGGGAGGACTTTGCTACTGCTGCCTGTAGACTCTTTGACTTTCCCAAAGCTTACATTTGCTTCTGAACTTTTATGCACATTATAGCTCCAGAGTTTCTGATATCTCTATGTTCTTCCTGGTCCATGGGCTTTGCAAGAATTGATGCTCTCCTAAATATTTCCTGCAGAGCACTAGAGTTCTGGTTTGTTATTATTATTATATTGTTGTTGGCAAAGCATAACAGTGGGAGCTGTCTTTGAAAGTGAAAAATTTTATTTAAGGTTTTTTTTAAAATCCTACATTGCTCAAATATATATATACCGTATTTTTCACTCTATAAGACGCATCAGACCACAAGACGCACCTAGTTTTTGGAGGAGGAAAACAAGGAAAAAAATATTCTGAGAAGCCAGAACAGCAAGAGGGATCGCTGTGCAGTGAAAGCAGCAATCCCTCTTGCTGTTCTGGCTTCTGGGATAGCTGCACAGCCTGCATTCGCTCCATAAGACGCACACACATTTCCCCTTACTTTTTAGGAGGGAAAAAGTGAGTCTTATAGAGCAAAAAATACGGTATATGCATGCAGAAGTCTTCAGGCAGAGTTCTAGATAGCCTCACTTTCTAATGCCTTGAAGGACACAAAAAAGCAGTGGAAAAGTCAGCATGAAGCTGAAAACTTTTTTTAAAAAAACTGTACAAACAATAACAATATCACTTGGCCGTCTCCTTCTGGCTTGCACTCTTTATGAAGACTTGAGGAATGAGGTTATCAGCCCTCTTTTATTGTTCATTCGGGGTCACCCAGCCACTGCCACACTGTCCTTTGTCTTGGCAGATCAAGATGAACAGGTGACACCAAAGGTTGCGAGATTTTTAGCTGGGGCAATCAGTATAAGATCCACTATTTGATTATTGATTCAAAAACCTAAAATGTATTTTATATAATTGACTTTTTATTTCTATTCTTTGTATATCGTGTTGTTGTTTTATTGCTATGGCTGATGGCTGATACAATCATTCATTCACTTGGCCATCTCAATTATTTTAAGATAAGAAATGGCAAGAAAGAATCCCCTCCCCCTCCTAAAGGATTATGGAAGAACGTGAACTCCTTTTACTTCTCCCCACAAAAAAATCATTGGATCCATTTGACTACAATTAATCCACTCTGGAGGCAATCCTGTGCCTGCAAATTTCATCTACTTTGGCCAAACGGGCAGGGGGAGGGGAAGTATGGTGAATGGGAACCAAAGAGCTTTGTTTTATACAGAGCAGCACAGAACCCAAACTACAGGTCAGAGCAGAGACAGCCCAGAGGGACTTGTATTTTTAATAACACAGAGATACATATAGAAATATGAGGTGAATCTTAGGGCCCATGTGCACTGCTATTATATAGCACCGTCACATCAATCATCTCAATAATCCTCACAGCAAAACTGCAAAGGCTGGTCACTATTATTATTATCCACGTATTGCGGATGGAGGATAGTAGAGATGGGCAATAAATGCCTCCCAACATACACAGTACCATTCTCTGGTGGTGAAAGTAGAGAGTGGGCTGGATAAATTCTCACAGAATTTGGAGGTGAGGTTGCGCCTTTCAGCTTAGGGACATAGGAAGCTGTCTTACACAGAGTCAGGCAACTGGTCCATTCAGCTCAGGCTTCCTCAACCTCAGCCCTCCAGATGTTTTTGGCCTACAACTCCCATGATCCCTAGCTAGCAGGACCCGTGCTCAGGGATGATGGGAATTGTAGTCTCAAAACATCTGGAGGGCTGAGTTTGAGGAAGCCTGATTTATTTTTATTTATTTTTTTAAAAAAAATTATTAGGAATTTGAGCAAAACATATTATCTTAAAACATATCATCCTTAACCCCCCCCCATAAAACAACCCCCCTCCTCCCCTCCCCCCCCCCCGATTTCCCTCAGCTCCAATCTCTGGTTTCTCTACAGATGCTATTCTCTGCATGTTTCGAAATTGTATAAATCCTTAATTTATCTGACTGGTTATTGTCAATAAAAAGGTTGTGAGTGTTTATTCAAAGCCCACCAAGTAGTCCAGTTCACTTTGTTGCTTCTTTAAGTACTTTGTAAAAGGTTCCCATTCATCTTTAAAGTCAGTTATCCTTGTCCTGTAGTTTATGTGTCAATTTTGCCAATTCTGCATAGTCCATCAGTTTCTCTTGCCATAGTTCTTTAGTCGGGGTTTCCTCATTCTTCCATCCTTGTGCTATTAAGACTCTCGCCGCCGTTGTCACATACATGAAGATATTTGTCAGCTTCCTTGGCAAGTCTTTTCCTACAATCCCTAACAGAAATGCTTCAGGGTTCTAAACAAATGTTAGATGGGACATTTTCTTCAATTCATTATATATCATTTCCCAAAACTTTTTAATTTCATTGCAATCCCACCAATGGTCAAATGTCCCCTCCTTTTCCTTATACTTCCAACCCATATTTGAGCTGGTTTTATACATTTTTCCTAACAGCAATGGTGCCATATACCATCTGTATGAGGAAGCCTGATTTAGCTCAGTATGGTCCACACTGCCGTGGCCCTCCAAAGTTTCAGACATGAAGCTGTTCCCAGCCCTTCCTGAAGCTTCTGGTTATTAAAGGCTACCTGGCAAGTTCATGACGGAAGCAAAATTTGAACCTGGGTCCTCCTCAGTTTTTTTACATTGATGATGGTCCCTCTGGATGGGGTTTCTGCAGGATCAGAGGCACAAATGGCAAGAAATACAAAGAAATGGCAAGAAATACAAAGAAAAGTTGGGAAAATAACAAATCACTATAAGGGGCTATAGAAGAGAAAACTGGGAAGGGGGGAGAGGGAGGTGAATAATAACAATGCTCTTCAGATATCTCACATGTTGCTGTAAAAAAGGACAGAGGACATTTGTTTCCTCTTAGCTCTGCGGATAGGAAATTGGATGTTGAAGTATGGAAAATATTAGGTGGGGGTGGGGAAGAATTTGGCCAAAGTTAAATAATTTCAAGTCTTACTGATTTCAGTGGCAAAGTTAAGCATGTGTTGTAATCCCTTCCACTGAAATCAAAATGATTAGGAATGGATTGACATTCAACGGGTCTATAAAACCCTGGCCAATTGGCCAATCAAACAGTGGTCAAATATGAAATCCTAACCCATTATTGAAAGCATTTGTTTATCTAAAGCTGGAAAAAATATTGCTAAAGCAGCGTTCTAAAAGATTCCAAAGAGTTTGTCCCGGCCTCTCTCAACCTAGTGGCCTTCCAGAGCATAGAATTGTTGAGTTGTAAGAGACCCTGAGGGTCATCTAGGCCAAACCCAAATGTTATGCAGGACTCCAGCATCCATCAGGCCCACCTTGCCTGGCCAATGGTCAGGGATGGTGGGACATATAGTCCAGC
Source organism: Podarcis tiliguerta (assembly GCF_965153285.1). Lineage (NCBI taxonomy): Eukaryota > Metazoa > Chordata > Lepidosauria > Squamata > Lacertidae > Podarcis > Podarcis tiliguerta. The sequence continues at coordinate 80,228,007 of NC_139540.1, read as the reverse complement.
AACATCTGCAGGCCACTGGTTTGGGAAATGCTGGTCTATTATCTTGTGGGGGGGATACACAGTGCTGTGCCCAGTTGCACAGACCCTTCTTCTCCCTCCAGGAATGTCATGGGCTTGGCAGTAGTCTTCTACTGTGTTCTTTTTATGACAGCTTGTGGGTGTTTGTTTTGCTTGCCTTCTGCGCCACTTGCTAGAAGCCTGATATTACAGCCCATGTCCAACAGGAGATGTTTTCAGGGCTTCTCCATATTAGAACTTAATTCCAGTTAATTGGAATTTCATCCATCTGATAAGGGAAGGAAATCTAGTATAAAACTAAATTAGGAATACAGTGGTACCTCAGGTTAAGAACTTAATTTGTTCTGGAGGTCTGTTCTTAACCTGAAACTGTTCTTAACCTGAAACTGTTCTTAACCTGAGGTACCACTTTAGCTAATGGGGCCTCCCGCTGCCGCCACACGATTTCTGTTCTCATCCTGAAGCAAAGTTCTTAACCTAAGTTACTATTTCTGGGTTAGTGGAGTCTGTAACCTGATGCATATGTAACTCGAGGTACCACTGTAATCCATTTTGCGTAGTAAAGAGTTGTGTCAGTTGGTCCTCAAGTTCCCTTTGGGCTCTTTCGCTTCTCTTGTGGTTTCTTTATATGCTACACTTTCACCAAAAGCAATACAATCAGCAGCAACAAATTCAACCATCTAAGTTCCCCAGACCTACCAGGACATTTTTCAAAGGCCCATTACTTTCCCAGCTTCAGTTTCCCAGGATATCGTTTATATGGAAGCTTCCAGGTAGCCTTTCCACTGTCTTTTGAGTCTTAAAAACAGGACAAGGCAGCTCTGTTGAAGGATAACAGTGTCTGACTCCACCAGCTAGTCTCTCAAGGAAAAACTTGGGTGCATCATCTCTCTCTCTCTCTCTCTCTCTCTCTGTGTGTGTGTGTGTGTAGAGGAGTAACAAAGAAGTTGTTCTGATTCTGTAGTGACCTGAGTTTAGCACCCGACATTAAAACAGAGACATGGAAATTTTGGTTGAGAGATAAAAAGCCAGCCCAGAGAAAACCGGACCACATGCCGGATGATATTAGTGGCAGATGGGATCGTCAGAAGTGTGATGGCATTTCCTCTGAATGTGCGAGTGTGTGCCTCGACTTTGATGTGAGCTTGATTAGCAAGGAAAGTATGCTTTGTTCCCTTGCCTTCACATGGTCTCAATATCGGCAGTTATCGCTAACTTGTATTTTTAAAAAATAAAATATTGTTCTCTTTCCCGCTCATGTCTAGATTCATCGCACAATGGGGCTTGTTCGTGTCAAATCCTTCTCTCCCCCCCCCTCCTTTTTTCACAACTCAAAATAGTCAACCAATGGGCTGAATGTAGAGCTTGAAAGTGCTAAAAATAATTGGCCCTTCCTTCTGCTCTCCTCCTTTCTTCTTCTTAATCCAGACCTTTACATTTTCTCTGGTTTTCTTCTGTAAATCTTAGTACCACTGTTTCTCATAAGTTACTTAACATCAGTCCTGTTACTGCCCCCAGACACCCATGAAATGACTGCAAATGCCACTTTATTGCAAAATGACTGCAGCTTTATTAAGCAGCAGGATTTACAGGCAATAACATAATCAATATAACATTAATATATCACATTATTACATAAAGCTCCTAAAAGGCCTGCCTGTGGCCTGAAATACACACAGAATCATTGTTTCCACTGAGAGAATTTACGCAGAAATGAATGTAAATGGCTCAAAACATTTTTCTCCTCTCTCCCTGTCAAAACCCTTCCAGGTGTTCCCCCCACTCCATGAATTTTGAAGGAAATACTCCCACCCCATATTGCACACATTTGCTGTCCTCCCACTCTCAGCAACTGATTTTGTGTGTTTTTTCAGTGATAAGGGATTTTGCAGTGACATGAAGTTTCTGGAAGTTTGGCTGAGCTGTCCTAATGTCACAGAGAGGAGGAGCAGGAAAAAGTTTCCTTGGGTGGTTTTGGTCAGATGGCTCAGATCCGAGAGGCGTAGGGCAGGCAGGAGGCCTAATGTTGGTGAGAAGGGTCTAGAATAGTGGTTCTTCAAGGGTGTGGCAGGGCAGGACAATCAAAGAAACATTTTAACATTTCAGTGTAGTAAGGATATACAACCAGAAACAATATCCACACTATACTTCTGCAATTCTCCATGACATATTGTTGTGAACAGGGATTTTAAACTCTGGCAAATACAGTGGTGCCTCACAAGGCGAAATTAATTCGTTCCATGACTTTTTCGTTGTGCGAGTTTTTTCATCTTGCGAAGCACCACTGCATTTAAACACGAGGGGCGGGGAGAAGCAGGACAGCTGCCGCAGCCGGTACCTCAGACTCACCCGCGCGTTGTGGCCACCGTGCGACGCGGCTGCTGGAGGGCGGCGGGGCTCAGGAGCGCAACTCCAGGGAGAGAGAGGCGCTGGCGGCAACGGCTCTCTGAGGGGAGCACGCGAGGGGGGTGGGCAGCGGCGTGAGGCACTAACCGTCAGCGGGAAGGTGGGAGGGAGCCGGAGGAGCGGGGAAGCGAGCGAGCGTGCAGTGACCGTCGCCATGACACGAGAGGCAGGGCCGTTTTGTCTAGCGAAGCAAGCCCTTGGGGAAATCCGCCTTGCGAAGCACCTCAGAAAACGAAAAACTCTTTCATCTTGCGAGTTTTTCATCTTCCGAGGCATTCGTCTTGCGGGGTACCACTGTACGAAAGTCCAGAAAAGAGAAAGGCTTCTGTGTGCTGATGAGGAGATGAGAGTTTGTTTGTCTCAAATTAGACCTAATATAAATGATATCCCCTGGCTAAAGCAAGCTCACACCTCTCATTGAGTTTGTATACATACTTAAGCTACGTATGTAAGAGGCTCGTTTATAATTATATTTTGAGAAGGATTTGCATTCTTATGTAGCTGGATGGTTTTATACTTTCTCAATGTCCCATGATTATATTATAAAGTAGTTGTGTTCTATGTTATTAATCAAGCATGCTAGGAGTTGCTACTTTTTGCTTTCCAGTGTATTTCTTATCAATAAAAAATATCAGTGCGGAGCAAGCACATTTTCATTCTGGAAGTATGGCCCAGAGAGAAAAGTTTGAGAACCATTGGTTTATAAAAATGAACTGTCCTGGCACCTAGGAAGCAGCAGTTCCAGGAAAGCAGGAAAGCCATGAAGGGTAAGTGGGAAGAGGAAGAAAACCAGAAGGTAGAAAAGGGAGGGATGCACAGTTTAGGGAGCTGTGGAGATAAAGAAGATTGGCGATTGCATGTGAACTTGAGCTAGTCATATTTTGTAGGGCAGGGGTGGCCAGCACAATGCCATCCAGATTTGTTGGATTCCAGCTCCGATCATTCTTTGCTTATACAGGCTGAGGCTAATGGAATCTGGTGTTTAAATCAATTGACCCTCCACCAACATAGGAGAAGGGCCTGTATAATGTGACCCTCTGTCTCTAGGACCCTTCAACTAGTTATGTGGTTATCAGTCTCAGTCCACTTCTCAGTTTTTGCATTTTAAGCTCGGCTTAAGTAATTAATTGGGACGCAGGTGGCGCTGTGGGTAAAACCTCAGCGCCTAGGACTTGCTGATCAGAAGGTCGGCGGTTCGAATCCCTGCGGCGGGGTGCACTCCTGTTGCTCGGTCCCAGCGCCTGCCCACCTAGCAGTTCGAAAGCACCCCCGGGTGCAAGTAGATAAATAGTTTCCGTGTGCTGCGCTGGCTCGCCAGATGCAGCTTGTCACGCTGGCCACGTGACCCGGAAGTGTCTGTGGACAGCGCTGGCCCCCGGCCTCTTAAGTGAGATGGGTGCACAACCCTAGAGTCAGACATGACTGGCCCGTACGGGCAGGGGTACCTTTACCTAAGTAATTAATTTGTTCTGAAGGTCCGTTCTTAACCTGAAACTGTTCTTAACCTGAAGCACCACTTTAGCTAATGGGGCCTCATGCTGCCGCCGCACCGCCACCGCACGATTTCTGTTCTCATCCTGAAGCAAAGTTCTTAACCCGAGGTACTATTTCTGGGTTAGCGGAGTCTGTAACCTGAAGCGTATGTAACCCAAGGTACCACTGTAAAGCCAGCCAACGTAGCTTTTGTGTCAATGACTTTTGTATCATAGCCTCCCTTCGTCCAGGCAACCAAGGTTGTGTATCTGTCTGTCTGACCTGAGGGGCTTATAGTGCACATTTCAAGACTATTACCAGGGCAGCTTACACAAATTAAAAGCACAATAAAACAAAGGTAAAGTACACAGATTTAGTATGCAAAAGAAAATACAAGTTCAGCATACAGAAATATGATGTGGGATCTTTCCTATGCACATTCTTGGAAGTGCACCTGGGCCAAGCAGGCTTCTGAGAGACAGACGCTGTTGCAATACTCTCTTCTTTTCCTTAAGTTTAAAGGGGCAAGAAAAAATGCCCCTTGACTATCTTGTAAAGTTATGATAGGGAAAGGGGTAAGGTTCTCCCACCTCTGATCTTTAGGCCATCTTCATTTCACCCCCCCTCTCCCAAATGAACGGCCCAAACAAGCAGGGATAAAAAGTTAATCCCAGCCTTTGTTTAACAGCGTTGGAATAATAGGCTCAGCCCACCCGGAAATTCCTGTTTATAAGCTCCAGTGAATCTTCCACAGGGCTTTCTCAGGATGAGTTTCCAGTGGATTGTGGCTGGCCTAAGTAAGCCATCACAACCACCCAGCCACCACCTCGTTCTGCATTTCATTCGCATGGTAATTGTGCAGGGCAATTTCTAACAATCAATTATTAATAGTGATGTCATTAGATTAATGAGTTTGCATTAAGTTGATTTGCCCGGAGACAAAGCTGGAGTATAGAGAAAAGAAGATGAATGGCAATTTAATAAGGAAGCAGAGTATGGCCGGGGTCCTTGGGCACTGTGAGGAGAGGTTTTATTAACCTTGGGACTTTCCCAAATGGAATCAGTGGAGGTGGGCCAGTGGCATAGGATGGGTTGCCAGTGCAGATGATGTGCAAACCCCAGCACCCCTAACCTCTCACAACTTAAGTCCCTGAATCCTTGCCTTGCTTTGAGCATGTGAAGAGCACCTTCCCCACCAGAGGCTGGAGGTTCTAACAGTGGCATAGCGTGGGGGGTGCAGGGGGGGCCGGCCGCACCGGGCGCAACATCTGGGGGGGGACGTGCTCGCACTCGCAGCTCTCTGCCCCTACCTGGCTCACTCACTCTCTCTCACTGCAGTGCTGGCTGTGCGAATCCGATCCGAGCCGCCGGGTCGCCGCCCACTGTGGACGGGAGGGTGCCAGGCGTGCGGTGCGGTGCGGAGAGAGAGTGAGGGACTATCTGGGGAAGGGACAGTGCAGCGGGGGGGGGGCGCAAATTACTTGCCTTGCCCCAGGTTAGGGGGTGCAAATTACTTGCCTTGCCCCGGGTGCTGACAACCCACGCTACGCCACTGGGTTCGAGGACCAATTCTTTCACCACCCCCGACTGTTTACAGTGCAACCCTAACCCAGGCTGGGCCCATTTCCTTTGGTCCAAGCTCTGCAGCACTGCCTATTGCATGCCTGGCACACCCCGGGACCAGCAGCTGGGAAGTGGCTGCAGATCTGTCATAACTCTGTCATGGAACAACCCCACTGAAGAAGATAACAGTGGTTACCAGCAGCATAGCTAGCTGCTCAGGGCAAGCTCTACATGGGGCAGGGCAAACTGGGGCAGAGCATGCTGTGCAGAACCTCCACGGTCCGCAAGCCCCAGGTTGCCATTTTGGGCAGCGCAGAGCCTGCAGGTGCCCGAGCCATCGTGTCACTCCCTGGGAGAGACATGTGGCTCAGGCGCACTGCAGGCCAGGCCCCGCGGTCACTCCCTTCAGGGATGACACCCGGGGCGACCCACACCCAGCACACACCCCTTCCTATGCTGCCGGTGGTTACCCAGACCTCATTGCTGATTGAGAAGGGCCCCAGAAGTATAGATAAGACCCAAACCAATGACTTCTAGTTACAAGAAAGGAGATTCTAACTCAACATCAGGAAGAACCAGTGAGAGATGTTCAACAGTGGAACCTCGGGTTGTGGACTCTCCTTCATTGGAGGTTTTTAAGCAGAGGTTGGACGGCCATCTGACAGGGATGCTTTAAGTGAGAGTCCTGCATTGCAGCAGGTTAAATTAGATGATCTTCAGAGTCCTTTCCAAGTCTACGATTTATGTCACCAGTTCAGGCACCATACATTCGTCTGTAATAATTGTGTAAGTACTCAGATAAAAGGAAACTTGGGTGACAGGCACACACATGTGGGTTAGTCACAGCTGATTTTGTGAATTAACTCACTTGAAAAGCATTATGCTTGAAAATCCTTTCTGTGAAGTTCTTTCTATCGGTGCCTGTCGTTCTCTTGTTCAGCTTCCATGGGGCCTGCACAGGATAACTTCCAGGTGGGTTGTATCCAGTGCTTTTTTCTCGGGGGGGGGGGACACATACCCCTAAGCATTTTGTGAATCTAAGTTTGGCCTCATTGAGGAGCAGTGTTTCAATATGAGTAGGAAAATGAGAGTATCCCTAAATATTATTATTTTTTTGTAGGAAAAAAGCACTGGTTGTATCCTTGGAAATCTTGCTGTTCTAAGGGCACGTTGCTGCTGCAGACTCGTGTCTTTAAATTGGGGTCTGCCCCATTTTGTGTAAAGGGTGGCTGCAGTTTAGAGCACACCCACAACTTCTGTTTAGCTGATTTACTCCAAGAGGGCCCCACTTCTGGGACTGAAGCCAAGCTCAGGAGGAAATTCCCTTGGGTTGAAGGGAGGGCAGCAGTTGCGAAGAGGTTTTAGAACTCCTTCCTTTTTTAATGTCATTGTTTGTTTGTTTATATACTGCTTAATGTCGAAAGATGCCTGCTTCTTGGGAGGAAAGCAATGACCAACCTAGACAGCATCTTAAAAAGTAGAGACCCACACCCACCTTGCCAACAAAGGTCCGTATAGTAAAAACTATGGTTTTCCCAGTAGTGATGTATGGAAGTGAGAGCTGGACCATAAAGAAGGCTGATCGCCGAAGAATTGATGCTTTTGAATTATGGTGCTGGAGGAGACTCTTGAGAGTCCCATGGACTGCAAGAAGATCAAACCTATCCATTCTGAAGGAAATCAGCCCTGAGTGCTCACTGGAAGGACAGATCCTGAAGCTGAGGCTCCAATACTTTGGCCACCTCATGAGAAGAGAAGACTCCCTGGAAAAGACCCTGATGTTGGGAAAGATGGAGGGCACAAGGAGAAGGGGACGACAGAGGATGAGATGGTTGGATAGTGTCTTCGAAGCTGCAAACATGAGTCTGACCAAACTGTGGGAGGCAGTGGAAGACAGAAGTGCCTGGCGTGCTCTGGTCCATGGGGTCACAAAGTGTCGGACACGACTAAACGACTAAACAACAACAATGTCGAAACTGGACTCTGAGGGGTTTACAAAGTAAACACACACACAAGCACCACATGGACCAATATGGTTCCAAGAACACTCTTAAGATGCACCACTGTTCCGTCAGACAAAGTGCAATCCATCTAGAAGGGGCAAAGGCCCCAATTCTTGAACCTGAAAATCACCTACCCATGGTGTCTGTCTCAGCAAGATGTAGGTTCTGTTTATTGGCCTTTATCCAGCCCAGCATTGCATTCAACCACTGGTTCAACTTGTGCACAGCCTCTTCTGACTCAGTACGCAACCATATTTATAGCCAGTGCTTTTTTATGGGGTACTCAACGGTAGACAGTAGAGGGACCTCTTTTTGTGGTTGTTAAAAAGTGTGACGCTTGCTGTAACATCTTCATGGTCCTGCTCCTCTTTTTTGGAGGGGTTAAAAAGTGTGACACTTCCTGTGGCAACTTCATGATGAATACCAGCACCTATTTTTCGGGGGGGGGGGGACACTGTTTTATAGCAGGGGTGGCCAACAGGTAGATCGTGGTCTCCCAGTAGATCACAGGGTGTCCATGGTAGATCTTGGTAGATCACGGGACCCCTCCCACCACCCCCTTTGATTTCCCGAACTTAGATTTCCCCTGAAAGCTCAACAACTTTGACTTCCCCAAAAAAAGCTCAGTGACTTTGGTCTAGGCAGTGGGTAGATCACAGCCAGTTTTTTTTATAGTGGGAGTAGATCGCAGTCTCTTGGAAGTTGGAAAAGCCTGCTTTATAGCTATACAGATTGTCATTGCTTCTGTTCTTTGCAGCAGCATATAGCTTTGGCTGTTACTTGGACAAACAGGGTCTTGTTTTTAGTGGCACCCTATAGAATGAGAAGTAATGCTAACATCCTTGTGTGAGCTGTCTCTTCTTTTTTAGGCAAACTGCTGCACTGAAGCAATGTCAGAAAGAACACTGCCCCAGAGCAAAACACCTGGAAGAAATCTGCATTAAAGCAGTGCTTTTCCTTGTGGGATGACATGGGGTTGTATCAAGTCCCTAAGAGGCAAATACAAAGTCCCAGCCAAGGAAAGGCTGTTTGGCTGATAGAGCCCAAGGGCTTTTAAGGAGGCTTCCCAATACAAAACGACAACCTACAGCTTACCGTCTTTGTAAGCCACTTTGAGTTTCGTTTTTATCAAGCAGTGTACAAATTTTATGAAATAAAGAAATGATAAAATCATATTCGGTGAGAAGCTGCTGCCCATTGCTTACAGAGCAATCAGGAATAATAAAAATCTGTACATTTCCCCTTATGTAACAAAAGGACAACATTCTTTCCCCCACCCCTTGCCTTCCATTCCTTTAAATGGAAATGGGACATTCAGGGAAAAGGGTGTGATGAAGTTGCCATACTAACCAGTTATATTAGATCAGAGTGTAATACCAAACAGGTCTTAATTTGTGCCAGGACTGGCTTATCAGGGTTCACCCCCTGGCACCCATTTTTGATGTGACGACTCGGCCCTCATACGTAGGAAGTAAGACCTGGTTCAAGTGCTCCTGAGCAGATGCAGAGTGCATTTCCTCACCATTGGGTAACATCCATGAACTTCCAGGTAACACTTCCAGGTAGTTTTGAATCCTGACATCTCTTTTTCTTAGATGCCAGGTGAGAACAGTAAATATATAGAGAAAAACAGGTCTGGTGTGGCGATCGCTGGAATAAAAACTATAGCGCTGTGTTACAACCTTAATTGGTATTGTTATTATTTGCTAAAACACATAGTTTTGAAAGGATTTGGGGGGTTTCCATTAAAAAAAATGAAATCAGGGAAGAAGAGTCAGTGGCGTAGCGTGGGTTGTCAGCACCCGGGGCAAGGCAAGTAATTTGCGCCCCCTAACCCGGGGCAAGGCAAGTAATTTGCGCCGCCCCCCGCTGCACTGTCCCTCCCCCAGATAGTCCCTCGCTCTCTCTCTGCACCGCACCGCACGCCTGGCACCCCCCCCAGTGGGCGGCGACCTGGCAGCTCGGATCGGATTTGCACAGCCAGCACTGCAGTGAGAGAGAGTGAGTGAGCCAGGTAGGGGCAGAGAGCTGCGAGTGCGAGCGCCCCCCCCCCAGATGTTGTGCCCGGTGCGGCCGGCCCCCCCTGCACCCCCCACGCTATGCCACTGAGAAGAGTCGAATATAGCTGAGGGGAGCCAGGCCTTGCAAACTCCCTCCATCTTTTCACAAGCACCCAGAGCTTTGGTGCTGACTCTGAACCCACCCTTGACTTCGTTGAGCACTTGCTAGAGTTGCAACCGAGGTGAGAATCCCAGCAGCTTGGCGATAATTCACCCATCACAGCCTGCCTGGCTTGCTAACATCTGCCAGGGAGGGGGCCAAGAAACTGTCAGAAAGCAAACATCGCCAATCCAAGGAGTTGATTAAGGTGGCTTCTCCCGATTCTTTGCTTACGGTTGCGAAAGCAGGAATCTTTTCAGCGTTACTGTTTCCAAAAGATTAATAAAGATGTTGAGGAGGCTGAAGTGCTGGGAGATTTGTTTAATTATTCCCCACAGTCCTGCCCCAGCAATCTGCTGACATTTCGCCCCGACCTTGCAAATCCTCAGCAAATATTAATATATCAACTCAAACAGGGGCTCTTGTTTTATTGGTTCACGGAGCTCAGGAAGATTCGCCACAGCAGTGAAAAAATAATGTGCTGAACGGAGGGGGAACGGCTCCTTTGATATCACCTTCTGCTGCACACATGTGCTAGGAGCATCAACAAAATGGAAATGCCGCTCTTTTGCCACAGCTGTGGAGTGACACTTCAGATGCCTCGGCTTTCCTTTGTACAACCCGCTGGAACAGGCCCAAAAACCATGGTGGCAAGAGATTAGAAAACATATACACACAGAGAGACAGGAAGAAATTACATTTGATTATCTGACACGGTAGGGAATTTTTTACAATGGGGAAGTTTCTCTCCGTGCAGCTTAAAGGTCCAGAAAAGCCGGAAGAATGAAAAGCAGGAATGTACTGTTATTAGTTACTGCATTTATATCCCACCTGTTTGTCCAAGGTGATGGAGTTGTCCCTCTTCATTTAATCCCCACAGCGATCTTGTGAGGTAAGTTAGTCAGTGACTTGCTGAAGGTGGCACCCAGCGAGCTTCATGGCTGAGTGTGGATCAGAACCGGTGTCTCCAAGTCTGACCCTCTAAGCACTAAATTCCTCACTTGTGGAGCACACACTATCAAGGGATGACTTCCAAGTGTGCGTGAGCCACTACAGATTAATTGCCACAGACAGTATTGTTTTCATTTCACCCGGCATCAACGCAGATGAATGACGGATATCATCTCCTTGTCAGCCTCCATGTTGACTCAAAGACAGAGTGTTTCCCAGGGCGCTTTTCACATGTTCATCTGAAATCAAACCACTTTCCACTTGCATGTTCTTAGCTCATTGGCTGTAGCTACAAGAATCGGCTTTTGTGCGCAAGTGAGCCAATGCAGATTAAGAAGCAACAATTGCTTACAAGGGTCAGAACCAAGCAAGACTGTTTTGTCCCCAGCATCTGGAGCTCATAAAAGCTTAGTGTTGGAAGAATGCTCAAAGTCCATCTAGTCCAGCGGTTCTCAACCTGTGGGTCCCCAGATGTTGTTGGACTACAACTCCCATCATCCCTGAGCTCTGGCCTTGCTAGCTAGGGGTGATGGGCGTTGTAGTTCAACAACATCTGGGGACCCACAGGTTGAGAAAGGCTGATCTAGTCGATACCTGTATTGCAGGGACCAAATGACCCTCAAGGTTCATTCCACCTCTGTAGAACGCTAGGATGGCCATCTTGCTTCTGCTTAAAAATGAAGCTGTCTGTCCCACTGCCAAACATTTTGTATCATCAAGAAGTTGTTCCTCAGGTTTATGCCAAATCCTCTTTCCTGTAGTTTGAACCCATCGGTTTGGATCCCAAATACAGAAAACAAATTTGCTCTATGATCTGTGTGACTATTCCAAAATACATTACATGGTTTAGATAATGGCTGTTGGTAGACCTCTTTCTATGAACACTAATAAATCACTGCAATTGTGACAGTCGCCCGTCTTAGCCCAAATACAATGTGTTTCATTGGAGGAAGCCCACAAATTCAGATGTTGGTCATCGAAGGCTTGTCCACACTTGCATGGGTATCATTTAACAACTTACCGAATGCAGGAAGTAAAAGAATATGAAGAGCTTTCCTGGATCAGACCCAAGGCTTTCTGTTCTCACAGTGGTCAACCAGGTGATTAAAAATATATATATATATAGTTATAACATTTATATACCACCTTTTCTCCCAAGGAGCTCAAGGTTGTGTGCATGCCTCTCCTCCCCATTTAATCCTCTCAGCAACCTTTTGTAGTAGATTAGGCTAAGAGATGGTGACTGGCCCAAGGTCACTCAGTGAGCTTCATAAATGTGTGACGATTTGAACCTGGCTCCGCCAGAGTATGATAGCACTCTGCTCCTCCTGTTCCTCAGCAGTTGGCATTCAGAAGCATGCTACCTGCCTCGGATCATGGAGGTAATGCACGCTTCATGACTAGCAGCCATTGATCTTATAAGATCTATAAAAGACATTTGGCTGACAGGTGCCTGGGACGGGGCCTTTTCGGTGGCCGCCCCACACTTGCAGAACTTTCTTCCTGCAAAACATGAGCGACACCACCCTACACACACAATCATTGGAAACTTCTAAGAAAACCCCCCAAAACATTTTTATTTCAATCTGCTTTTTATTCATAGTCACTGGTGTTTTGACTGCTGTTGTTCTGTTTCAAAGGATATAATGCGGCTTTTATTGGATGGTGTTTGCTCGTGTATTGTCTTCTTAATATATGGTGCCCTAAATGGCAGTATAAAAATCAGGAAGTGAATAAAATAAAATAAACAAAGGGAGCGATTTGGTTTGGTGTAAAGCACTGTGGAAATTTTTATCTTACAGAGTTTGATTTGTAGTTGTCCCATTCACACATGCAAGTCGCCACTTGGCACACGCCATCCAGGGCTGGTTCCCAGATGTGTGTTCATTGCTCAATGTCTGCAGATGATGAGACAGACAGAATTTTTTAATCGTCCCCTGAAACACCATGTTTTCCTAGAGTTCTCTTCGGCTGCTTTCTGCCCCCTTTTGGCATTGACTCCTCTGGCATATTTTAGGTGTCTATTGAAGTACAAACAGAAAGAGAGAGAGAGAAAAAAACCCTGTTTGTGCATTTTGCTGACTTTCACTCCGTCCAGTTTCAATCTAATCACTACCCCAACCCCAAACTGTGCTGCCGAGAAAGAGATTTGGGGCTGGAGGAGGGAAGCCTGCCTTCCTGTCATTTTTGGCATTTGGTTTCACTGAGCTATGGAGTTAATGTGTGATTAATTTGATTCATAAACATGTTAATCATTTCATTATGTGAACTGGTTAGCATTCCCCGCAGTCAGTACAGTGGTACCTCGGGTTACAGACGCTTCAGCTTACAGACTCCACTAACCCAGAAATAGTACCTCAGGTTAAGAACTTTGCTTCAGGATGAGAACAGAAATTGTGTGGTGGCGGCATGGCGGCAGCAGGAGGCCCCTTTAGCTAAAGTGATACCTCAGGTTAAGAACAGTTTCAGGTTAAGAATGGACCTCCAGAACAAATTAAGTTCTTAACCCAAGGTACCAAACCGATGTCAACTTTTTGTGCTCATTTTGTGTCACAAAGCCCATGTTTTGCATCTCCCCACAAACTGAGTAACTGATACTCAAACTGGGGGCCATAGGTATCCCCCTCCTAACCCAAATTTGTCTGATTCACTTCAAACCGGTAGCAATTTGAAATAGTTTAAACGTGGGTTTTGTGACACAAAATGAGCCCAAATTGTTGGCATGAGTTTGGAGGGGATCAGGCAATGGTGGAGTTGGGAGTGTTAACTTGGAACCCCAGTTTGCGGTATCAATTACTCACTTTGGGGGTGGCACACACACACACACACACAATGGTACCTCGGGTTTCCAGAGGTCCGTTCGTAACCTGAAACTGTTCTCAACCTGAAGCACCACTTTAGCTAATGGGGCCTCCTGCTGCTGCCGCGCCGCCGGAACACAATTTCTGTTCTCATCCTGAAGCAAAGTTCTTAACCTGAAGCACTATTGCACTATTTCTGGGTTAGCGGAGTGTGTAACCTGAAGCATATGCAGTGGCGTAGCGTGGGTTGTCAGCACCCGGGGCAAGGCAAGTAATTTGCACCCCCCCTTGCACTGTCCCTCCCCCAGATAGTCCCTTGCTCTCCGCATCGCACGCCTGGCACCCTCCCCTCCACAGTGGGCGGCGACCCGGCGGCTCGGATCGGATTCGCACAGCCAGCACTGCAGTGAGAGAGAGTGAGTGAGCCAGGTAGGGGCAGAGAGCTGCGAGTGCGAGTGCGCCCCCCCCCCCAGATGTTGCGCCCGGTGCGGCCGGCACCCCCTGCACCCCCCACGCTACGCCACTGAGCATATGTAACCTGAAGCGTATGTAACCCGAGGTACCACTGTACATATATATATATATATATATATATACACACACACACACACACACACACACACACACACACATATATAGACACGGGTGGCACTGTGGGTTAAATCACAGAGCCTAGGACTTGCCGATCAGAAGGTCGGTGGTTCGAATCCCCGTGATGGGGTGAGCTCCCATTGCTCGGTCCCTGCTCCTGCCAACCTAGCAGTTCAAAAGAACATCAAAGTGCAAGTAGATAAATAGGTACCGTTCCGGTGGGAAGGTAAACGGTGTTTTCGTGCCCTGCTCTGGTTCGCCAGAAGCAGCTTAGTCATACGGACCACATGACCCGGAAGCTCCCTCGGCCAGTAAAGTGAGATAAGCGCCGCAACCCCAGAGTTGGCCACGACTGGACCTAATGGTCAGGGGTCCCTTTACCATATATATATATATATATAGAAAGCATATATATATATATATATATATATCCCGAAAGGAGCTTACATGCCAACAATTAAAGTGGGTGTAGGATTGCATCCTAAGACTTAAGACGCTAGTGATACAATTCAGCCACTTAATAATGTATTTGCTTCTATTTTTAGGCTGCCCTTCACCACCAGGTGGTACCCAGGCTGATTTTTTTGAAAAAAATGACAAGAGTACTAGGTATAATTAAGATCATAAAATATAAACCACAACATAGAGCGAGTCCCACTGATTTCAGGGACTTGCTTAAGCTACTCATTGAAATCAGTGAGGGATGTGCATGAGGTTTATTTCGTCTCAACGGTGCCCTAAATTTGGACAGTGGGCACAGGAAAAGGAGGGGGAAACACAGCAAACAGGAAGAGGTGGTGGGCTGGAAGGATAAGTGCAACAGCTGATGAATGTGCCCAAATATATGTCCAACTGGTATTTGTCTTAAGAATGCCCATCTCATCATCAATAGTAGCAATGAGTCAGAGCCACTAAACTCTTGATACTTCTTAAATCCCCAAAGCCTTTATTTAATTTACAGGGATGGAGGGTTGAGCCTAGTTTTACACTGCAGGAGTCTTTACTTCAGAATGGTGATTCCTGATGTTTTCTGTCAATGGTGGTGATTTTGGCCATCAGGGCAGATTTTTTTGGAGTACCTGGAAGGAATCCAGAGTGGGCTGGGGCAGGCTCTGAAATACTGGACACCTACTTCAGACGAAATGGGACTGAAACTGCCTTGGTCGCGCTGGTTGATGATCTCCGGCGAGCTAGGGACAAAGGTGAGAGTTGTTTCCTGGTTCTGCTGGATCTCTCAGCGGCCTTTGATACAATCGACCATAACATCCTTCTGGACCGTCTAGAGGGGCTGGGAGCTGGGGGCACTGTTATACAGTGGTTTCGCTCCTTCCTCCTGGGTCGTGTTCAGAAAGTGGTGGTGGGGGATGAGTGTTCAGACCCCTGGGCCCTCACTTGTGGGGTGCCTCAGGGTTCCGTCCTCTCCCCCATGCTTTTTAACATCTATATGAAGCCGCTGGGAGAGATCATCAGGGGGTTTGGACTGGGTGTCCATCAATATGCAGATGATACCCAGCTCTACCTCTCTTTCAAATCAGAACCAGTGAAGGCAGTGAAGGTCCTGTGTGAGTGCCTGGAGGCGGTTGGAGGATGGATGGCGGCTAATGGATTGAAGTTGAATCCTGACAAGACAGAAGTACTGTTTTTGGGGGACAGGAGGCGGGCAGGTGTGGAGGACTCCCTGGTCCTGAATAGGGTAACTGTGCCCCTGAAGGACCAGGTGCGCAGCCTGGGAGTCATTTTGGACTCACAGCTGTCCATGGAGGCACAGGTCAATTCTGTATCCAGGGCAGCTGTCTACCAACTCCACCTGGTACGCAGGCTGAGACCCTACCTGCCCGCAGACTGTCTCGCCAGAGTGGTGCATGCTCTGGTTATCTCCCGCTTGGACTACTGCAATGCGCTCTACGTGGGGCTACCTTTGAAGGTGACTCGGAAACTACAACTAATCCAGAATGCGGCAGCTAGACTGGTGACTGGGGGCGGCCGCCGAGACCACATAACACCGGTCTTGAAAGACCTACATTGGCTCCCAGTACGTTTCCGAGCACAATTCAAAGTGTTGGTCTTGACCTTTAAAGCCCTAAACGGCCTCGGCCCAATATACCTGAAGGAGCGTCTCCACCCCCATCGTTCTGCCCGGACACTGAGGTCCAGCTCCGAGGGCCTCCTGGCGGTTCCCTCATTGCGAGAAGTAAAGCTACAGGGAACCAGGCAGAGGGCCTTCTCGGTAGTGGCGCCCGCCCTGTGGAACGCCCTCCCAGCAGATGTCAAAGCGATAAATAACTACCTGACATTCAGAAGACATCTTAAGGCAGCCCTGTTCAGGGAAGTTTTTAATCTGTGATATTTTATTGTATTTTTTGTTTCTATGGAAGCCGCCCAGAGTGGCTGGGGAAACCCAGCCAGATGGGCGGGGTACAAATAATAAATTATTATTATTATTATTATTATGCACACAGTGGGGTTGCTTTTGTTCATTCCAAATTATAATTAATCCAACATCACCTCTTGATGAAATCTCCCTTAGTAAAGAGAATTCAAAACACCAATTTAGCCACAGTTCTGCTATTGAAAACTGGGGAGGGAAGTCTGCCCTCTCTTCAATGAGAGCTCTTGAAATCTGTTGAGAAGAAATTAACCTGTGTGTAAACCAGTGTCGAGTCTGCTGCCCTGAGAGGTGAATCACACACCCCTTTTACATTGCTTTTAATTAATCTGGAATAACCACTAACCCTTCTCTCTATAAATCCAGGTCACTGACATCCATTAGAATCACCACTTCACACATAGAGATGCAGTGAAATACTGTGCTTGCTGGGGAATTACTTTTATTCTCTTATTGTCTCTCTCTCACTCACACACCCTTCCCTACCTGTGTGTTTTCAAAAAGGTGGTTAGTATGTGAGCCAGTAACTAGTCTGTGGGAGCAAGTCTGTGTGGGAGCAAGTCTTGTTGAATCCAGTCAGACTTAATTACTTCTGAATAAACATGCATTGGGTCAAGCTGCACATAAATTTATATGGAGAGGGAGAGAAAAAGTGGTCTTTGTGTATTATTGTATATCTGTTCTATAGAATATGATGAAGAAGATAGATTGTGGGTCTTGGATGGCTACAGACAGATGCCAGTTGAGTTGGCTGGATCACTCTTTGCTGTATAGCTCAGTCCTACTGTATAAGTTTACTCGGAAGTAAGTGCAAAGTGGCTTACTGCCACCATGTTGGCGGGATTATGTACATTAACTTGGAAGTGAAAGCCACTGAAGAAAACAGAACTTACTTCTGAATAAGCATGCAGTAGGCATGGACAGTTAAAAATTGCCTACCCACAAAATCCAGATTGCATGAGAAGACCCATATATATATTAATGGAAATATAAGCAATTCTCAGAATGATTAGGGAAGGGAACAAAGGCTCCAACACCCTTCACCTCAATCCTAGCAGCAGGGCATATATATTGTGCTTAAAATAAACAAGCACTTCAGAGAAATTGAGAGACTTGTTTACTCATAAATTAAACCGACTGATTTCTATGGGACTGACTTCAAAGTAGAAGTAAATAAATAATAATTAATAATAATAATTAATTAATTAATTAATTAATAATAATAATAATAATAATAATAATAATAATAATAATTTATTTATACCCTGCCCATCTGGCTGGGTTTGCCCAGCCACTCTGGGTGGCTCCCAATAGAATATTAAAAACACGATAAAACATTAAACATTAAAAACTTCCCTAAACAGAGCTGCCTTCAGATGTTTTTAAAAGTCAGATAGTTGTTTATTTCCTTGACATCTGATGGGAGGGTGTTCCACAGGGCGGCCGCCACCACCGAGAAGGCCCTCTGCCTGGTTCCCTGTAACTTGGCTTCTCGCAGTGAGGGAACCGCCAGAAGGTCCATGGCGCTGGACCTCAGTTTCCGGGCTGAATGATGGGGATGGTGATGCTCCTTCAGGTGGCCTAAGCCCCCAGACCAAAGATGGGTCAAACAAACAACATCCTCAAAACAAACTTGAGGCCTACTGAAGCCGATTTTGTGGTGTATGTATGTATGTGTGATACAAACACACATCAGGGGCAGACTTTGGTAATATGGAGCCCTTTGTGAGGCCCAAATTTGATTTCTGCCCCCTGCAGCCCTCATGCAGCCTTCCCAAAGTCAGCTAAGCTAGGCACTGGGCTTTGGGGAAAAGGTGTGAGGTTTTTGCAGGGTCCTAGAGCTCTCTCACTTCCTTCCCCAAGCTGGGCAAGTACTAACTAGGCTTTGGGAGTTGTGCTGCCCAAATCTGCCTCTGCAGAGAAAGTTGGCTTTCTCAAGATTTCTATTACTTCCTTTTCAACTAACACAATTAAATGGTTAAAAATCGAGACCCCAGTGTAGTAACTGGTTAAAATGGATAAGATATGCCAGAATAGCCTCCTGGCTCAGCTGTGGAGATGCTCAGTGTGGCTCTTCAGGATCCTACCCTTGCTCATCCCTGTGGATCAGATTGCTCCCAAAGGGTCCTTCCCTTCACCCTCACCCTTAAAAACATCCCCAGCAGACAGAACTTCCATGCCGCCTCCAAGCCAAGTGAGGTAAACTGTTCAGTGACGTTTCAGCTGAGATGATGCTGTAGGGAGGAGAAAGGAAGTGGATTTCTGGGAGATGATTTATAATGAAATGAAAAAGGTATTTAAATATACCTTTCTGAAGAAACCAGAGGCATTTCTCCTGGGCATGGTTGGCCAAATGGTGTTAAAGAAGGATAGAACTTTCTTTATGTATGCTACAACAGCAGCAAGAATACTTATCGCGAAGTATTGGAAGACACAAGAATTACCCACTCTGGAAGAATGGCAGATGAAGGTGATGGACTACATGGAAATGACTGGCAGAATCCGAGACCAGGGAGAAGAGTCAGTGGAAGAAGATTGGAAGAAATTTAAAGACTATTTACAGAAACACTGCAAAATTAATGAACGTTAGAATGATGCTGGATTGAAGTTAAGTGGGGGGTTTTAGCAGCAATGTTAAGGAACATGTAAAAATGGATTGTTAACAGGTGATAATCTAAAGCTATAATATATTAAGATAAAAGATCAAGATAAAATTAAAGAGGGAAAGGATTTGCTGAATTAACCAACTGAACTGGAATACAAGAAAGGGAGGTGTGAGGAGGTCAGGGAAACAAGCAAATGAAAGATAAGATATGGAAAGACTGATTTGTTTTTAATTGTTTTTATTTTGTATTTTCTTTTTATGCTTTTTTAATTTTGTAATATGTTGAAACTTCAATAAATATCTTTTTTTAAAAAAAAGAGAGAAAGGAAGTGGAAAGGGAGGAGCACAAAGATCTTCACCATGTTGGGCCTAGAAAAGCTGGAGAGGAGGTCACCAGACTGCAACACTCTTCATCCCTAACCACTGGTCATGCTGGCCAGGGCTGAGGGGAAGCACGATGACATCTGGAGATCTACAATTTCTCTAGTGCTGAATCTAACATTTAAAATATCCGTTACCAGATTTCTTTAACCAGCCAACCCCATTCAAATGCGCCCATAAGCAAGTAAAACTTGCATGCCTGTCTGATCTTCAGGATTGGGAACTAGGGCTTAAAGAAGAGCAAGGCATCGTAGAACTGTAGAGCTGGAAGGGACCATCTAGTCCCACCCTCTGGAGTGCAGGAATTGTTTGCCCTACCACCAGCCTGAGATTAAGAGTCTCCTGCTCTATGACTGAGCGATCCCAGCATGAGTTCATTTGCACTCCATAGTTTTCACCTGGGTACACACACTGAGGTGCATTCAGAAACACACCTGCATTCACATTTGATAGTGTTTCATAAAAACATTAATGGTGTGTGGTGAACTGGGGTGGGGGTGGGGCATGAAGTAAAGGTAAAGTGACCCCTGACCATTAGGTCCAGTCGTGGCCGACTCTGGGGTTGCGGCGCTCATCTCGCTTTATTGGCCGAGGGAGCCAGCGTACAGCTCATGTGGCCAGCATAACTAAGTCACTTCTGGCAAACCAGAGCAGCACATGGAAATGCCGTTTACCTTCCCGCCAGAGTGGTACCTATTTATCTACTTGCACTTTGACATGCTTTCGAACTGCTAGGTTGGCAGGAGCAGGGACCAAGCAACGGGAGCTCACCCCATCGCGGGGATTCGAACCACCAACCTTCTGATTGGCAAGCCCTAGGCTCTGTGGTTTAACCCACAGTGCCACCCATGTCTGTTTGCCCAAATCAAATTGGGGTGGGGGGTGAGGAACACAACACATCTTTTGATGACAGCCACCGGCTTTTAATGCTTTCAAAGATGGTTAAGATGAACCCACAGAGCGAAGGAGCTCTGCTCTTGTCTGTGAGCCACAATAGCTAGATAGAACTATAATGTTTAGAAACAGTCTGCCAACAAAGAGCAATTGCTGGTGGAGATGGGCAAACACTGGGGGGAGGGGGAGCTGTATTTGGTTGGACGATGAGGAGGATAGGAGTCTAGACCAGATCGATATGGACCTATTCTTGTGCAAAATCTTGCTCAATGAGTTGCTTCTTCCCCTCCTTTGGGCTCCTCTCATTTTAAGAGTGGAAGCACTACAGTAAAGAGCCTGGTTCTCTCTCTCTCTCTCTCTCTCTCTCTCTCTCTCTCTCTCTCCCCTACACTCTCTTTGTAAGAGTCTCTCATCCAACAAGGACGATTGAAACTTTATAGCGCATGATTCATAGGCCGGATCTGTTCTCGGAGCCAGGGGGGCGCATATTACATTAATCAGTGTCAGGCTACTCAAAGAGGGACGTGCATATGAATTCTCCATCTTCCATGGCACAAGGGGGAGATAAATGGGTTAGGGAGCCAATAGATTGGGGGGGGGGCGGAGGTTGCGGGGGGGGGGGGAGAGAGAGCGAATGTGGTCTAAACGCGCACACAAAATCGACCAGGGGTCCTTCCAGCAGGTTTGCGAGGCTGCAATATCCCAGACATTTACCTGGGAGTAATCCTGCTTAACTCGGAGGATTTACTGCCTAGGAGGAAACCAACGCAAGACCGAGACGCGTGTGGGTGTGCGCTTTCCTGCCCTAGCAGAAGAAAGCGGGGTGAGGCGAGGGACGCGTCGATGCCTCGCGCAATTCTTCTCGCTCCAGCGTAAAGCTGCACGGACCGGGCCAAAAGTGAAGAACGGAGCTGTAAGGCCGACTGTCAAGGGGTTAATTCGGATCGGCGGCCGCGGCACGCCTGGCCCCCTTTTCCGAAGTCGCCTGAGTGCTCCCAGCAGAGAGCAATAAATAAGGGCAAGGGAACAGCTGCTCGGTCTGCCAATGTAAACGCTAAGCAGACATTTCGCTTTTTAATCTGGAAAACTCCTCGATCTCCTCCTGCCGCCGCGCCCACCCCCCTCCCGCCCCAAATCTCCTTTCCTGGGGAGCAGCAAGGATCGGACGCGCGACTTTCTCTCTTCTAGTGGTCATAGAACTGGGCTCTCATTTAAAGCAATTTTAACAGGCGGTCGACATAACACTATTCTCTCCCCCCCCCCCCCCGTTTCCCAGTTCTTCTGGATTCATTTGGGCTTCAGACTTTTGGCACCCGTTGCTAAGCACATCTGCTGGAAAGGAAACCGGAGGATCTGGCGCTTCGGTGCCTCTTCCCCCGCCCCTCATCGCAGCGTTTGTTTTATAGGACGTCTCCCCACAGCCTAGATGCAGGTTTGTATGTTCCTGGGGAGCAGAGACCTTTTCCTTTGGTGCGTTTGGTATTCTGCAAAGCAGCACGAACTGACGGTGCTGGACGAGATCTGCCGCTGCTACTAAGGAGAATATACAAATCCCGTTACATTATCATATAAATGGCGTGCAGTTTTACGCAGGCTTATCTGTTCCGCAACGAGACTTATTTCGGAGTAACGTCATGTTAGCGGATCGGACTCAGTATTGTCAGTGACAGGCAGTGGGTCTCCAGGGTGCCAGCCAGAACAGAGTCCTACCTGGACATGCCAGGGTTTGACCCAGGAAACTTTTGCCTGCAAGGCGCGTGCTCTATCACGGAGCTACAGTCTTCCCCCAAACATGCGCCCAAGAAAATTAGGACTCATCCATGCTGTTGTTTAGTATGCAAGCTTCCTCTGTTATCCAGTAATTCTCCCAGGTCCAGAGGACAATCTCCTCCAAATCTCTGCCTCCCCAAACTTCCCTCGATCCGGATTTTCTCAGGCCGTCTCCTTTTAGCTGGCATGAGAAACTCCGGATCAAGGGAGGGGAAAGGTTGGGAAGGTAGCGACTTGGAGGAGAGCGCCCTGTGGAGGAAGCTTGCCAACCCTATTAAACAGCAGATCAGTACATGGAATGGCACTCCGTCGAATTTGCTTTTGATTAAACCTATTTAGAATCTGACTCTAAAGTTCCGGCCCGTTTCCTGTAGGATTCTAAGGTCCGGCCTGGCCAGGGGTCAAGCATGTGGCGAGTTCGAATCCTCCCAACATCCGGAGCGCCATTCTTGATCTAGGTACATGGCGGAGAATTCTCTCCCTTTGCCACGCAAGCCAGTCGAGATTTTTTTAAAAAAATAAAATTAAAGGAAATGCCTAATAAAAAGAATAGAGGCGTTTACGGGAGAGGGTTACTGCAAAGAAGGCGAGGTGGAGACTGAATTTATTAAAACGTGGAGAAAAAAATGTTTATTGTGCTGCTGCCTCTGGGTTTACAAGAGGAAGTGTTTGGGGCGCTTGTGAATAGCTTTTTTTTTAAGGGACTGAATAGGCAGCCCGTCCTCGGAGGAGATGAATGGGAGTTTTGTTTTTTCGCTAGAGTAAGAATTCAAACGGTTGCCAAAAAACAAGCAGGTTAATCTAGTCCGATGTTCCCATTTCCTCAATGGCAGAAAACTTCCAGCATTGAGCAGCACAGATCCATGCATGTATGGTGCCTGTTGCCATATGTATATATGGAAGGGGGGAATCGTTGCACCAGGTTTTTCCAGGCCGAAATTGTGACAAGAATGGGGTCTGGAGAGACCTGGATAAACCCAATCGCTGGGAGCCCGGGCCAATGCAAGTTTATTCGGGGAAAAAATCTCACTCATTTTAATGGGATTTACTCGCCAAGTAAATATCCCTAGGGCTCTAACCTGCAAACTTCAATGGAGGGTATTTTTGGGGGGGAGGGTGTGGTTTTGTTTTTAATAGAAGATTTTACACCTACTTCGACGGAACTATTCCTTAAGGTTTGATGGATAACGACAAATATCCTTCCTTTAAATCCAGCACGTGCGGAACAGCGAAATCATCAGATTAATATATGTTTACTGTTCCGCAAGTGCTGGATTAAGACAAAATAACATTAAACAACAACAACACATAATTATCTCCCTAGATTCCCAAGTCAAGGATGGAGATTGCAATTTTGCTCAATGGAAGAGTTGCCCAACGTCCTTTTGACAAGCTGATCTCTCACGCTCAGTATCAGGACTGCCGATACTGGTCTACCTTGCAAGTCTGTTGGAATGACTGCTGCGTTGTGCATTACCACTGACAGCGTTTACAAAACAGAACTTTCTAAATACCCCATCAAGAAAGCGAAGGATTTTTGTTGCCCTCATTGGTTCAGGTGCTGAAGAGGTGGTCGATCTAATTAATTAATTAATTAATTAATTAAAATATAATAATAATAATAATAATAATAATAATAATAATAATAGATCAATCCTGCGTAGGATTCATGCGGCGAATTTCCCCCCCATTCAAATCAATGGGGCAATTTCAGAAGCGCCTCTCGCTCTGTTTGGATCACCACGTTCCCTGCTCCTCTGCCCGCAAACCCCCGAAGTTCAGGCTGAACGAAGCCCCCTGAACAGACCTGTTGCACGGATTCCACACCGATTTGCGCAAAGCGCCGCAGTTAAATGCACCCAGCCTGAGAGTTAATTCTAAACAGGACTGCAAATACCAGCGCTTTCTCTGCATCTCATTATTGCACTAAGGTTGTCGGGCCCCCGCAATCGGCACCGCGGAAGATGTTAGACAAAAGTAAATAACTGGAGAGGTTGCTTTCGTGTTGTTGTCTTTTCGGGACGGAGGAGGGAACCGTTCCGCCTCGAGCCTACAGAGGGCGCTGAGAGCCTTGCCAAAGGAGAGGAAGAACCGCGAGTTCGGCGCGACCGCTTCTTCCAACGCGCAGCCCCCCACCCCGTAAAAAAAACAACCCAGACATAGACGCGCAACTCCAAGGACGCCGAAAGCCCCCCGCTCCGCTTTTGCTTTCAATTGGGAAGCGAAGCTCATGTGGGACCGCGTTCTTTGCCTGCACAAGCTCGCCGTCCCGGAGCCTGGAAACATAAGCCGGTCACTTTTCGGAGCTAGTGGGGTGGTCAGATTTTGGAGAGCTTGCCAAGAGAAAGCCCTACCCGTGCCCTGCCTTGAAAATCAGCCCCGAGCCCTCGGTGGGAAAAGGCTCGTTCGCTAGGCTTCCTCGCCGCTGTGCGCGTAAGGCCGGGAGGCGTTGGGTCTTCCGAGCTCCCCTGCGCTTTTATTTGTTTCCCTTTCACAGCATCATAAAACGGTAACGTTGGAAAGGACCGCGAGCCCGAGGGTCATTTAGTCCAACCCCGCTGTAACGCAGCAATCTCAACACTCGGGTCTCCCACCCGATTGGAAACCGGACCGCTTCGCAAATGTGCGAGAGGTTTAATGCTGCGCTAATGCGAAAACTTTCCTCCTCCACAACATCCATTTGCAGGAGGTTTTTGACAAGAGAGATTTTTTAAGTTCGCAAAAATAAGAACAAAATCTCTCTCCGGAAGAAGCAATGCAACAACAAAGCATATTGTTCAGAGGTAAATCCCGCTGCGCTCAATGAGACTCATTGTCAGGTTCGGGTGTGCGCACTTAGGGCGCGATCCTCATCGGGCGCCTAGAAATGCAGGTCATTGAGACTTACTCCGAGGTTGACAGGCCTAATAAGGAAGCCTGGTGCCACCGTTTCCCGGGGACAGTCCCCGGATTTACAGATCAGTCCCCTGACATATTCCATCTATTTAGCAGTAAGTTGAAAAGTGTCCCCGGATTCATTGGGGGAAAAATCTGGTAACGTTTAATGCCCTCTGTTTCCATAACCTTCGAGCTGGATCCTAAAGCATGGTTACTGAAGAAGTAAATCCATTCGGTTCCAGCGGTGTTTTCGCCCAAGTAAGGACGCCTCGCAGTTCAACTTAAAGCACACCTCAAGCTGCAATCGGAAGCTACACACTTCCTAGGGAGCAAGTCTCCCCTAGAACCGAGAGGGGCTTACTTCTGAGTAAATATGTTTAGGATCGCGCTACGCCTCTGCATTGGGCTGCGTCCCCACTTCGTAATTTAAAAGGTGCCTGAGCCTCTTCCGCACTTCAGCTGCGATTCTAGGCCGGCTTAACCTGAGAAGAATTCATACAGGAGGACGCCACCGGACTTACTCTGAGTAAAAGGTTACTCGGCAAGAAGCCCGACTGAACTCAGCGGGACTTTCTCCCTTCTAAAGGCACAGGGGATGGATTTGCGTGGCGCTTAACAGGGTCTAAAAGTGTTGAAGAGCTGGGAACACGAACACACACTCCCAAAATTCTGACCTATTTACAAAGGACTGGAACCAGCCTGGTTCTTTGGGCCTTGCCTGGGTTTCACCCGCAGGGGCGGAAAGTTCCTCGCAGGAACAGCCGGCCGCTCGCTGTTCCATAAAAAAAGAAATCCACAACCGCGGCAAATTGACTGGGGGGGGGGGGAGAGGGAGGAGGAGGAGGGAGAGAGAAAGAGAGAGAAAGAGAGAAAAAGAGAAAGAGAGAGAGAGACCCTCTTCAGCGTTCAGTGCTATTGCAGTTAAAGAAAAGGGAGTGGAGGAGAAAGAGAGAAAGAAAAAGGTGGGGGGACGACCAGATCAATATTGTCACCCTTGATGGGGAATTTATTAATATTTGATTTCAAATCTCGTCCTGGTTTCCGACAAGTCCTGCTCCGAGGATGGCGCAGTTCGGATAGGCTGTCTCCAGCATGATTTTTTAATGACTTCCCCAGCTGCTTCTTTCCATTTTCCACCGTCAACAACCATCTGGTATCTGATTAGCACCTCAATGCTCATTTAGCATTCTCATTTAGGAAGGGGAGGAAAGTCCGGGGGGGGGGGGCTGAAAGAGAGAGAGGTGCGTGTGGAAGCCACTCGAAAAATATTGCAACTTTTCTCAAGGGCTGCTCTTGGAGAGATTAGCCGAGCTTTGAGAAGCTCTCGTCTCCTTTTTTCCTCCTGAAGCAGAGGGCTAGAGACCATAGCGCTCCTCCTCTCTTCTTGCCGGACAGGCTGGTGACTTTAAAAAAATAATCTCTTTTTTCTCCACTTGCTATAAGGATCTCGACCGAAACTCCACATAAAGAGGGGAGGGGGAGATCCCAACCGCCCGCTCGAGATAGAAACTCAATCTCTGCAGCCCCATCTTATTTGCTGGATCTCAGTTTTTCCGCCTCACAACCAGAGAGAAAACACCTTTCTTCCGTATCTATCGCAATATTTCCGAGTAGAGATTTACTTCCTAGTTGGCAGTACACAGACCAGTTGGACACCAGGCCTGTTTTGGGAAAGTATTGCGCTGCAATCTGTCCTATCCTTCCCTTAAGAGAGGGAAAACAACAATCTTTCTCATCAGAGGAAGAGTTAATTCCCAGCTAGCAAAATAGCAAGAAATTTGCAGGCAGCCCAACTGGTGTGGGCATTGTGCATAATGTTAATAATAAATATAATACAAAAATACAGACTGGCGTGAGCTCGATATGAGACAGGATATTTCCCTCCCAGGATCAAGGCAAAAAATTCATAAATGTGGAAATAAATAAGGTGCAATTCACTGGAAATTTTCATAAGCATTTAAAGAATTTTTAGCCCCTTTATCATCTGCCTTTTTAAACAATTGATTCAATGATTCAGAGATATCTGCATGTTCCTGAATTTTCAGAACAAATACATTTTTGAAATAACTTAGCATTTTGATACATTAAAAGGTGTCATTCTGTGTTGGAAGGAAATCTCTCTAGATTATCCTTTCTCATTCCTTTCTATCACAGCAACACACTAGAATCAAAGTGCTCTCAAAAAGAAGCAAGAATTCACTCATAGGCCCAATGATTTCAAATCAGGCCCAGCCACTTCTCCCAGGATTAATCAGCCAAAGGTTTAGTTGATTAACCTACCAACCTAAATCAATTAATACTTGCAGTCCTACGAACATTGAAAGCCTTGTCAAGAAGCATTTTGAGCAACACCAAGACTCATTTGTCCAGGGAGAGGTCATAATTTCATTTTGTTTATTAGACAAAAATATACGATTTAGACAAGTTTTTGCTGTGGCATTATGTACAATTCGAAATCACTTTATATACAGAAAAAAAATAACACAAACACATGAGAAATCTTTACCAAAACCAATAATCCAATTGTGGTTAGAATTACACGCTCTGAAAATGGAATAAAGGAAAAGGGGAGAGTCCAGTTTGAGGAGTTGGGATATATATATTTTTGAAATGGGATTGATACCACCTTATTGCAAAAATGAGATTGGTGGGAGTCATTTAGATAATTTCCACTTTTTTTGTTTTGTCCTTTAGACCAGTCTGTGAAATTTTCTTTTCCACCAAAAAAAGGGGGGGAAAGAACACGCCATTTAATCAAGCAGAAGGGAGAGCTGTTAAAATTCACGAAGTTCCCTCTTGCTGAGTCAAAGAGCTGTTGGAAAGAAAAGACAGAACCATCTATCAGTGAGAGCTCAGCTACGCTCGCCCATCTGCATTAGGGAACAGACTAGGAATATATATTTTTACACAATAGAAATGCAACGGTGACATTGGGGGCGGAGGGTAGGGGGGGGGATTCAGTTTCTTTTTAAAAAGCACACCCCAAACTTTCAAGCTAAAGTATATGGTCTGTAAGTTTATGCCACTTTGAAAAGCTTTACAAAATTGCTTGATTGTTGCTTTGATTTATGATAATGAGGGTGTGCTTGGATTAGTCTGTGTTATCCAAGCACTTTCTTTCCTTTAAGTAAATTTCAGTGAACAAGAACTCACTTGTCCCGGACAGGCTGAAAGGGAGATTTTAACTGCTGAGGTGGAGAGTCGGTTCTTGGTACGTTTTCTCTTTCTGATGAGGAAAGAAAAGAAGAAAGGGGGAGGGGAGGAAATGTCTTAGCAAAGTTTGCTTATACAGAGAGACAAACATGCAATAAAATTACCCCGCCATATCTGCAAGTTTCATGTCATGTTCCTTCCTTCTCTCCCCTCACCTCATGGTGTAATGCCATGGCTGAGTGACTGAGCTGTGAACCAGAAAGCCCCCTGTTCAGATCTGGCCTCTGCCATGAACTCAAGGTGGCCTTAGGCAAAACAGTCAACTTCCCCTGCTCTCCATCAGCACTATAACCCACACCTACCTTACAGGGTTGTTGTACGGATTGTTAAGAAAATGAACTTTGAACCATCCAAAAGCGTAACAAAAATGTTAAGTTATTACTTCTTCTTTGTTTTACTTTATATCACCCACTATTGATAAAAAGTTGAATAAAATGAGGGGGGAAGACAGGATGGGATCCTAAGGAATTTCATGATTGTTTTGTTTCTCCCCAAGGGGGAAGTAGAGGAAGTCCCACTGAACTCACAGAATCCTACTCCTGGGTCAACATGCATCGGCTGGACTGATGTGTCTGCCCTGCCATCCTCTTTACAGATGTCAAAATAAATAAGGAAACAGGAAAACTGTTGCAAAACTATAAGCAGCTCAAGGTATCAAGAGTCTTCTTGGAAGAGTCTTATATTTTATACACTAGGGACTGTCTCCCCATCACCACCCTTAGAAAGAGCTGGAGGGTTTTAGAAGCTACCTGACCATCAATAAGCTATAGCTCCAGTCAAGGCCTACAAAAGGCTTTTTGGGACCCCCTTCCCAATCTGGATCAGGCTAACCGAGTTAAGTCCCAACTCCGTGGGACTTACCTTCAAGTACACAACAAACAGCCCACCCACCAAGTATCCTTCTCCCTCCATTGTTCACATTACCTATGTGTTTAGGGCTCGTCCTCTCTGAAGACTTTTCAGTGCTAAGAGCTGTTAACACCGAGGGGGGCTGCTGCTGGACCTGAAGGTGGTGGTTGTGGTGGGCAGCGTGGTGGTGATTAACTCCCAAAAAGGACCTCACGTTTAACAAGGAACTCTGGGTGAGAAATGCCCCGTTTGTCCAGTTGTGAAATTTGCCAATCTGGCAGGTGTACAGTCCATGGCTGGGGAGGAAAGCCGGGTGCTGGAGCTGGGAAGAGGTGTGGTTAACCTGGGCGGGGGGTGAAGGAGGAGTTGGCTTGCTGATGGCCCCATCTGGGCTGGTGGCCGTCTCTGCCAAAGACCAGATCTTGGGCTTGTTGTGAAGCGGGCCTTGTAGAGTATTTTGCCTACTGGGGCTCAGGATTCGGGTGGGATTGTCCGAGGCCTCCTTCACCAGGGACAGGGCCTCTTTGGGTTTAAGTCCTTCAGGGCCTGACAGCGTCAAGGCCTTCTCCTTCTCCAAATGCTCTTCCTCGCTGCTTTGTCGTAGAAGCTCTACCTTCTCTTCCTCCTCCTCATTGCTCTGTTCCCCGTCGTTCTCATCAATCTTGTCTATGTCAATACTCTCCAGGTCAATCTCTTCATCATCTTCATTCTTCTCAGGGTCCCCCTCGTTGTCACTCCCAAAGAGGTTCCCGTCGTCTTGGTCCTTGCTCCGCGATCCCCAAGTGACCTTGTTCTCCTTCTTGAGCCTCCTCCTGGCATTGGCAAACCAGGTGGAGACCTGCGTGAGGGTCATCTTGGTGATGATGGCCAGCATGATCTTCTCGCCTTTGGTGGGGTAGGGGTTCTTGCGGTGCTCATTCAGCCAGGCCTTTAAGGTGCTGGTGCTCTCCCGGGTTGCGTTCTTGGGCCTCCCTGGGTCCCCATACTGGAACTGTCCATATGGATAATAACCAGGGGTGGTATGAGCAGCAAAAGTCGCAGGATGGACCCCAGGGTTGTCCTTCAGTTCATACTGGGAGCCCTGCAACACATTCAGAGAAGCCAAAAAAGAAACAGAGAGTGAGGACAGGTCCTCCCATTGCACAAGCCTTGCCTTTCTGTTTTAAATCGGGAGCTTTCCCAAATGGTTTTCCAGAAGGTGGGTAGGGAGGGAGAGAGGTCTCTTTGCACCAAGCTAAAAGAATAATCAAAAAGTGCCCTCACTCCCTGATCCAGCCTCATTTTCCAAGCCGGCATCCAAGAGCCAATATTTATTGTGCTGTTAAAAATAAGCAGGCACCCTTAAAGGAGCACTGACCCACATCGAGAAAGATAATATCAGCGCATCACAGGCTTCTGGGGCATGTCTGGTGCAACAGACAGCAGGGCAGATTCCTGCCCAGCCCCAGCAGCACTTTAAAGAGGGGCTTCACAAAAGAGAAATGATGGGAACGAGAGAGGGATTGCGCTCTGAATCCCCTCTTAACACTGTACAGGCAGCGACAAGGCGCAAGCCAAGCCAAGCCAGAGTTAAGCACATTAAAGCTCACTTATTTCAGTTGGGAAGAGGCACCACACACTTCCTTCTCTCCAGTTGGAAACAGTGGGACTTTCAAATGCTAAACTTTAGTTGGCTTTTGTCCATATAGTTGAGAGTCTCATGGTGCTCTTGGTAGCATGAGAGAGAGAGAGAGAGAGAGAGAGAGAGAGAGAGAGAGAGAGAGAGAGAGAGAGCTTTCTATTTGGGATATGTGTATCCCTGCCTTCCTCAATAATCCTTTCATCCTCGGAGGACAAAACACCTTTCCCCCTCCTTTTTGCAAGCCTTTAGCAGTGGTGATTTATTTTCAATCAATATACTTTTTATCATCAGCAGTAAAACACAGTGAAGTCAAATTAGCCCATCAGGTGTTTTGGTAAATAACATTTTATCTTTCTAACAACCTCATTAGGCCTCATTATTACTGCAAATTGCACACACACACACACACACACACACTTTTATGACTCCATTCCTCAAACTTCCTCAAAGTCTAGGCACCTTTTTAGAACTGAGCCCTGCTTTCTAGGAACTGCTGATGGGAGCAAAGGTTGCAAAGCGACCTATGAGTAGCATTTTTTCCCCTCCTCTCAGTCAAAAGAATTTTCTGCTTTTCATCTTATTGGTGGCCAGTCATTTAATCTGTCCTGTTTTAAAGATAGATTTTTTTTTTTCTGGTGACCTGCAAGGTTTTGTTTGCTTGCTTTAAATGTGTGCGTACAAAAAGCCATTTGAGTGAAAAAGCCTGATACACTTTTGCAAAGAACTGGATTTATTTGAAGCAAGCTCACAAGAGAAAATGTAAGAGAAAAAACAATGTATATACACCATCTGGAAAGGGCAAAATGTAATATTTAATAATAACTCTATCCGGGCATGCTTGTTACACTCCCTTTATCTCGTTGAGCGATTTTTGTTCTTGTGGCTGAAATGATAAATTTTGTATTCCCCTGTTGGGAATTCTTTTGAAGTAGCTACTTGAAAATCATTACTGCTTCTACTCTTCATTTACTGGCATGGAATAAGTGAGAATGGAGAGAGCTCATTTTCAGCCTCTCATTTTCCTATATTTTTCCAATCATTCCATATACCTTAGCATAAGATTTATTTTTATAATTTCAACTGGCAAAAAATAATTCCTATTTTTTAAAAACAACGGATAAATAAACAAAAAACTACAACTAACCCCAACATATTTATTTTGTAGGGAAGTAGGGCATATCCTTACCAAATAAATTTACTTATTCTGAATAAACTTACCACAATCTGCACAAACCACAAAGAAACACACCCCTATGTAAAACACAAGCACGGTTTAAAAAACAAAACCATAATAGGACGAGTTTCTTGCCTTGCCTTAATTTTGATAAGGTATTTGTTTGTTATTGTTGCTGCTATGATAGCAAAATACCCCCTGGGAATCCTGCTGAAATTACTTCTTGGAAAATCGTTACTGATTCCCTGTTTAGCATTTACCTTCCGAACAGAAATATGTAAAATATGTAAAACGAAACAAATAAGTTAACCAAGTCTGCGTAAAATGCCCTTAAAATATTTCCACCACAAAAACCGAAACGACAGCAATACTAATACGCTGCTTGTTGAATTTAAAACAATATCCCAAGAATCATTTCCATAGTTTATCAATATGCCGTTCTGAAAACGCGGAGAATCCGGAGGGATTTGCAATCATGGATAAATATTGCGGGGGAGGTGAGGGGGGGGGAGCTCAAAGGAACAACTCGGCTTTTCCGCTCAAGTTCGTGGGATCGAAAGAAAAATCATACGGCGAACCCGCTAAGAAAAGAAATCTGGGACCAAGGGAGGGCAAACGCGCTCCTGTTTTGTTTGGAGATTTTTTTAAGGGGGGGGGGGGAGCCTCGCCGCTGCTCCGCGCCTCCTCTCTTAACCGCGCTTTAATTGCTGCAAATTAATTAAAGCCTTGGAAACTTCCCGCGGCAAGCGGCTCCGGCGGCGGGGCGAAGGCGCCTCCAAGCCCGAGGCTGCAACCGTAGAAGGAGCGCGCGAGGGAAATAACCGGCGGTCAGAGTCACCGGTGGAGCCGTGGGCTTGTTTCGTTTCTGGATGGGGTTGGAAGCAAATAATAATGGACGGGTGGGGGGGTGAGCTCGCTGCGGCCCCTAAGGAGACGAGAAAAGCCTGCGCAGCCCTTCGCCCTGGGAACCCTCGGAAGAAAAGCTCCCGGCGCGTCGCGCTCCAGCGGGCCACGAGGCAGCTCCTCCGGCCCTCCCAATCCTGCGCCCAGCAGCCGAGGGCCTTGGGGGAAGCGTTTTCCCCGGGGCGCCCTTTCCCTCCCGCGGCCCGCCCCGTCGGATGCTAACTCACCATCTGCGAGAAGAGGCTGAGGTCTGCGGTGTAGGGCAGGAAGGCGCTGTAGTTGGGCGCGCTGTAAGGCCCGGCCGCGGCGGCCGCGGCGTACATGCCCAGCACCGAGGTGACGGCGGCGGTGGAGCCGCTGCTGAGCTCCGCGCCCCCTGGACGGCCCGAAGCGGCGGCGGCGGCAGCGGCTGCAGCGGCGGCAGCCGCCAGCACCCCGGGCCGGTCGCTGCCGCCGTACACGGCCTGGCTGGCGCTGAGGTACTGCGGGTAGCCCAGCTGCGGGAAGGACATCCCGGGCGTGCAGGCGAGGAGGAGCGAGACGCACCGCCGACGGGGCGACACGGAGCCAGAAGTCGAAGCGGACGGGGCAGCGGCGCTCGGCGGGCGGGCAAGCCGGGTCTGGGACGGCGCGGGAGAGCCCGGGATGGCTGGCTGGCTCGCTAGCTAGCTAGCTGTCGACTGCGCGCCCCTGCCTGCCTGCCTTCTCTCCTTCTCCAGCTGCCGGGCGGAGAGAAGAGCCCCCGTCTGGTATTTTTTCTTTCCGGGCTCTGCTTTCTTTTCTCGCCTTCTTGCTCGCTCTCTCAGACGGATCTTGTCATCTGCATGTGGAAGAGGAGGAGGAGGAGGAGGAAGGAGGAGGAGGAGACAGAGGCAGCGCGTGTGGATGGGCTCGGTGGGGCGTCTTCCCTCAACTCTCGGCTCGCCTGTGCTCCTAAATCCCTTAGATGTGATCTGATCAACAATTGAGCTCCGACTGATGCGCCTGCCCTAAGGTCCTCGGCTGATCTTTCAGATACAATTTGAAGTTGATGCTTTGATTGGCACCCACTTGAGCGCCAAGCCCCGCCCACCCCCGTCCCGTCCTAACCCCCCTTCGGAGGAGCACGTGGTTAAGCAATCCTGCCCGGGCCACTTTGCCTTGATATGTGTGTGTGTGTGTGTGTGTGTGTGTGTGTGTGTACGTCTACTGTGTTTTGTGTGTGTGTGTATTTAATGTTTAGCAATGGGCTACTTTCAGGGAAAAAAACCCCGCTGCTGTATGACAACCTGTCTACACGATTTTACAGCTGTCCAACATTGGGGTTTTGCTGTTTTGCAGCCTCGGTGTGCCCCCTTCATAAAAAAAGAAAGGAAAATCAAGGGGATTGGTCTTTTCCCACCATTAGCACGGGATCCTCCTCAGCTCGGGGACTATTTGGAGAGCGAGTGGCCCAGCCAGCGAATGGGACTTTCCCCCTTTTCTTTCCTTTATCCTCTATTTTGTAGAGGATGGACCTAGTCTGCTTACAACTTCCCAGTAATTTCCCCCATGTGCATGTGTGAGCGTGTGTGTGTGTGTATTTGTGTGTTCTTTAATTACAGCAACCTGCACAAACACCACACACGCTCGGAACCACTCCAGATCTCGCTCCACCATCCCTTTGTGTCAGCGTAGGCTTCACAAATAGACGCATATTAAGAAATATTCACAATATATGCACACCCCTCTAACACAATTAAGGTCTCCCTTCCGAGTTCTCATCAAATAAAACTTTTTAAAGTCCTTTTCATCTTCCCAAGTGGGGGGGGGGGGAGTGGAAGATTCTGTTAGTAGCCCCCACTCTTCCTTTTTTGTTTTAGTTTTAGTTTTAAGTGGGGGCGATTATAAGGCAATTCTTGCCCTGGCTTTTGCTGTGGCTCTTTGTAAAGGAGCGCAGGGAAGTGCGCCCATATTTAGACGGTCCTCTGGGGATTAATAAAGCAATATCTCTGAAAATACAACGGAGTTTTGAAACACACCCTGAGATGTTGATTTCGGAGGAGCAGGTCAGGCCATTTGCTTCGTCTCAGGGCGCGCTGCCGACGCTTGTCCGGCCACGGCGCGAACTTGCTACGGCTCAGCTCCGGTTTGAAGGCTGCCCTGATTCCCCTTTCTCTGGCGGTCTCCAGGCGTGCCTTCCAGGACAGTTCCTCCTGGTCTTCTTGCCGCTCTTTCTCCGACGGTTGGAGCCTAACCGGCATGGCTGGCCGCGCACGCTGCGCTTGGAGAGGCTTCCTTGCGCCTCCCGGGTTAGGGTGAAAGGAGACCCCGCGAGGCGCCGCCCACCCTTCGCTGGCAGGTCGTCTAACCGATGTCTAGTTGTTCAAAAAGCACAATAACCACCCCAGCCCATCAAGTAGCAGAGGAAGAGCTACGGCCCACGTTTGCTCGGACGTAATTCCCGTTCAGTTCGCCAGACTTGCAATTCTTTTGTGCGTCGGTTTTCCAGCCATCGAGAAGTAGCAAGAAAGCACGCTCACTCACTTCTCTTAGATTTTAAATGCCGTGAAGCTGAACGAACGCTGCACCCATGATTTATTTGTGACTCTATGCTCCGCCTTTCAGACCTCTGAGGGGCTCCCAAGGCGGCTTACATCCATAAAAGCACGCCGATATAAATTCAAAATATAAAATGACAACACAGAGCAGCCTTCTCTGCACTGTCAGATTTACTTCTGGTGATGAAATTGGTTTCATTACCCTCCCCAAACAAACAAACAAAAAGTGTTAACAATATACTGGGATATTGGCAATTGTTTTGTCTTCTTGGGTAATTTAATTAATATTTCAGATGCTGTGTTTTCTTCCTCACCACCCTCTTTTCCCATCCTATATGTATTCCAAACACCAGCCATTCTTTTGTGGGCAATCCTTGGCCTCTCAGGTCCTGTTCAGACGTTACCTAACCCCGCACCCCCCAGCCAGTTTACATTGTGCACCTACCAATGCAAAGTGTGAATGCAACAAACGGGTGTAGCGAAACACGTGGATCATACGGGTATATTTGTCAGAAAGCAGGATAGACTGTATGCCATGACACGGGGGCTTCTTGACGCTCTCAAGAACAAAACCAAGCGCAGCGCATTTTCTTAGTCCTGCTGTCCTCCATTCTCACGACCTTTCCCCCCTCGCGAATTTGCTGAAACCTCCCCCCGCCCCACCTCCTTCCTCCAGGGACCCTGATCTCTCAAGTGTCAGAATCCATTGGGAGAAAGAAAGAAAGAAAAGTCTGGAGGCAGCCACCGCGAAACTCTTCCCGGTCTCGTTCATTTCAGTGGATTGCTCCACTTCCTCTCAAGGAAATAAATGCGAATTAAACGTGGCTGGATCGTTGGTATTATTATTATTATTATTATTATTATTATTATTATTATTATTATTATTATTATTATTAACGACAAGAGAATCAGCAAATTTCCAACGCAGATGAAGCACTCCGATGGGGAGATGAACGCATATGCTGAACTCCCATCAAATTCAATGGAGTTTTTAAAAAGTTCCAAGAAGCATCCGGAGCTGTTGTAAGCGTGACATTAAGGTGCCCTAGATTTGCCAACCGAAGATTTTTAGCTCTTGATGCGGAGTGAATCCAGTTTGGACATACAAATCGATTCTTAACCCCCCCCCCAAACTCCGCGCACACAGACGCACTCCCCTACTGCAAAGATGGCCCGATCCCCCGGGGACAACTTCGCCACGCTCCCGTGACGTGCTAGTATAAATCGGGACTGTAGCGGGGGCGGCACACCTGGATGGGGGGGCCCCGAGAAAATAAAAGGAAGTTTCAAGGTTCGAGAGAGGGAGGGAGGGGACTATATTTCTCTCACCCGGAAAATTCTCTCCGGGTAACGGATGAGAGAGGTGAGGAGGCGGCGGCAAGCGAGTAGGGGGCTCGATCCAGGCCAAGGGGCGCGCGGAGCAGCCGGATCCTGGGCGCGCGGATTCGGAAAGGAGGGTCGGTGCTAAGTCCAGCGGGGTTCGCTCTCTTGGCTAGCGCCCGCTTCTGTCTGTGTCCCCCATCGAAATGAATGGGGATTTTTTTTAGCTTTTCACCGGAGCTCCTCTCAAAACCACTGCGCGGGCATCTCCCTCAAATTAAGAAATCTCGAATTCTGAGAATGGAGAGGTAGCCCTGACGCACAGAAAGAAAGGAATGGTTCTGCTGTGGACTTAAGGGACCTGTCCAATTATTTGGTTCAACCCCCCGGGTTCAGACTGCTTGCCACCAACAAATAACTAAAACAAAACGAATTAAGAAATGTATTTCCGGAAAGGGTTCGATAAACCCTGTAAATCCAGGCCTAGGGGTCGCTGCTTGGTCGAATTTTACCTAAGCAGGGGGAGTCCTAGGAATGACTAGAAGGTGTCTGGCGGGACTGATGTGCGCAGAGGATTGTTTTATAACACCCATTTTCCTAAATTAAAAAATAAAATAAAATCCACGCGGCGATTCTGATCTTCTCCAGATGTTCTGCAGAGCTGCTGCTCCACCGCAGGGAGCCCTGCTTTGCCGAGGACGGCGGAAGACGCCAGCCAAGATTGAGCTGGCAGTTGTGATAACCTGCTGCCGGCGTGCAGGGCTGGAGGTGGCAGTGATAAACCGCTGGGAAAGGGAGGGGGTGTGAAGGCTTGCAAAGGCGGGTGGCGATGAGGGTGTGTGTGGCAGCGATGGCGAAAGGGACACCATCCCCAGCAGGGACTGGAATGGGAGAGGAAAAAGAAGCGCGCCTGCCTTGCCATTCCCAATCCGCCGCCCCCCCCCCCCGCCCTATTTTCACGCCAGGCAACACGCGGGTGATTTGTGGGCTGAGCACTTCCAGGCTGGCTCGCGAAAACCTAAAGCACCATCCAGCCTAATGGAAGTCAGTATTGGTTTCAGTAGCAGAGTTAAGCCCATGCGCCTTCTCCGCACTGCTAAAACCAATGGGAGCCAGAAGCGCCTCTGGTATTGACTTT
Organism: Podarcis tiliguerta; assembly: GCF_965153285.1. Lineage (NCBI taxonomy): Eukaryota > Metazoa > Chordata > Lepidosauria > Squamata > Lacertidae > Podarcis > Podarcis tiliguerta. Next base: position 80,190,391 of record NC_139540.1, on the reverse strand, counting down.
TCGCTTTTGGGCCTGGGGACCCCGCGCGCGGTATTTTTTTCTAGATATATTTTCCTCCTGATTTTCTATTATTATTATTATTATTATTATTATTATTATTATTATTAATCCCATGGAGAAACCCCTCCAGAAAGTCTCTGAGTCTAGTTAAGTCTAATTTATTTGTCAAAGAAAGGAACACACACACAAATCATTTGCAAAGTGTCCTTAGAATTCCAGTAATTTTAATATGGTATGGGAGGCTAGGTGTATACACATATACTTTTTACCTTTTTACATTCACCTTAGTACACCTAAAACTTTTTTATTATTATAAACAAACGCAGAAACTAATTCTCTTTTTCCCCACCCCCGAAAAGAAGGGTTTAAGTTTTATCAGCGGAAGCCTGATCCAATGAACGTTCAGGATCATCTCCTTCAACAAAAATCCTTCCAAAATTCAGTCGAAGAGGTATAAACCTGGCCTCAATTCACTCTGGATCATGCCCCAAATCTGGACACTACAGGGAACAGCAGCGAGGCTAACTGGTTCTCCAGTTTTATTGGAAATTTGAGTCTATTCAATAGGGGTGTGGGGTGCTTCTAAGGAAACGTCATTAGGAGTGGCATCTCTTTGGATCAGAGTTCTTGTGTGGGATTTGTGGTTAAATTTAAATGCCCCTTAAGGATGCTGTTATCGTCATCATCATCGGAAGGGATGCATAATAACTGATCCACCAAAAGCATTCTTAGGGCTCCATCCCGCGCGTGTGTCTACGCAGAAGAACAGGCAATTTACTAGCACTTGCCCGCAGGTAAGTGTGGAGAGAAGGCTGTGGCCTTACTCTGCAAACAAAGCGCTTAACCTTCCGCTCTTGCCAGCTGAATGCCCAAGGAAGAAATAAGATACCTCGCCTCTCCCACCGGTCTCAGCTGGGCTTTCAAAGTGTGGGTCTACTGAGCAGGATCGTGCCCGAATCTGCTCGAAGAACCCGAGCGCTTCAACTTCACTGGGGCGGTGGATCGGGCCGGGTTTATCTTCCATTTTTTTTAAAATGGCTCCCCGCCCCCCCCCCGCCCCGCCATTGCTGGAGATGGAGGAGGCAGAGGGAGGGGGACGGTGGCTTCCTTTTGCGTCCGCGCCCGAGCTGAGCGGAGGGCGCTTCTCATCACGCTCGGATTTATGAGGCTTGTTAAACGCGCATTATTACTTAACACTTTCTCTTTCTCTTCCCTACCCCCACCCAACCCCAAGAAAGGGGCTGGCCGCCCCACCCCCCGCACACTCACCCTTGCAGACAACACAAGGCGTGTGTCAAACAATCCCAGGCAGACATCTCCGCCGCTATCACCCACACCCGTTTTTAATTCCCCGCGCGGGTGTCTTTCAAGCCAAACAAGGCCTTTTCTGCAAAACTTCAAGGGGTCCGATTCTTGCGCTCCATACGACGCCCGCCACAAGGAGCTCCAACCAAGCTTGGGGGGGGGGGCGGCGGTGTTGGTAGAACTTTCTTCCAACAGAGGGACACAGCGCGGGGAGGTGGGCGCCTGCGGAGTTTCTACATTGGGAAATATTTTTATAACAGTAACAGGATTTTAATTCGCCCCCCCCCCTCTGCCCACCCCGATCCTTTTTTGCCAAGCCTGTAGTTCACAACCAGGAAATCTGAGAAAGGCAGAGAGAAAATAAATGTGTGTATACACACGCACAAAACACTCTGTCTCTTCGACCCACCTTAATATTTCACAGAGAGTTTTTTATATATCGTTTTATCTATCCATCTATCTCCTTGGCTAAAATGTATTCAAATTTGAGGCCACGATCCAGCTCGTTAGGCACTTTCCCACCCTCCCTTGATTTTAGCAGGAGAGTTCAAAACAACGCATTTTCTCTTCCTCTCGTATTTAAATAAACATACTTTAGAAAAGGGTATATCTAACTTTGCATGGGGGGGCGAAGAAATAAATATTAATCCACAGGCTGGGAATTGGAAAGGACTAGAGTTGAAACATAAGTTTCTGGATTACTATTATTATAAATTGCCTTTTTGTCCCAACGTGAATCGGTATTCTATTTCTAAGCGGCTGCATTTCGCCGCATGCTCCAAAGTAAATAATAATTATTTTCACAGCGTTAAAGACGCACCAGAACTCCAGATCTATCTATTTTCATCTATCTAGATCCATCTATCCGTCCTCTCCAGCCAGCGATGTTTATAGATCCAGCCTTAATTAACCAAATGATTTCCATTTTGTCTCCCAGCAGACGATCCCGGCTCTTTTTCCGAGGCGACTTTGGAGATGCTCTCGCCGCTCCCGTCTCTCTCCCACCCCAACCAACCTGGGTTGTGCGTCTTTGGAGAGGTGGGGGAGAGGGAGGAGGGGAAGGAGACCCCCCCCATTTGCTGTGCCAGCTGCAGTTGTCTTTATTTGTTCTGCCGCCTTGTTCCTGCGGGGCTGCATTATGCCTGTGTCTCTGTGTGTATAATTATTAGTATTATTTTAATTAGGCTGCGTTTACTTGCGCGGGCGTCCCGGAGCAAGGCGGCGTAGATTCCTGCGGCACAGGTGTCGCCTGCTGCAGCCGCAGCTCTGCCTAGCCCTAAGCCAAAGAAAGCTGTGTGCGCCGTCGCGCAACCTGCGCGCGGGCCGCTGCCGAGACTTCGCGCAACCGGCGCCTTGGGAAGAGCCGGCAGGAGGCGAGGAGGCGGCGGAGAGAAACCGAGAACAGCGGCGGAGACGGAGCAGGAAAATGAACCACGTGGAGAAGCAGACGGGGAAGACTAGCTTCCGTGAGCACGCCAAGGAGGAGAAGCTCTCTCTTTTTCTTTCTCTTCCTTTCTTCCTTTCTTTCTTTCGCCTCGCCAGCTTTTTCTCCTTGTTTCCTCTCTCGCCCCTGTTCTGGAATGAGAATGTAAGCTCCTCGGGGCGGGCGTTTGCGAATTTTGTGTGCGTCTGCCTTCTTTATTTATTTGACCCCCTACTCTTTAGCCGAAAAGGGTGGCTTACAATCGATTAAAGCAAGACCGTCTTACAAGCTTAAAAACAACAACAAGCCACTCAATGGAGGCAGGGACAGGGAGGAAAGCGGAGGAGAACCAAACTCCAGTACCAATTATTTAAACAGTTTTTCTTATAGGCAACTGCTCCCTAGGTGTACACCGATGGTTCTCCCTCTTTCTCTGTGGGTGTATATAGTTCTTTTTCCTTTCTCTGGGTATAAAAAAATTTTTGGGGTACCTTTGCTGAAAGTTCACTTGCTGCTCCACGAAGAGCTCACGGTTTATATTTTAGTATTTATTCATTTCATAGAATTGAAACACCACTCGATTGTATAAAAAGAAAACTCCAAGCGGTTTACAATCTCATGCAGACAACGAAATTGTCAGTGAAAACCATAACAGCAGCTCTTTAAACATCTGAAAGATAAAATCAGCAGTAAACCAGAAACAGACTAAAGCACACACCCGCATTCTACAGGTCTGGGGCGGCCTTTCTAAACAAAAATGTTTTTAGCTGGCACCAAAAAGAGTACAGTGAAGCAATTTAATAATAGATTTGTATCCCACTCTTCCCTCCACCCAGGGGTGGCAGTTTAGGAGGGATGGTGAAGGGATATAGAAGGCCAATATTTCAAGTACCGTATACATTGTATATATTTATTTTTAAACTTTATGGATCACTATTTGCCTTTCCAAACTGGTTTGCAAAAGTATGTGTGTGCCTGTGTGCCCACACAGTAACCAAATATTTTATTTCACATTAAACACAGTAGAAGATGCTACTAAAAGCATGACAAAGTAATATACAAATATCAAATGTTGACATTTACACTATATTTATTGAATGCCATGGCGTACAACTATAAGTATCTTGGGGCAGAGATCCTTCGGTAGCTCTTCAGCATGGCAGCTAAAAGGAACAACCAGCTTCAGAGGCAGAGCAGTTTTGAATATGAGCTGCTGAGAAGCAGCTGATGGAGCCATTGCGTCACTTGATGGGTCCTCAAAGCATTTTGCTGACCACTAGTGAAAACAGGATGAGGAGCTGGAAAAAACCCTCGAGCCCATCCAGACTGACTTTATATTTTATGGCATTCACAATAATGCCGCTACCATTTTCATGGAACCTCAAACTCTGCCACTTGATGCGAGCCGATGAAACCCTCTTCCAATAGTATTTTGCAGTCTTATTAATTTAGAACATATTTATCTACTTCCTGCAACGTAAAATATCCAGGCAGCATGCATGATAAAAAAGGCCACATACAGCACATTAAGAATGAATATGACATAAGCAGAAGTCAAAAACTTAAAACGACTGGCCATTAAACACTGAGTGGGCCTGCAAAGCAGCAACAAGGGGGGGACTTGAACAAGTTTGAATATTGAATTTCCATCATTTCTAAATTCTGATGGCTGCTCTAGCATTGGACATACTTTTAAGGAAATTGTTAATTAGTCGTGCATATATAGGTAGGTTTTGTGCATGCTCATGACATCTGAATCCTCACAATATTTCAAATTCTTTGCATCATGCTATCTGCATTCTCATATTTCATTGTCCTATTCCCCCACCACAATTTTGCAAATAAAGCACACATGCATGAGAATGCCAGGTTTCTGTGTCTGTGACCCATGATGCAGTGTGTCTGCAAGTCCAACTTGCTTAATGCAAAACAACAACAACAACAACAACAACCCATTCTCTAAGGCCATTACTTAAAAGCGAGGAACTGAAAAAAGTTGAACTGGCATGCAACCAGAATATTCCACATTTCAAGCTGACTGCCAGAATCTCCCACCTCAAACTCCCTGATCTTCAACATCATGGTCTGAGGCTGGAACTTAACCTACCTGAGCCTGACAGATCTTCAGCTGCCGAAGGGTATAGGGATGTGAAATTTCAACCCTTGTGACGGACAGGAGCTACGCATCCTCTTGACCGAAATCCACCTTCCAGGTCTGGATGTAAGTATGGTTGCCTTCAGTCTCATCACATCTGACACATTTGTTTCTTCTTCTCCATCCAGGATATTAGTCCAGATACCAGAGCTTCAGCTTCAGCTCAATTACATTTCCTACTGTCTGCCAGAGAGCTGCTTGGAGTCCTGGGGGTGGCGAGTAGGAAGTCCTACAGTGGTGAGGATCCTGGGGAATCAGAGATGGAAGGTCCCACTCAGGACTGGCTCCACCCATGTCCACCAGAATGCAGTCCCCGTTCACCTACTCACTGCCGTATGTGCTCCACCAGCACAAAAAAGTATCCCATCCTTGCTCCAGAACCCCTCAGCCACAGGATATGTTCCCATAGACAGTCACACCCAGTGATAACTTATCAGAGTCTGTGGCCAAAGTTGTTGAGTGGCTGAATAGTTCATTTGGCCTAACACATTGGAATGCCTTTTATTTATTTATTTCAGGCATCTCAGAGGCCCAAGTGCTCTGTTCTGTGGTTCATGACATGAAGGTCTTCAACTGGTCCATTCAATTGTGATCATTTTCAACAGGGATGCTGATTCCTTTGCTGCTGTAGAACGTTGCCAGTTTCCTCTTCTGCAATGACACAGGGGCTTGGGGAGCATCGCGGCACAAAGCTGGGGCCTGCTTCTAATTGTATATTCCGTCCTAGGTGCCCTTCTTCGTGGAAGACAAGTTACCAGTCTACTCAGATATCTGATAAGGAGATCCTGGTGTGGTAGGTAGAGAGATCTAAATGATGACACATTCTTCTTTTGTCACCCAACAGAGAGAGCTACGAATTGATGGGCAATGGTGATTCTCGTTGCATGGGTATCTTTTCAAAAGACTATGTTTTCCTGCCAGTTTCTGGGCTGTTTTAACGCATATTGTCACTCCTGGTCACACTTCTCCAATGTCATATCACCACTGACCTGGTTTTTTGGCACTGTGTTGCATCTTAAGATCCTTTAGTGCTACATGACAACCAGGTTGTTATCATGCTTCTTCTGGTTCTGTTCTGTGTTCTACTGGATCTCAGCGTTGCATTTAATTGCATGATACAGATTTTATGTTTCAAAATTGGTTTAAATTGCTTAATTGTTCACTGCCCAGGGAATCAGGATTATGAGGCGCTAGCAGACATTACAGGCAAACGTGCCTAGAGGATTTTATTGAGGCTAAACCTGGAAATGTTGCTGTTTGCATGCCCTTTCCAAACACAGACAATTGGATCTTTTTAAAAAATAATAATCAGAGATGACAGTCTTACAGTGTATATGTTCTCAGAAGCCCCACTGAGTTCAGTGCAGTTTCCTTCCAGGTATGTGTACCTTAATTGATTGAAATCAGTATATTAAGAATTTTAAACATGTAATAATGCAGCTGTGTGCTTGTGGTTTAATTAGCAAGTGCCAACAATTTGTTTGGAGGAAGTTGGTTTAAAACAGGGGTCTGCAACCTTTAAGACAAAAAGAGCCACTTGGACCCATTTCCGAAGAAAAAAAAACTGGGAGCCGCAAAACTCGTCATTATAAAAATAACTTTTTTGTCACTTTTTTATTATTTCTTTGTTTGACCCCTCAGAATTACTCCTCCTCATAGAAATAAATGTTAAATTAACAAGTTACCTTTTTTTGTGTGTGTGTTCTTCACTCCGCTTCAAAACAGTGACTAGCGTACATGCCGCCTTTCAATGCAGTGACCAGCGTACATGCCCCATACAATGTAGCGGGCGGGCAGGTGACGTGGGGACGGTGCGTGACTAACACACGCACCGCCCCCATGCAACGTCACAGCCAGTACAGCGCCCACCACAGTGGGGAGTGTCGGGGCACACAATGCGCCTCCTCCCCTCACTAGTATCCGCCCTGGAGCCGCGGCAAAGGTGTAAAAGAGCCACATGCGGCTCCGGAGCCACGGGTTGCAGACCCCTGGTTTAAAAGCACACTTGTTTTTGTGTGGGGGCTAGTTTGGCATTCACAATAATAGGGAATGGGGAAAAAAAATCATGATGGTCTTTTTGTCTCTAAAAATGTCCTTATATCAATCTTTTGGCTATGTTTCCATTCATAGGGTGAACTGTACTTGGAAGTATGTTCAATGAATTTACTTCCAAGTAAATGTGGATTAGCTTATGACTATTAATTAGTTAAATTTTCTTTTCTTTTCTTTTCAAACTTGTTAACAGTTACAATTTTGGTTTTTTCATTATTAATGCTAATTCATCAGTAGCCATTTCTGGAAGAAACAATAATAAAATATCCCACTGAAATGTGGTTTTGTACATCAGATGGTACTGCAACCTCCCTTTTTCTCTACACATCATCATCATAATTCAAATGATACTAACCAGGTATTTTTATATGCACAAACATACACACATTTATTAACAGAAAGACTTTTTTCATCCATAGAACCAGTCCTCGCACCCTCTGTGATGTCATCACAAAGTCACATCTGATTGGTCACGTAGGATAGTGGCACAATGCTATCTGCTATTTACATGATCCCATGTTTGGTGAGATTACTGATATGCTTAATCCAAAAGCTGGGGGAAAAGAAACAGTCAGAGAAAACACGGTGCTGAAGAAGCAACATCTGGGTGAAATGCCTGTTCTAGGCAGGATTGGGGGAGGAAAAGGTGAATATTCAATCTTGAGCGTTTTTCATCACAGAAAACTTCCATCACAGCAAACCATACATTTCAATCTGAAAATGAAAGGTAAAGGTAAAGGGACCCCTGACCATCAGGTCCAGTTGTGGCCGACTCTGGGGTTGCGGCGCTCATCTCACTTTATTGGCCGAGGGAGCCAGCGTACAGCTTCCGGGTCATGTGGCCAGCATGACTAAGCCACTTCTGGTGAACCAGAGCAGCACACGGAAACGCCGTTTACCTTCACGCTGGAGCGGTACCTATTTATCTACTTGCACTTTGAGGTGCTTTCGAACTGCTAAGAGTAGATAAACTTGAGTAGCTAGTCTCACCTTGCGCCACACACTGCCTCTCAGCCTAATCTACCTCTTAGGGTTGTTGTGGGGATTAAATGGAGAGGGGGAGCTCCTTGAATAAAAGGTGGGATTTAAATGCAATAAAGAAATAAACCGATCCTCCACATGGCATAAATTAAGCTGGTAAAATGGCTGGTGAAACTCCAACACTATTTTAAAGGTTTGTTTCCCCTCTCCCAGGCTTAGGGTGGTTCAGCCAGTAACACTGAATGGAGTTTGGGTCTCATGAAACTTTATACCAGCTTAATTTACACTGGCTTGCTTTACGCCAGCTTCTTGTGTATAGGATCGCTCCCATAGTCTACTTCTGCAGAATCCATATGATCCATCGAATGCATTCTGAAACGGCCAAGCAAGGGAGTGTATAACTAACCCCTTTAAAATGACCCTATTCTCTCTTTTTTATCAGAACATAAGTTGCTAGTCCTGTATCCATCTATTCCAGTATTCTCCAGAGAAATCTGAAACAACAGGTCCACTGATAGACTGTCATCTATTTTTTAGGCTACTATTTTTGTCTTACCCTCATGATTTCAGAAGAGTGGTGAATTGGGAGGTTGAGAGAACAGTGGTCTTGCTGTTGAAGAACACATAGTCCAAGAATTAGTTCATGGTCCAAACTGCCGCACTAAAGCACTAATTACCCAAGGAGATTAGGGTATGTTTGACTTGCTCTGACTTGTGCTATCAATTTCAGTACATAATTTTATCTGTGGTTTTTTTTATGAATAATTTTTAGTCAAGTTTCTACAAAACATTCAAGGCAGTAAGCAATATAAAATAAACACCCGATAGACATAAAAGTGAGAGGAGGCTTTTCTCTACCCGACCTAAAACTTTACTACGAGGCAGCCTGTTTCACCTGGCTAAAAGATTGGTGCACGTTGCAGGATCCGGACCTCCTGGACCTGGAAGGTTTTGACAACCATTGGGGATGGCATGCCTACCTGATATATGGAAAAGCGAAAATTTACAAAAAAATTGCCAACCATATAATAAGAAAGTCACTCTTTGCTGTGTGGGAAAAATATAAAGACCTGATGGAGCCTAAAGTCCCGTGGTGGACCTCTCCAATAGAAGCCATAGCAGTAAAATGGAAAAATACCCAGGAAAGCTGGCCAACATACAAAACACTTCTAAAAAATGAAGACAACCAACTAAAATTAAAAAAAATTGTGGAAATAAGAGAACACATTTCAGACTGGTTCCAATACCATCAGTTATTTGAAAAATTTAAATCTGACAAACAAAAGGGGTTCTCAACAGAAATTTCCCAATTCGAATCTGATCTTGTAAATTCTAAAAGAAAAACTCTTCCCAAAACTTATCGACTCCTCCTTGACTGGACAGTCAAGGAGGAGGAGGTAACAGTGGCAATGGTGAGGTGGTCCCAGGATTTTGGCCATTCAATAACCATGGCCCAATGGGAAAACCTATGGAAGATCAATTGGAAATTTACAAATTGTTACACGATTAGAGAGAACTTTCAAAAAATGCAACACCGATGGTACCTAACACTATGGAAACTTTCGAATATGTATAAAAATGTGTCAAGTAATTGTTGGAGACTCAGGAACTTTCTATCATATGTGGTGGATATGTAGGAAAATACAGGTATTCTGGGAGAGTATCCATGCAGAACTGCAAAAAATGCTAAAGATCTCTTTCAATAAAAAAACAGAGGCCTACCTCCTGGGAATAACAGATTTGGATATTCCACAAAAGAGGAAGGGTATCTTTTTATATGCGATAGCGGCAGCAAAAGTTCTGATCGTGGCAAAATGGAAGAGTAATAAAAGATTGGATCCAAAAGCTGACAGAATATGCCGAATTAGACAGTCTATCAGAAAAATAAAGTGTAAATCAAAAGAGGAATTTGTTTCAAAATGGGAGGTTTTCAAAGAATATTTGAAAAATACAGTTGTTTAAATTCTGTTGCAGCATTCGAGGAACTTCAGTAATAGTTGCAAGGTAGATATAAGAAATTAGATATATTAAGAAAAAGTTTAATTATGATAAAAGTGTGTATTGGCAATAAGAAATATGAAATCGCAATATGGAATAGATGGGAGGTTGGGTCTTTAGTGTTAAGACCAATATATGTTTTATTGTTTGTTAAGAAAATTATGTGTCTATGGTTATTACTGTGTGTAATTTGGTATTTGTGTTTTTTTCTTTTTTCTTGCTGTATCAATAAAAAATTATAAATAATAATAATAAAAAAATCCTCCTTAAAAAAAGAAAGAAAAAAAGAAAGAAAATAAACACCAGTGGTGCAGCCCAATTGGCTGTTCTCCTGAGTGAGTCTCATTGACGTGATGGGAGCTTATCAGCACAAACCATTGAGGTTTATGGTGAAGAATCGCCTGGTGGATCACTCCATAAGATTTTAATGTCTAGTGATTCTGTTCCTCAAAATGGTAGCGTGAACTGCATGCCACAGAAAGACTCTGTTTCTCCCTAGCTGGGCTCCAACTTTTAATTGCCGTAATCAGTAGATTAATAAACCAAAGCTTTAGCTGATCAATCGCTGGGGGAGATGGAGATTTTAATTGGTGAAGCTGAATGAAGGGTTAATTTGTTTATTGGTTTTTTAAAAACTATTTTAAGGAATCTTGATGTGACTGAAGAAGTAGTGTAGTGATTCCCCCCCCCCCCCCCATTCCTTCTTCCTCTTGGAGTCCTCCATGTGCCCATGAAAAACTCCTCCAGAGGGTTGAGAGACCATCCAAAAACAGCTGGGTGTCAGCTCATTCTTTGAAAGCAGCCCTTTGTACATATGCAAGCTTGATTGGATCCAATCTATAATCACATAAGGATTATTTTAGGACACTGCTTTATCAATACATTTGCTCAACTAATGGGATTGCGTGACACACACACACACAAATGGAAGGAACTGAAACCACTATTGAGCTCAATGTAGATATCTAGCTGTCTTTTTTTTTAAAAAAAAAAAATGAAACAATTGAGGTTTCCTTCCCAATCCATTGGTTCCAGTTCAGAAACAAGATCAGGTAAATTGAGGCTTCCAAATTCGGATCAGGAGAATTTCAGTAGCATATCTAATTTTGGTCGCAGCACCAAGCACAAAACACAAAGGAACTATGAAAAATGGCCATTCTTCTTAACAACTGGGGGGGGGGGTGGCGGCAGGTATAGCCATGAACTTTGTTCAGTATCTCAAAAAAAGGACACCTACTGAGGTTTTCTTAAGATGCATGTTTCTAAAAATGTAATCAATCAATTCACCTAATAATCTGTTAAAGCCAGATTAACACTCAACTAAAAAAAACACACACCTGTGACTATTTTGTAGACCTCATTTTAATTAACAACATAATTTTCATTCTGTGTCTAAAATTATCTCTGCTACGTTTGGAACATTTTACAAATATTTTTTGCTTCGCTTTAAAAATAATAATAAAAAATGTATCTGCTGTCCCCAACAGCTTTCTTTCTCTCTGGGCCAGAGGCACACAATTGCTATACCACCTGGGCTAGGGTTGTTGTTTTTTTGTAATATTTGTTTTGCTCCATCATTCTGATCGGGCTTCCTAATTCACTTTTTAAAATTAGTTTGCATTGCCTTGGCGGCCATCACAGATCAATGCCATCCTGGAGCAATGTGACATAAATTCCTGCAGTACAGGTGTAGCTCCTAGCAAGCTGCCAAACACTAGGAAACTCGTGTCTTACACATGGAAGGGGCGAATGCCATTCAGCCAAACTGTCACTTTGAAACAGCCGAGAGGAAGGAGATCAAAGCCCAGAGCTGGAACCTCTCCTCTCCAGATTAAAGTCTTTATGGTTTGAACTCCTAATGCTATTAAAGGGAACCAGGACATAGAGCACAGCACAGGCTACAAAGTTCTTCTAATTTCACTCAAGTCCTGCTGCATTTTGGCCAGTGTAAGCCTTCCAAGCATTTTAAGATGTGCCGTTTCCTCTGAGGCCTAGCTGGCTACTCCCTGGAAATTACGCAGAACTAATACCTTCAGAGATACATTTCTGTTTGCGCGCATATTTATATAACTTATCGCCTCTGGAGAGATAATTTTGATTCCCTCCTAGGTTCCACAAAGTCTTTTAATAGAACTCCAAGCAATAAAACCTGAAATTCTAGTATCTCCAGACATGAAAAGTCTCTTTATGTTGCGTTTGGTGTCTCTCCTTTCTTGCGGTGACCTCTGCACGATGGTGTATAAATCTATTATTCCAGTCACTGGGGAATTCTTTTAAAGCTTTCTTTCTCTCTCTTTCTCTCTCTCTCTCTCTCTCTTTTTTGTCAGGAATAAGAGATCGTTCATCTTTAACTAGGCCACATAGAAATTATGATTCCACTGCAGTGTATATTTAATTAGAGTAATCTCACTTGAATTTAATTACCTAATGAATTATTTGTTTAAAAGGTAAAAAGGCTTGTTTGCCAAGTACAGTGCAACACGCTGATAAGAACTTCTATCGTAGGAATGTTATTGTTCAAAAAATATCATTTTATGGTTTTATATATTTTTTAACTCTTTGGTTATCTTAGGCTGCAATCCTATACCCACCTCTCTGGGCCGAAGCACCCATTAAATTTAATGGGCCTTCCTTCTGAGTAGACATAGGTGGAACTGCACTAACTATATACAAACATATAAGATCCACAGTCATTTAGAGCTAAATTATTTCCCCCTTTCCTTTTTTTGTACTTGAGCCATAGCCAATAGAAACACATGATGCTATCTCCCTACCTCAGTTTTTTTAAAAAAAGAACGCAACATGGTGGAAATTGGGTTCTCTTGGAATTAAGACTCTTTGTAAAGGTAAAATGGTAAAAGTAAAGACCCCTGGACGGTTAAGTCCTGTCAAAGGCGACTCTGGGGTTGTGGCGCTCATATGGCTTTCAGGCTGAAGGACCCAGCATTTGTCCACAGACAGCTTTCCGGGTCATGTGGCCAGCATGACTAAACCACTTCTGGCGCAACGGAACACCGTGATGGAAACCGGATCGCATGGAAATGCCGTTTACCTTCCCGCCACAGCAGTACCTATTTATCTACTTGTACTGGTGTGCTTTCGAACTGCTAGGTTGGCAGGAGCTGGGACAGAGCAATGGGAGCTCACACTGTCGCAGGGATTTGAACCGCCAATGTTCTGATCGGCAAGCCCAAGAGGCTCAGTGGTTTAGACCACAGCGCCCCCCACGCCCCCCTTTTTACTCTGTAAAACATTTGTCTTGTATGTTACTGTATGACCACACCATGCCTTTGAAGCACTCTCATTTCACTTCAACAGTCATGGCTTCATCCCTTGGAACTGTACAGAGGTACCTCAGGTTAAGTACTTAATTCATTCCGGAGGTCCATACTTAACCTGAAACTGTTCTTAACCTGAAGCACCACTTTAGCTAATGGGGCCTCCTGCTGCTGCTGCGCCGCAGGAGCACAATTTCTGTTCTCATCTGAAGCAAAGTTCTTAACCTGAGGTACTATTTCTGGGTTAGCGGAGTCTGTAACCTGCAGCGTATGTAACCTGAAGTGTCTGTAACCCGAGGTACCACTGTAGTTTGTTAAGAGTGCTGAGAGCTGTGAAGAGTGCAAGTAGAAAAATAGGTACCGCTCTGGCGGGAAGGTAAACGGCATTTCCGTGCGCTGCTCTGGTTCGCCAGAAGCGGCTTAGTCATGCTGGCCACATGACCCGGAAGCTGTATGCCGGCTCCCTCGGCCAATAAAGCGAGATGAGCAACTCAACCCCAGAGTCGGTCACGACTGGACCTAATGGTCAGGGGTCCCTTTACCTTTAACCCAAAAAACACACAACCTGAAGCGTCTGTAACCCGAGGTATGACTGTATTTTCCAAATGAACATGTTAGGGTGTCAGTTGATCTCTTGTAAGCTTCTTTCTCGAGAAACTGGTCTCAAGCCAAGGTCTTGTGTTTCGTTGGGTTGTCCCACATCACACTGTTGACTATGCTTTATAGAGTGGCAGTGCTAGCCATGAGTCGGTCTTTCTCACTTTCTTTGAAGGCCATAGCAGTAAAAACAAAAGATGACCAGCACCTGACCTTGACCCTTTGTAACACTCTGCCCAGTACTGCTCCTTTTATCTCCAAGACACAAAGCGAATGGTTCTCTGGGCTGCCGTGTTTCCAAGGCACACTTGCAATGGGGCTATTGTGGGTGCAATCCACATCTACTGAAATCAATGGGGACTTTTGCTATTAACTTGGGAGACATGTGCATTTCATTCTCAGTGGCCCTTGACAACTGGCTGATTCTGCTTGACTCAAGCAACACCTGCCGCTTTGTAGTGGACGTATGTATTTTATGTACTTATTTATTGCTTTCTTCCTTAGATCACTTGATAGGGTTCATCTGTTTTCTGAGACTGGGCATAAAACCAGCAAGGAGGACACCTGGCCCGGGTGGGTGGGGGGACTCTTCGAGGGAGATGCAGTAGAAGGGAAAGAGTAAAACACCCCTTCCAGCCACTTAAACCTACCGTACAAATACTCTCGCCAAATACTTTAGCCCGGGGTCAGCAAACCTTTTCAGCAGGGGGCCGATCCACTGTCCCTCAGACCTTGTGGTGGACCGGACTATACATTTTTTTTGGGGGGGGGGAATGAACAAATTCCTATGCCCCACAAATAACCCAGAGATGCATTTTAAATAAAAGGACACATTCTACTCATGTAAAACAGGCTGATTCCCAGACTGTCTGTGGGCCGGATAGAGAAAGCGATTGGGCTGGATCCGGCCCCCGGGCCTTAGTTTGCCTACCCATGCTTTAGCCAATACAGGTTTGGGAAGCTGCGTTGGCCAGGACAATTTGCTCTTAGGTGCAGCATACTTTAGGGTAAAGTAGCTCAGTTGGTACAGTGCGAGACTCTTAATCTCTGGGTCATGGGTTTGATCCCTATATGGGGCAAAAGAGCCCCACATCGCAAAAATTCCTGCATTGCAGGGGGTTGGACTAGATAACCCTTGGGGTCCCTTCAAAAGTCTGATTCTATGAGTACCGTTTAATAATACCATCCCTGCCTATCATGAACAGCAAGGGTGCGAAGAGAAGGTTTCTCATTGGCTACCTCCCATGGATCGATTCCTTCGCACTGCAGACTCAGCAGACCAAGATGCTGCAAGACCTACCTTTGCAAAACGCGCAGTTCAGAAATTCAACCCAGTTCACGTTTGGAGGCAAACGTGCCAAATTTGTGCTTTCCAAAATAGTCCAAGAACCAAAACACAGCCGGTTTCGAAATTTACATGCCTCTGAATTTTGCAATTCTAGTTCTACAGCAAGTAAGAGAAAAAAAATTGCAAATACTAGGCTAAACTGTGCATATAAATGCATATATTAGTGAATGAAACATACCAAAATCAGGGAACTTTCTTTTTGAAAAATATGCAAGTCAGGCAAAACTGCCTACAAAAAGACACATGAAACGTTCACACTAAAATGTTCATACATTTTCATGAGACTATTTTTTTTAAAAAACAACAACCACAAACTGATATGGAAATGTGGGGCGCTGAACATAAGGTTGTAAGAAACTAGAGGGAAACCAAAGCTGATGTATTTCCTCATCCCAAACCACAACTTCGTTTAAACTACAGTGGTGCCCCACAAGACGAATGCCTCGGAAGACGAAAAACTCGCAAGACGAAAGAGTTTTCAGTTTTCTGAGTTGCTTCGCAAGAAGGATTTCCCTATGGGCTTGCTTCGCAAGACGAAATGTCTTGCGCCTTTTAAAAAAAAAACTGCCAATGCATTCCTATGGGAAACCGTCAATACACAGTGGTGCTTCGCAAGACGAAATAACTCGTAGAACGAAAAAACTCGCAGAACGAATTAATTTCGTCTTGCGGGGCACCACTGTAATAAGAATGTCTTCCCTTCAGGGGGCTATGGGAGCAGTTGTCTTGTGAGAAGGGATTCTTAACTAAGAAACCCTTCATACATCTATCATTCCCGGGATTTATTGAAGAGAAGTTTTGGCAGTTCAACTGGGTGGGTTTTTTTCTGGAGGGGGGCATTTGTAGTGTAGGTATGTCATCCGTTTTATTTGTCTTTCTCCTTTTCTTTCTCTGCTTCACTCCCTCTCTTCTCCCCAATTTTCTCTCTTTCTCTTATAAGAAGTATAATAAAAAAAAGGATAGTTGCACTGCTATGTTGATTACAAACCACCAGTAGAACATCTATGGTCCAATGTGACTCACATGGTGGTTTTGCCCCATCAAGTCTGTTGTCCTTCACAATTAACTTGGCCCATATTCTTGTGGGATTCCCCAGTTTCCCTTAGTTAGTTTCGTAAAATTTATATATCGCTTGAGCACCAACACTTTGAATTGTGCTCGGAAACATACCAGGAGCCAATGTAGGTCTTTCAGGACTGGTGTTATCTGGTCTCGGCAGCTGCTCCCAGTCACCAGTCTAGCTGCCGCATTCTGGATTAGTTGTAGTTTCCGAGTCACTGTCAGGAGTGCATGCAGGAGCCGGGCCCTGTGACCAGTAGGGCTTTGCAGGACTGGGGCCTTCCTAAATTTGTTCTGGAAAAGCAAGGCAAGGCCGCATAGATGAAGCTGCTTGGTAACCTGTCTTGTGAGAAGGGATACTCCTGGTGGCTAGAGCCAGGAAGGGATATAAGGTCAGCATTGCCCTTCGGCTCTTTTCCACAGCAACACGTTTCCTGCCTTGCTGCGTTTGACTTCTTGCTTCCTGATCCTTTGACCTCGGCTTCTTGATTCCTTGCTTCTCGACCCTCGGACCCTTGACTTCGTGACTCCCTGCTTCCTGACCCTCGGACCCCTGGCTTCTGGACTCTCGTTCCTGCTCCCACCCCGCCATCTTGCCCCTGGTCCCGACGTCCTCAGCCGGGACTTCGATCGCCCGTAGACCAGACTGTGACAGTCACCTTCAAAGGTAGCCCCACATAGAGCGCATTGCAGTAGTCCAAGTGGGAGATAACTAGAGCATGCACCACTCTGGTGAGACAGCCTGTCAGCAATCGTGCTGCAGCATTCTGCACTAACTGCAGCCTCCAGATCAAGTGCGAGGGAAGCCCCACATAAGAGTGCATTGCAGCAACCCAGCCTTAAAGTAACAAACACTGTGGCAAGTTTGCTTCCTAATCCTCTTCAGTCAAATATAAAGCAGCTTGCCTGGGACTTAATTACATCACAGTGCAGCTGTGCTCCCCTCACATCACCACCACTACTAAAGCTGTTGTAGTTTAAACCAAATGAGCCCTTTCAAATCATAAAGTTAATGTTTCACCATGTGGGGTGTTTTAGTAATTTGCTAGGCAGAGGAGAGGAAATGAGTGATACGAGATGTGTGCTGTCTAAGACATGGGCCTGTTCCAAAGTGGCCCGTTTCCTCCACAGACCATGGAGAAACAGAGATGGAAAAAATTACGTCAGAATGGAAAAGCCAAGTGGAGTTTGCTGGAAAGACCTAGCAGTGAATGAAGGGAGAATCGAGTTTCCTGTTATAAAGACATTGTTTCTGTTATTAAGTCACAAAAAATTGGAATCATATTTAAGCATGCCATTTTCATGTTCCAATGCAGGCCTGAACAACTTTTGATCCACCAAGCCAAGCAAAGTCTGTCAGCCATGTTTTTTCCTTGTTGTATTTAGTTTTGCAGTCCCAAAAGAAAGTTTACTTTCCCCTATGTAATGTCTTTGGGAATCCTGTCATGACAGTGAAGATGTTGATGTTTGTTGTTAAGTTCACTAAATTCCTCAGGACTACTACTCATAGTTAATGGGATGCGGGTGGTGCTGTGGGTTAAACCACAGAGCCTAAGGCTTGCCGATCAGAAGGTCGCTGGTTCGAATCCCCGTGACGGGGTGAGCTCCCGTTGCTCGGTCCCTGCTCCTGCCAACCTAGCAGTTCGAAAGCACGTCAAAGTGCAAGTCGACAAATAGGTACCACTCTGGCGGGAAGGTAAAACGGTGTTTCCGTGCGCTGCTCTGGTTTGCCAGAAGCGGCTTAGTCATGCTTGCCACATGACCCGGAAGCTGTACGCCGGCTCCCTCGGCCAATAAAGCGAGATGAGTGCCGCAACCCCAGAGTCGGTCGCGACTGGACCTAATGGTCAGGGGTCCCTTTACCTTTACCTTTACTACTCATAGTTGATGGTAGGGTGCCTTCAGCTTGCAGAAAGCCAGAAGTTATCCAGGCCAATCCCTGGGATATTCTCTCACAGAAGGGGGGAAAACAAAAAAACAAAACTGGAATCTTTTTCCTTAGGCCTTCTGATTTCCTCAGAGCATATTGCTACCTCAAAATTGCATTATCATCAGTGGCTCATGTTAAAAATACAATTTCCCCGACATGATATGGTGTTATTTATTAAGCCACAGGACAATCTAGGAGTTCACCTTATTTTGAATTGGTTGCTCAGGCTTTAGTCCTAACCCCACTTGCTTGGGAATAAGGTAAAGGTAAAGGTACCCCTGCCCGTACGGGCCAGTCTTGACAGACTCTAGGGTTGTGCGCCCATCTCACTCAAGAGGCCGGGGGCCAGCGCTGTCCGGAGACACTTCCGGGTCATGTGGCCAGCGTGACATCGTTGCTTTGGCGAGCCAGAGCCGCACACGGAAACGCCGTTTACCTTCCCGCTAGTAAGCGGTCCCTGTTTATCTACTTGCACCTGGGAGTGCTTTCAAACTGCTAGGTTGGCAGGTACTGGGACTGAGCAACGGGAGCGCACCCCGCTGCGGGGATTCGAACCGCCGACCTTTCGATCGGGAAGCCCTAGGCGCTGAGGCTTTTTTACCCACAGCGCCACCCGTGTCCCATTAAATTCAATAGGAACTGATGTGGTTGATTTGGTGTGAGAATTTCTCCTGTGAGGTAGAAAGCCCCAATTCTAACTCCAAGGTTTCCAGAAGGACAAAATTAATTTTTAAGTCAAAAGTGGCTAAAGGAAGGGTGAAGGAGATCCAAAAACAGCCCAGTGGGTGGGTAGATGGAAAGGAAGAGGTTGCCTTACTTTGGGTCAGACCCAGGGCCAAACAGGGGTGGAGCAGGAGGGCGTTTGGCCCAGTGGCTCAAGCAAAAGGGCCCCCCTTTTTTAAAATACATAAGTTCTGCAACTTTTTTTTATAGCGCATCAGATCAGTTGTAAGACACTCTTTCAACTTGGAGCTGCGAATGTAAGCAAATAAGAGATGTGATTTGGTAGAAGACAAAGCCTTTTTTTGTTAACTGCTACAGATTTTATCGCCTGCTTAACATCAGCTGTGATATTGCATGAAAGCAAGATTTAACCCTCAAGATTTGCACAGAAAAAGCATTTGTTAAATAAAAAATATTCAAATTATGCTCCACTCATCTTTTGTCTGTGTGCGTGCGCGCGCCTGATTTTATTATCACGTTACATCTTTTTCCCATGGCTGCGTTTATTATGGTTTGGGGTTTCAAAAGCCAGAAGTGGCTTAGCCATGCCCAGGCACCTGAGAGGGCCTGGTCACACCCCAAACCCACTGGTTCATCTGCTTCAATATTATCTCCACTGACTGGCTGTGGATAGGCAGGGTTTCCAACAGGGAATCTTTCCCAGCCCTAATTGGAAATACTGGGGACCGAACCTCTGACCTTCAGCATGGAAGGCAGATGTTCTACCACTGAGCTACAGAGAGAGTGGGGCTGGCCTGGAGTTTCCTGAACTCCACACTACATTCTTTTGCAGGTCCATTACGAGAAATACAACTGAGAGGTCATCCACTCACTTGTTTGTGCCACGATTTCTAGGCACAAGTCTGTATTTTGTAGGCATGGGTCCAAACAGAATTTCATTCCCCCTTTTTGGTCCCACTGTTTCCCCCAGGAAAACCCACTGTTTACCACTGAATCAGAACAAACAGCTATTGGACTTTCATCAGATTCATATACCGTATTTTTTGCTCTATAAGACTCACTTTTCCCCTCTGGGTTAGCGGAGTCTGTAACCTGAAGCTTATGTAACCTGAAGCGTATGTAACCCGAGGTACCACTTTACTCCAACTTCTGGGTGGTTGAAAGTCTACCAGATGCAGGAGACAGAGAGCACACCCAGAAGCTAAAAGTACAGTTGTCAGTAACAATGGACCCAGGTTCACATGTGAAGAGTTCAGGGTAGTTGCACAGCGTTAGGGAATTTGATCAGTTTACCTACTCCAGAGCATATCTACAGAGCAGTGGAACCTGTTGTTAAAACAACAAAGCTGTAACCTCAGAATTTGACCCCTGGCCCATAAAAAATACCCCATCAAAGGGTCAAGTCCAGCACAGGCACTAATGGAGCACAGAACCAAAACTCCAATGTGAGATCTTCTAGTACTTGCACTAGTAGGAAATCACAGAGATAAGATGGTATGGGGCAGCTAAACTGGTGACTGGGGGCGGCCGCCGAGACCACATAACACCGGTCTTGAAAGACCTACATTGGCTCCCAGTACGTTTCTGAGCACAATTCAAAGTGCTGGTGTTGACCTTTAAAGCCCTAAACGGCCTTGGCCCAGTATACCTGAAGGAGCGTCTCCACCCCCATCGTTCTGCCCGGACGCTAAGGTCCAGCGCCGAGGGCCTTCTGGCGGTTCCCTCATTGCGAGAAGCAAAGCTACAGGGAACCAGGCAGAGGGCCTTCTCGGTAGTGGCACCCACCCTGTGGAACACCCTCCCACCAGATGTCAAAGAGAACAACAACTACCAGACTTTTAGAAGACATCTGAAGGCAGCCCTGTTTAGAGAAGCGTTTAATGTTTGACAAACTATTGTATTTTAATATTTTGTTGGAAGCTACCCAGAGTGGCTGGGGAAACCACTCTGACATAACTACCTGACATTCAGAAGACATCTTAAGGCAGCCCTGTTCAGGGAAGTTTTTAATCTGTGATATTTTAGTGTATTTTTGGTTTCTATGGAAGCCGCCCAGAGTGGCTGGGGAAACCCAGCCAGATGGGCGGGGTACAAATAATAAATTATTATTATTATTATTATTATTATTATTATTATTATTATTCCTTCATATGAGCTTACCCATGTGCCATGGCCTTCAGAGGAGGCCAGGATTCACGCCCCACCTCCAACAGAAGTGTATTGGGTGCAAGGCTGGCCCACCCATGAGGCAAGGTGAGATGTTTAACCCCTACCCCCACTGCTTTTGCTTGAAGCACTCTGCTCTAATGGCCACCACCAGGCTGAAGTTATGCAAGTCTGTGATCCTCCTTGGGCTCCATGGAGAAAGAAAGGTGGGATATAAAGGTAAGGAGATAACTGCATCTTGTTATTGTGATAGGTTCAATTATGCTCACACGCATAAGCATCAGAGGGAGAGTGTGCATGCACACATGTATTGGTTTATAGAGAAACAATCTAAATCCAAGTGTTTTTCCTTAACTGGATTAAGGATCCCATGCTCACATTTCCAAAGCCCTCTGGGCATCGGCAAGAGTAGCACCCTTTATAAAAATCTACATCAGCCTAAACAGGAGCTATATTGTTACTTGCGTCGACTAAACCCTAATTATAGGGTGGGAAAGAATGATTCGTAATTGAAATAATTAGCCGGAAATGTTACTATTTAAATAACAAAATTTGCTGCATTTTCTTTTATTCTGTTTTGACATCTCAGTCATCATCTTTGCACATTTGCAAGAGGTGGAAGAGAGTCGTGAGAGGAGCAAACCCCCCCCCTCCGCCTCTACACACACACACACACACACACACACACACACACTTGTGTTTCAAAAATGCTTTTGTTTGTCTCCGGTTTTCAATAGGAACCCAAAACATAGTTAATCTGATCAAGGGGGGGATCAATAGAAAAAGTGAGTGAAGATTCACATTTCTTTGAAGCCAGTAAAAGCAAAGGACTAATCCTCCTAAACAATGAGGCCCTTTAAAGCAGAGTCTTCAACACTGAAAGGCATTGTGAAGTAGGATTTGCAATGTTTTGGTTTTAATTTCAACTGTACAAGCAGGTGTAGTAATGGGAGGTGAATCACTCATTACACTTTTGTTACTTAACATAACAACAAAATAAACAGATTTCTTTTTTCTTTTTCTTTTTTAAAACCAGCTTTTCTTTTTTTTTAACAGAGAAGCAGAGTCATGGCTGTCTCTGTTTATTCATATTTCACATCTCTTATATATGCTTGGCTCCATCCACTTTCTGTTGAGATACGAGGCTGAATTTCTGAGTTTTAAAGGTGCTGTTCAGCTCCGTACAAAGCAGACACTTGAACTGGGTGTGGAGAGAGTTTGAGTTGTTGCAAGGTGTGTCTATTACTTAGGAGCTTATCTGCTGCCCTTTTAAAACAAATGTTTTCTCAAGAGAAGCTTACAATTAAAACCAATCACTAAAAGCAATTAAACTTAGTACGGCTGTGTTAATCAACTTACAATCAGACCAATAAAAAAATTTTACAATTTATATTTGTATCGAGTGCATTTTTTTGTTCTATGCTAATATTTGCAATATATAGAAAATCCAATCCAATATCTTTTTTAAAAAATACAATTTTTTAAAAAAGAGAGCGATGGCAGAATTTTGAAGTGCCACCTCTCTCCATTTTAAATTGTGTTATTTAGCTTATCATTTCAAAATTTAGTTGTCAAAGGTCTTCAAAGTCTGCTTCAAAGCAAACAGGGATGGAGCAAGACATTATTTCTTTGGGAGTTGTTGTTGTTGTTTAGTCATTTAGTCGTGTCCGACTCTTCAAGACCCCATGGACCAGAGCACGCCAGGCACTCCTGTCTTCCACTGCCTCCCGCAGTTTGGTCACACTCATGCTGGTAGCTTCGAGAGCACTGTCCAACCATCTCGTCCTCCGTCGTCCCCTTCTCCTTGTGCCCTCCATCTTTCCCAACACCAGGGTCTTTTCCAGGGAGTCTTCTCTTCTCATGAGGTGGCCAAAGTATTGGAGTCTCAGCTTCACGATCTGTCCTTCCAGTGAGGACAAAGGGCTGATTTCCTTAAGAATGGATAGGTTCAATCTTCTTGCAGTCCTTGGGACTCTCAAGAGTTTCCTCCAGCACCATAATTCAAAAGCATCAATTCTTCGGTGATCAGCCTGACTTTAAAGACCTTTGACATCTATACACACACAGACACAGACACACACACACACACACACACACACATATATAGTCACCACTGATCTTAAGGATGAGCAGGGCCTCTTTGGCCCATCTTAAGGCTTGAGCAGGCTCATGAGGGTGAAGGCACTCCATCAAGTAACTTCATCCCAGATTGTTCAAATGTCTCAAAAACTTTATGCCGGCATTTTAAATTGAGCCTCAAAGTGAACCAGTTCCCAGTAGTTGGCATCCATCTGTCTCAGGACACAATGGAAGAATGTGCCTTCAGGGGGAAAAGTCAAACTGCTGAAGAGTTACAGTGCCTGCTGTGGCTGTAGAGACTGATACATGTTTCATTGCAGGTGGGACAGATGAAGGCACCTGGTTTTGCTGCTACAAGTGCACTATGATGTTTCTTCTTTCTGTGCTTCTCCCAGGGGTCATTCTTCCTCTGGTCACTGATATGGGTACATGACCTGACTATCTCCAAATACTGTGATCATCTGCAAGGGATTTCCATACAACAGGGTTGAAGTTGCCATCCTTCATGTCATGTTTGCAACCTAAAGCTGGTCTGCCAACAGGCCAAGTGTGTGAAGCCAGCTCCCTAATAGAAGATCCTGTCATCTTCTGCTCTGTGTACATGCAGTAGAAGAATGCAATCAGGGATTTGTACAAATCACAAATTTCTTGGTGTGCTCAAGTCATTAGGGAAGGCTCTGCTCTGGGTACCACTGCCTTCAAAGGGTAGGCGGTTGACCATGAAATGGCAGAGCCTTCTTAACTTTGGCACCTTCCTACTGGCCCTTCCTAAATAAAACCGCTTGGCTCACTCAATACTTTCTTGGGTTTAGGAGTTAGCCTTTCATTATTCAAAAAGCATTCTAGAAGCATATTCTGGTTTTAAAAACTGGTTGTATTAGCGTGATCATTCACACAAATTTTGTGTGTGTGTGTGACACAACCATGTGTATCCGATCAGGACTATAAAGTAGGCTCGAAATTTAAAATAAACGTTTGTTTATCTCTGTTTTGATCACGGTAAGCTGTTAATTGGTGATGAGGGTTGTGAGCCAGACATGTGCAACTTGTGACCCACAAAGAAATCTCAGCTCAACAGATGTGGGCAAATTCTGGCTGGTGCTAGACAACTTGTTTTTGCAGCCCAGCAAAACGTGGTTTCTTCAACTTCTGATGGTTTGTCTTTAGCTTGGTAGTAGAATGCATATTGTACTGGCTTGCTTTGAGCAGCACACAGAAACACACAAGATCCTGGCAAAGTTAAGCACTTTAAGCTCTGTTTATTCTAATGGAGAAATTAAGCAAGCGCTTAGTTATCTCCCCCTGAAATCAATAAGGCTTAAAGTGCTTACTACTGGCTAGACTGTGCTATATATTTTCAGGATGACCAAGAATTTTTAATAACAGAGCAATACCATACTGTCAAGTCTGTACATTGATATCTCTTCACTATCTGCTGGTAATAATAATAATAATAATAATAATAATAATAGATGAGAAAACAAGACTAACATTAGTAAGGTAAAATCTATAGCAGCCCAAAGCCCTTGAACACCATGTTTTTGAGATACGAGCAGGTTATAGATCTTGGGGATCTTGCAAAGAATTAAATAAACATATTGACCACTCAACGCAAGGAATGTATAGACAAGCACTCAATACCCACAAATTACTAAATAGTTGTTGGACACAGGGAATTCTATTGATTTCTGAAGTGTGCACTAATGGCTAGTTTACTTGTTTGACTGAAGCAATAGCTGAGAATTAGGAAAGAATGTCTCACAACATCTGGCAATGTAATGTGAATCAAATGTCTTTCAGCATGAGCGCTGATTTAAACCAGTTATTACTTCACCAGACAAATAGCTGTGAGCTCATTGTGCCAAAGGAAAAAGGAAATCTCCCAAAATAGGATTCCCTACATTTCAGCATAAAACAATGAGGGTGGAACTAGTTGTCACAAAACAAAAAACAAAACGGGCCACAACTGAAAACAGCACCCTAAAATCTACTTCCCCTTTCTCTCACCAATACTGTGTCATAGTGAAACTTTGACATGATGTCATCATGATGTCATGTGTTTTACTGCCCCACTAGATGGCAGCCAATGGAGCAGAGGTGCCGGAGGTGCAATGTGATGATGTCACAACATGAGTTTCTTGCTACTTCTTAGAGAGGATGGGGTGCTAGACATGGGAACACTTTTCTTGATGACAGTCCCATAATGCTTACTTGGGCCCCAAGA
This sequence comes from Podarcis tiliguerta, assembly GCF_965153285.1. Classification (NCBI taxonomy): domain Eukaryota; kingdom Metazoa; phylum Chordata; class Lepidosauria; order Squamata; family Lacertidae; genus Podarcis; species Podarcis tiliguerta. The sequence continues at coordinate 80,165,112 of NC_139540.1, read as the reverse complement.
AGCAGGGCTTCCAATCAGGCATCAGAGAATGTATTGGAGATCCCAGCTTCCTAAATTTAGGGAGAAAAGGGCTTATACAATGCAAATGCCATACAAATGAAGAACAGCTCCAGCTGTTGCTTTGGTAGCAAATGTAACATAAAGAAAATCAAAATCCCGATGAAAATTCCAAGGACTTTAAATCACAAGCGTCTCAAAGGAGCACAAGGGAAATGGATTGTTTATTCTGCATCTGCTTTCAATTCAGTTAAAAAACAACCACAGACAATAATACTCATAAAAATCATTTGATATTGTAGAATAATATTTATTTGTGGGCCCTAGAACACAAATCATTCTGGATCTTTAAACTTCTAATTGCCTCCACACTTGCTTGCAAGTGCTTTGATCTCAATTAATCCAGTTCCATTTCTAATGAAACTGATGTAAATCTAGACGGATGGCATGGTAGGTGATGAAGGGATTACACCAGTGTAAACCTAGCATGAGAAGCTAATGAGACTCTGAAACTGTAAACAGATACGATTCTTTGCAAGGTTCTGAAGGGCTGTGAAAACAATTAACCGTAAGAAGAAAACAGTCGTTTCCAGCTATTCTCAGCCCACCCAACACACACACACTTCAGATTAACTCCAGGAGTGCTATATCTTTGCTTTTCATCTCACCAAGCTTTATAAGGTTGGGAGAAGTCATAACAGGGAGACAGTTTAACCAAAGCGGTCATTGCGATGTAGCCTAGGGCTCATTTGCAGGGATGCCCATATGTCCTAATTAGAAGAGATCAAATTGCCTCGGAGAAAATTGAAAAATAAATATGACCTCCCTTGTCTTCCTTTAATTTATCTTGATATGAAGCCACTCAGTATCGCAGGAAACCAAAGCAGAGTTCCGCCGTGCAGCTTGTAAAACTAAACGGCAGTACAGAAATGTGATTGCTGTTCTACAAGCAACAGCATCAATTGCAAGCTTGTGAAGCAGATACTAAGGTAGGTGTGGAGAATCTTTGGCTCTCCTGATGTTGCTGAACCACAGTTCTCCTCATCCCAGCCATTGGCCATTCCTGCAGGGCCTCATTGGAGCTGTAGTTCTGGAGGACCAAAGATTCCTCTCTCCTGACCTGAGGGCTTGATCACACATGTACGTCCTTTACTTGATTTTTCTACACTTGGCTGCTGTACATTTAAAAACCGGCTACACTGAAACATTTAGGAGGTATGAAATGAAAGCTCTACCTGCAGTATAAAATCCTGAAATTCCATTCGAACCATGTGCTAGTAATCACACTCCTGTCTTAGCAGCATCTACACTGGCTTGGTCATGTACACTTGAAGGCAGTGGAAGCCATAGCAGAACCTTCTCCAATGAGTTGAGCTCACCAAGAGATTTGTAATTTGTTCAAATCCCTACTTACATTCTTCGACTGCATGCCCACACAAAGGAAGATGGCAGGATCCTCAAGGACATGCTCTATCGGGAGTTGGCTTCAGGAGCCAGGACCATTGGTAAACCAACTCCTTGTCTGCAAACATAACATGAAGGTCATGAACAGAAACAACATGGAGCACCTGTAGCAGCAAAACTGGATGCCTTCATCTGCCCCAGCTGTAACAAAACATGCCTCTCCTGTATCAGTCTCTACAGCCACAACAGGCGCTGTAACTCCAACGGTTTGACTTCCCCCCTAAGGCCTACTTTTCCATTGCCTCCCAAGACAGATGGATGCCAACACAAATATTATTGTTGCTGTTTCTTTCTTTATATGGCCGGGTCTTCTAAGCCCTCGATGTTTCTCCTTATATCCCTGCTGCTGAGATAGAGGTGGGGACCAAGGCTCATCCATCCCACTGGTGGCACAAAGAACATTATTTTTCCAATGGCAGAGCAGCCTTCCATTATTTACCGGAGGCTTCTGTTGTCAGCAGGCAATCATTATATCCACGGTAATTATTTTGTAGTGATTTAGTTCCACTGCTTCATGTGATGTTGATTTTATTAGCCCCCTCATCTTTTCAGCATGCTATACCAAAGGTTAAATATTGGGATATATATAGAAGCCGCTGCCTAGCAATCCATCACATTGGAGCTTCACATTCTAGTATGACTGTGGCATGATCTATACATGCAGCAGAAAGAGAAGAAGAACAAAACTGCAGGTGGGTTTTTATTATTGCTGCTGTTGCAATTTTTTTTTAAAAAAATATCTTTTTATTGGTTTTTACACATATTTTCCAGCATATCATCCTTTTAAACATCATTTCAAAATCTTTGGCTATCACAGCCTAAGACTTCCTCCAACCTCAACTGATGGTTTTCTAAAATCCTTCCTAATTATGCATTTTGTTACTACAATTATTGCTATAACTGTAGTAACTTAATACCTATTCTTAACTCTTTTCACCATAATTTATATATTACTCCTTACAAAACTTCTTTTAACCCTACAAGCGATGTCAATTGGTTACAGTTGCTTTCCAAATACGTCGAAAGCGTCTTCTATTCCTTTAAGAAAGTCTGGTCCTGCTGCTTCCGAATTTTCCCCGTTAATCTCGCCATCTCAGCATAGTTCATCAATTTCTCTTGCCACTCGCTGCTGTTGCAATTTTTGCATGTGTCTATGTGCCACAGTCATGATCTCTACAATAGGGCTAAATGCCTGCCTTTGGCTCAGTCGCTGGCAATAGCTATAAGTACCTTGTAGGAGTGATGTCCCTCTTCCCCTTTCTGAAGGCAGCTCCAAGTTTTCAGGAATCATATACAGTAATAATAATAATAATAATAATAATAATAATAATAATAATAATAAATTTATTATTTCTACCCCACCCATCTGGCTGGGTTTCCCCAGCCACTCTGGGTGGCTTCCAACAAAATATTAAAATACAATAGTCTGTCAAACATTAAACGCTTCTCTAAACAGGGCTGCCTTCAGAGGTCTTCTAAAAGTCTGGTAGTTGTTGTTCTCTTTGACATCTGGTGGGAGGGCGTTCCACAGGGAGGGTGCCACTACCGAGAAGGCCCTCTGCCTGGTTCCCTGTAACTTGGCTTCTCGCAGTGAGGGAACTGCCAGAAGGCCCTCGGTGCTGGACCTCAGTGTCTGGGCTGAATGATGGGGGTGGAGATGCTTCTTCAGGTATACTGGGCCAAGGCCATTTAGGGCTTTAAAGGTCAGCACCAACACTTTGAATTGTGCCCGGAAATGTACTGGGAGTCAATGTAGGTATTTCAAGACCGGTGTCATCTGGTCTCGGTGGCCCGAGGGAAGGGAGCCCGAGGGTCATCTAGTCCAACCACCTGCAATGCAGGAATCTCAACAGGCTGTCCCCCATCCAATTTGAAACCATACCAGATCCTGCTTAGCTTTGTAAATGTTCTAGCTGGTTTATTTCTGCACACTCCTCTTCATCTCAAACCAGGAGCCTGATTCAAGAGGAAGGAGGCAGAAAGGACACAGTGTGGACTGCACAGTTGCGTGCGTAGGTCCCCAAGCCACCCCTCAAAATAATTCACAAATCACACGTAATTTTAGTTTAAGGTTTTTGGCACTATTTTGGCCACAACTTTATTAAAATACAAAATCTGTGAGTGGTTGCTTAGACATTGGTTGTGGCTATCTTTCCCCCTGCCTGGGACAGAACTGACTTTCCGAACTCCCTCGGAAGCCAGTCAAGGGAAAACAATGTTGGGGATCAGTTGAGCTGAGCGACAGTCCCTCACCGCTCACCCAACCAGCTCCCCAAGGCTTGCCGGCCCTGGTCCCATTTCAGGGATTGGACGAAATCATGGCAAGCCCCAGGATTCCTTTAACGGAATTCCCTTCCACACCACCATTGGAGGGGCAGGCCCAGCCTATCCTGACCCCTCCTCCACCAATTTTTATAACCAATGCCTAACCACAACCTTACAAGTTGTGACGAATTGCTAAGTAGTAGGCAAAAACCAAATGGCACCAGCCAATCAGCCAAATGGCAAAATTCCTACTAGGCCCCTGCCCTGACGGCAGACGACCCCATGACAGGCATAGCAAGGTCAACCGGAACACAGGGCGGGCAGGTGATCCGATGCACTCTGCAAAAGAGAAAGCAGAAGCAGTGTGCCCCAATATTTAAAGCCTATGGTCCCACCCACCCAATTTGCTACATGAAATTTGCCCCAGTAACCCGGTCAGCCAATCGTTGCACCAGGCAATAACTATTAACCTGCCTGGCAACAGAGGGCTGGCTTGGCGGCCCACACCGCAACACGTGCTCTCATTTTAGGGAGAACACACTTTGCATGAATTGTGCCCTTTAGGGGTCCCTAGAATAGATTGAGTCTATGTGCCCTTGTGTGTGCATGCACACACACAGAGATAATTAGTGGCGTAGCGTGAGGGGTGCAGGGGGGGCCGGCCGCACCGGGCGCAACATCTGGGGTTAGGGTTAGGGGGCGCAAATCCACGGGTTAGGGGGCGCAAATTACTTGCCTTGCCCCAGGTGCTGACAACCCATGCTACGCCACTGCAGATAATGATGTGCATTTTGGCTCTAAGTTGAAATAAACGAAGCAAGTAAATATTGTGGCGATATTACCCACCCAGCCTAATAAGCTTTTGCATTGTATTCACACACAGCCCTCTCCCCTTTCCTTTATGCTCCCTACTGAAACATTTCCTCTGGAAATGCAAAAGAACAATGGATTCTTGACTTGCTATGCTCTCTGTTGTGGAGGCAGAAATAAACCAGGAGTGCTCACCATGGGGGCATCAAACGCAGGCGCTGCACAGCCCCTGTCCCCATCATGTTTCAAATTCATAATGTATTTGCCGGCAGGGAAAGATCTCATTTGCCCAGGTATGTCTAACTCTTAAGGCAAAAAGTCTAGTCCCCCTCTAAATTGTGCCTTCCTAACGCTTGATCTCCTCCTCAGTCTTCTTCCCTCTTCACTTATCCGAGTTAAAATGTATTTTGTGACAGAAAGGCAATAACAGACAACTGTCTTTCTGTAAAATGTAGCGAGGTTATTCAGTACAAATGGAGCGAACCTCGTTTTTTTCATTTCAGATCAAAGTAGGAATCTTTTGAAGTTTAGCTATTTGATAAAAAAAAGGCTTTATAACAAGTAGATATAGAAGTTAATAGGACATAGAGATATTTTATTAAACTGCAAACCATTATTAATATTGCAGTTCTAACTTGAAAGAAATATGTGAAATGACACCGGAAATTAATTAGATTATTTCATCATTCTTTTACATTATAAACTTTGATACAGTTGCATAGATATATAGGTACATTGATAAAGAGGCACAAAGACAAACAGAATTTTAATGAGTGGGGAGCTTTTATCTACTATCACTTTGTGACTTAATTTTTTCTGTTTATACTGCCTATTGATTCCAGTTGAAACCTGCTGTTTTAATGTTGTTATTGATATTCTCCCTGGGTTTTCTTCTAATTCTGGCATTGATATTACCTTGATCGGATTTAGTTTATTTGAATTGCCTGTAGGTTTCAGTCTCCGGAGTTTTCCCCTGCTTATAGACATGCAAAGATAAAACCTCTCTTTTTATCTGAAAATCCTTGAGAGACTCTGAAAGATACAGCCATTTTCTGAGAACATTAAAAAAGCAAGAGACAACAATCAAAAGGAATATACTTCTCACCCAGTCCTATTCAAGACATCATTTTTATATACCGTGCACATTCTTTGACACACACACACACACACACACACACACAGAGAGAGACTTCTAATCCAGTCAGTACACTGAGGAAATGTGTGTGGAGAAATTGTTTTGTCATGAAGTCACAAGCACTGCGAGTGCCATGTCATGGACTTTAATTTCAACATAAGCCTGAGCTCCTCACTAATTTGGCCAGGGAAGCTGTAGAGCACATAACATCCAATATACTGTACACTCCTATTAAATCATGTGAGTGGTTGCTTAGGCATTGGTTCCAGACTACCTGAACCTGTTCAGGGAAGTTTTTAATGTGTGACATCTTAGTGTATTTTTGGTCTTTGTGGAAGCCGCCCAGAGTGGCTGGGGAAACCCAGCCAGATGGGTGGGGTACAAATAAAAAATTATTATTATTATTGTTGTTGTTGTTGTTGTTGTTGTTGTTGTTGTTGTTGTTGTGTCCTCCTTCTTCTTCTTTGCTTGTGCTGTCGAAAAGCAAACAGCGTATTTGCTACAGCATGGATCGCCAGCCTTTCTGGGCATATTTGGAATTTTATAAGAATGTCATAGGTTGCTTCCCTCCCCTGGGTTGCGTGTGAAGACCTCCAAAACCACCTCCAAATAGATTTCTCTTTTTATCTGAAAATCCTTGAGAGACTCTGAAAGATACAGCCATTTTCTGAGAACATTAAAAAAGCAAGAGACAACAATCAAAAGGAATATACTTCTCACCCAGTCCTATTCAAGACATCATTTTTATATACCGTGCACATTCTTTGACACACACACACACACACACACACACACAGAGAGAGACTTCTAATCCAGTCAGTACACAGAGGAAATGTGTGTGGAGAAATTGTTTTGTCATGAAGTCACAAGCACTGCGAGTGCCATGTCATGGACTTTAATTTCAACATAAGCCTGAGCTCCTCACTAATTTGGCCAGGGAAGCTGTAGAGCACATAACATCCAATATACTGTACACTCCTATTAAATCATGTGAGTGGTTGCTTAGGCATTGGTTCCAGACTACCTGAACCTGTTCAGGGAAGTTTTTAATGTGTGACATCTTAGTGTATTTTTGGTCTTTGTGGAAGCCGCCCAGAGTGGCTGGGGAAACCCAGCCAGATGGGTGGGGTACAAATAAAAAATTATTATTATTATTGTTGTTGTTGTTGTTGTTGTTGTTGTTGTTGTTGTTGTTGTTGTGTCCTCCTTCTTCTTCTTTGCTTGTGCTGTCGAAAAGCAAACAGCGTATTTGCTACAGCATGGATCGCCAGCCTTTCTGGGCATATTTGGAATTTTATAAGAATGTCATAGGTTGCTTCCCTCCCCTGGGTTGCGTGTGAAGACCTCCAAAACCACCTCCAAATAAATTTAACAATAGATTTAAATAGATTTTCGTTTAAGGTTTTTGACATTAAATTTTGGGCACAACTTTATTGATTACAGCATGTCAGTGGTTGCTTAGGCATTGGTTCCAGACTACCTGAATCTGCACGGTGGCAGGAACAGGACTGACACTGGGCACCACCATAAGGTAAGGGAAAGCATCCTGGGGGAGCGAGAACTCCTTCGATCTCACAGCTCACCCCAGATGCTCCCAGGGGCTCTGGCGTGGCCCTAGCCCCCTGACAGGGCTCAGACAAAAGCAAGGCAAGCCCCTGAATTGCTTTAACGGAATTCCCTAGCAGCAGCAATGGAGGGGCAGGCACAGCCAACCACGTCCGCTCCCAAAACACTGAACCAAATGCCTAACCGCCAACCTTACAAAGTTGTGACAATTTGTTACATTGTAGCCAAAAACCAAGTGGCACCAGCCAATCAGCCAAACGGCAAAATTCCTACTGGGCCCCTGCCCAAAACAGACGACCCCTAGACAGGCATAGCAAGGCCAAAGAACAACCCTAAATATAGGGAGAGGAGGGCAGGTGATCCGCTGTACGTGGCAAGAAAGTGAAACTCTCCAGCAATGTGCAGCAGCTATAAGTAGCCCCTCAGCAGCCAACAGCCAACCCAACTGACCAAATTTCTGCCCCAGTTAACAGAGGGGCAACCAATGGGGTGTTGTGGCCATGCAAACGGTCCCGCCCCACAACAGGGAGGCAGTTTCTGGTGATCTCACCGCAACAGGTGCCCTTCATGATGGAGGACCCAACTTGCTTCTCATCTTCCGCAAAGAAAACACCCATATATATTTGCTTTTTCTCAGTAAAAGCCAGATCCAGCAGGAACAAAACAAACGCTCCTGATTTTGCAACATGGGCCCCTCAAAATATTACCACCACATTAAATTTCACAGTGGTAAATAGTAAAAATCACAAACCTGATGCTTACCTAAGCTGCAAAAATATTGATCCAAGCTATGGAGGCTCAGGAACAATAAGAAGACCATCAAGAAGTCAGAGAGATGGTGTTTGATGGACATGTCTTGTAAAAATGATGAGGATCCATAAAGATCTGTGCCTCAGATATGTTTTTAAGTTGGGAAATGAGACATAATTAGTTAACTTTTTTTTTTACATCGTTTTGATGCTTCCTTTACATTGACGTTAATGAAAATTGTGTCAAACAGAGACTGTGATATGAATGACCGAATTTGGCAGAAACTAAACTGCAGTAGAACGGAAACGGCGCTGACTGTGATGAATGCAAGTTGGAATTGAAATGGCTACCTTTATGCATCTCTGCTCATGACTAGGAATGAGGGAGGAATTGGAGTCAGTTTGCATTGAAAGGTGAGCCTACTGAAGTCACACTCTTGGAAACAACGCGGGAACTGAAAAACAGCCCTCCTTCCAATCTTTTCAAACCTCTCCAATGCAATGAAGTTCTCCAGCCAAGTAATTTGTACAAAAATGTATATATTAGGGGAAAGTGTTCATAAAATGCACAAATTGGGAGTGGGGGGGATGAAGAAAAATGCATTATATTGGGGAATCTGGATGGCTTCTCTCAATCAGGGACGTCCCTGAAAAATAGAGACATTTAGAGGGTCTGGTATACGTTCAGGTCTTGAAAACTTCTTCAGGCTTAGAAGGGAGCAGGAATTTGTAACAGTGACTCATACAATTGGCAGGGAATATGAAGCTTCAGTTTGGCTAAGTCTGCTAAGCTCCATTAACGTGTGACCCTAAAATTTTGGATCTCCCCCACACTGATGCCACAGTTTAGTGCTAGTTTTGTGCCATTTTGTGCCATGATTGCCATGTTTTGGGCCACCCCCCCCCAAATGAGTAATTGACAAGTAAATCGGGGTCATTGGGGTGTACATATGGCCCCCAGTTTGAGTGTCAGTTTGGAGGGTGGCACAGAAAACAGAGTTTGCAGCACAAAATAGCACAAAACTAGATACAACTTTGGCACCAGTTTGGAATCAATTGGACAAGGTTAGGGATTTATTTATTTATTGTTTTCATTTATGACAAAAAACACTTCAAACAGAATCATCTTTACATATCATATTTTGATTTTCCTCTTTCTGTGGTTCCTTATATTTACTCTATTTTCCTGCAGATCCCAATCTAAATCTATTTTTTTTTTATTTCCATCCATATCATACATGTATTCGATACCACACATTTTTACATTAATCCTGCTAGAGAGGATTAATGTGAGAGAGCCAGTGTGGTGTAGTGGTTAAGAGCGGTAGTCTCGTAATCTGGGGAACCGGGTTCGCTTCCCCGCTCCTCCACTTGCAGCTGCTGGGTGACCTTGGGCTAGTCACACTTCTCTGAAGTCTCTCAGCCCCACTCACCTCACAGAGTGTTTGTTGTGGGGGAGGAAGGGAAAGGAGATTGTTAGCCGCTTTGAGACTCCTTCGGGTAGTGATAAAGCGGGATATCAAATCCAAACTCTTCTTCTTCTTCTTCTTCTGCTAATGTCTTAATTTGTTTATGATGAGTTTGTAAATACTCAATAAATGATTTCCATTCTCCCTTAAAGACTTTGTTATCTTGATTTCTTAGTCATCCAGTAAGTTTTGCCGTTTCTGCATTTTCCGTTAGTTTCTGTAGCCATTCTTCTTTCGACAGGCCATCTTCTCCCCTTCCATCTTTGGGCAAATACCATTCTTGCAGTGGTGGTTGCATAGATAAATACATTTTTATATTGTTTAGGTTACTCCAGTCCCAAAATTCCTAAAAGAAAAGCTTCTGGGTTTGTTTGTTTTTACAAAAGTTGACAAGGTTAGAGTTTTCGTCATTTATTGTGGACCCAATTTGAGCGGCAATTACTCAGTTTGGGGGGTAGCACAAAACGTGGTGTTTGCAGCACAAAATGGCACAAAACTCGTGCTAACTTTTGGCACCTGTTTACTGTCAATTGGACAAAGTTGGATTTTAGGCATTAACCCGTCACCCCAATTTGCTGTGCCAATTACTTTGTTTGGGCGGGGGTGGCACAAAATTTGTTCACGGCACAAATTGGCACATGACTAGCACTAAACTTCTGTCAAAATAAGATTGGGAGTCACATACCGGCGATTGATTGACTGAGAAGATGAGGACAGTTAATCAGAATTAGGAAATTGGAAACCAACAAGCAAGAAAGCAGAAAATAAATAAAAGGCATTATAAATAAAAGACATGAGGAGTCCCCCCCCCCTTTGAAATTATTTGAATCTGGAATATATAATTGGTAATATTGTATATGATTTGATATGATTTGTTAATAATTGGAAGATTTTATTGGAAAATGAATAAAAACATTTTTTTAAAAAGACTTAGCACTAAACTTTGACATCAGTTTGGGGGTATCTGGAATTTTGGGATCACACAATAATGGAGCTGGCCAGCTTAAATATGAAGAGCCGTCCTTCTGCTTTTGCCTGACCAACTATTGTACATTCTCCCTGCTATTCTTTCAGCTGTCAACTTCTCTACACCATTGAAATCTAGACTACAGGAGTATATAACACCAGTGCAGATATGAAGAATGTATAAAACCGGTTCAAATATATGTTGGAAATGTAAGGAAAAAGAAGGGACTTTTTACCATAGGTGGTGGGATTGTATTAAAATTAAAAAATTCTGGGCAATGATATACAATGAGTTAGAGAAAATGTTCCAATTAACATTTGTAAAAAAAGCCTGAAGCATTTTTGTTAGGGATTGTAGGAAAAAACCTGCCAAGGAAATTGAAGAACATTTTCATGTATGTGACAATGGTGGCAAGAGTCTTAATAGCACAAGGATGGAAGAATGAAGAAATCCCGACCAAAGAACTGTGGCAAGAGAAACTGATGGACTATGTGGAATTGGCGAAACTGACACACAAACTGTGTGATAAGGACAACTGTGACTTCAAAGAAGAATGGGAACCTTTTACAAAGTACTTAAAGAAACAACAAAATGAACTGGACTCCTCAGAGGTTTTGAATAAACATACACAAATTTATTATTGGTAACATATAGATAGATAAATTAAGGAGCTTTACAATTTTATAATATGCAGAGAATAACATGTGCTGAAAAACCAGAGAGAGGAACAGAGGGCAGTCTGTCTGGGGAGTGGGTTTCTTTTTTTGGGGGGGAGGGGAAAATAGGGGGTGGGAAATGAGGATGATATGTTTTTGATAAATTGTTATGTTGAAATTCCTAATAAAATATTTTTAGAAAGGTAAAAGAAATCTAGAGTACAGGTACATACGGCCCTAAGATTCATCCCCAATTTCTTGTCTTCCAATATCTGGCTCTTGCCAGAGATATAAGGACTTTAAAGTTTGAAGTACCAGGCTACTATGCTTATTAAACTGCCACCTGTTGATCAAATAATGTTCTGAGCAAAGTTGCAAAGGAGGAGAACATGAATCTGAAAACAACCCCCAGAGCTTGATATGGCTGTGTTAGCACCAGCTTGTTCTTCCAGAAAGGGGCTCACCTACAGAGTTGATGAAATCAGTCATTTTAGTGAAGGAACAATAATGATACAGAACATTTCTTGTTTCTTTGGAGAGGGCTCACACATATGGGGAACTGAATAGGAACTAATGCAGCTCTAGCTAATATAAGACCCAATATGCACAGGGAATCAGACAACTTTCTACGTTTGCATTTTCCTGTTTTGCTTTTTGCCTGCATAGATTTAATCCAGGAATAACTCCCATGAAAACAGTTGAATTACACTGAGTATAAACTGGTACGTGAACAGAGCCATGCACCTTTTGAGAACACCCATATTCTGGGCTCCACCCTAGCCACAGTCCATAAATTTGTTTTTAGATTAAATGCACAAATAAAGTCATAGGCAGTACATAGCTCACCATACTATAGATTGTATAGACTGTGATGAAATATATTGGTTATTTTTTTTCGGTTGTTAAGCAGAATAAAACAATGAATTTCCCTCCTGTGTGTATTAAGCAATACTTCATTTTGCCTGTTTGCTGAATGTCAAATCTGACGGCCAAGTAAGCCTATTGGCTCCTTAAACTGTTCCCTGGAGAAATTGTTCAAGAACTGCTCATCCATGTGGAAAGATTACTCCAGTATCAGTGAGACTTATCTGCTCTGTAAGTGCCAGTTGAGTTGTAAAGCTTCTTGGGGGCATTTTATCAGGAGCACCGACTCAGCATCAATGAGCTGCAGGGGGAGCAGAAATAGGAACACCGTGGCAGTGGGCCAGCCAGTCTGTCTGTCTGTCTGTCTGTCTGTCCAACCAGCCACGGAAAATAAGAATATTTACTGCAGCACAGTTTCATATGCATTTTTTTAAAAACAGAAGAAATCCTTTCTTAATTTCCAATTACCAACATTTCAGCTATTTTTATTTTGTACGCCCAAGGAAATTCAACAGCCATTAACCATCAGATAAAAGAGAAAGGCATGTTTCTTTAATATCATAAGGGTAAAACCCTGAGTACTTTTATTCCCCATTGATTTCATTGAGCTTAAAAGTGCTTGACTTTGTCTGGCTCATGACCATAATCCCCATTGACTGTATTAACAGTAATTACACCAAGTATAGACCCACAAAACAAACACACACAAAACAGTTTGTTTAGGGGTACACCGTGCCTCCAAATGATCAGTTTGGGAGATGTAGGCTGCAAGCCTATACACACCCCTAGCAATAAGTTTCACTGAACGTGGGCTCACTTTTGAGCAGCAAGTATAGGATTGTGCTGTTATTCACCGTTGCGTTGCTTTCTGTTGAAAGCCCCTCAAATCCGGCAGCTACGGTATGGTGGTAGAGGGCTGGTTTTGGAGACCATTATATTATCTTTTAATATTATTATTTAGGACGTGGGTGGCACTGTGGGTTAAACCACAGAGCCTAGGACTTGCCGATCAGAAGGTCGGTGGTTCGAATCCCCGTGACGGGGTGAGCTCCCATTGCTCGGTCCCTGCTCCTGCCAACCTAGCAATTCAAAAGCACGTCAAAGTGCAAGTAGATAAATAGGTACCGCTCTGGCAGGAAGGTAAACGGCATTTCCGTGCGCTGCTCTGGTTCACCAGAAGCGGCTTAGTCATGCTGGCCACATGACCCGGAAGCTGTATGCCAGCTCCCAGGCCAATAAAGCGAGATGAGCGCCGCAACCCCAGAGTCAGTCATGACTGGACCTAATGGTCAGGGGTCCCTTTACCTTTACCTTACAGTGGTTACATACGCTTCAGGTTACATACGCTTCAGGTTACAGACTCTGTCAACCCAGAAATAGTGCTTCAGGTTAAGCACTTTGCTTCAGGATGAGAACAGAAATTGTGCTCCGGTGGCGCGGCAGCAGGAGGAGGCCCATTTAGCTAAAGTGGTGTTTCAGGTTAAGAACAGTTTCAGGTTAAGTACAGACCTCCAGAATGAATTAAGTACTTAACCTGAGGTAGCACTGTATATTATTATTTGCCTGCTGCCTTGAGCCAACAAGGCCATCAAGGGGCCTCACAAACGTCAGTACTAAGAATTCTCCAACTCTCCATATCCAAATTGACCCTAGAGCAAACACAATGTGCAACCATTTGCACATTGTGGTGTGGATCAACCTTCCACACTGGGCTGATTTCAATTGGTTGTATGGAGGGATGGAGGGGAACATTGATTACATTTACATTTAGAAGAAAACCTACCAGATTCGCACTTTCTGAAGCAATAAACAAACTGAAACACAGTCATCTTTTGAAATCCGCACAGCTCCAAATTTCGCAATGCAGTTTTCCAGCCAAGTAATGTGTGCAAAATTGCATATCATAGCATAAACTGGACATAAAAACAAATATATTAGTAAGTATAATGTGCAAAAATGTTATAGGAGAAATCACTTTGTAGACCTTTGTATAGTAAGCACAACAGCATTCAGAAATGTGTTTAATGGGAAAATTTCGAGCTGATGGATTTTCATGAGGATTCTTCAAAATTACAAATTGCTGCAGAAATGGTTTTTAAGAATGGAGAAAAGAGAAATCAAGAGAATTGAGACTGACAGATCCACCACTCTCTAGATGGATTCAACTTAGCAGAACTATTAGTGTAAGGACTTACACCCACAAAATGAGAATTCTTCTACCCACAGATTAATCCCACCCGTTTGCTGCAGTGGGTTGAGAGAAACCCAACTGATTTCTGGGTAGGGAGAGGAGAGGAAGAGGAAATCTTGTTGCACAGGCAGAAGTCTTTGTGCCAACAGGACAACTTTATTGGATACAACACAATAGAACGTGTGATCAGATATGCATTTAAATAGTAGTTCTCTTCCCACCACACACACACCACCCCCGAAAGGATGGCACAGGTCACTTGTTTTCCTTCAGACAAATAGCCCACTGTCTGTGGGTTCATGTCTGCAATGTGGCAGGTGACAGAATGAGCATACAGTGTACCTTGGGTTACAGACGCTTCAGGTTACAGACGCTTCAGGTTACAGACTCCGCTAACCCAGAAATAGTATCTCAGGTTATGAACTTTGCTTCAGGATGAGAACAGAAATCACACGTTGGTGGTGCGGCGGCCGCAGGAGGCCCCATTAGCTTAAAGTGGTACCTCAGGTTAAGAACAGTTTCAGGTTAAGAACGGACCTCCAGAACGAATTAAGTACTTAACCGTAGGTACCACTGTAGAGCAAATGCAGCCTTCAGTCCTTATCAGTGTAGAAAGCTCTATTGCACACACACACACACACACACACACTTTTCTGCATACCTTTCTTCTCTTTTTTGCCATAAATTTTTATTGGTTTTCAACAATCTAACAAATTCAATTCAATTTCAATACATTATCTCATTTTGCTTCCGTGATGTTTCTATTCAAATCATTCCTCTACTGTCCTAAATGTAGTCTTTCTCTAAATCATATATCCCACATTACATTCCTTTTTCTCATTTCTTTGCTTTTATTTCAAATCCTGCCTGCAATTTCATTTGACTCTAGGATTTTCTCAGATAATCCAAAAAAGGGTCTCCATTCTTCTACAAGCGTTTCTTCTTTTTGGTCTCTTATTTTTGCAGTCAGTTTCGCCACCTCCACATACCTTCCGTAATAAACAAAAATTTGCCCTTATTTCCTTATGGGGGACACAAGAGCCCTTATAGACTCCTTTGTAGGTTCTCCATCGGTCAGAGAAAATAACAGAGGCCAACCAGAGAATATTGAGAAGCAAAGCAGCTTGTAAGCCTGATCTTTATTGAACTGTTGCAACAGGGTGCCCCTTTCACATGCAGGAAAAGAAGGAGGACCCCGAACAAAGGTGTGCCCGCCCTTATATAGACATTTTAAAATGCCCACCCTGGAGTCCAAGACCACCCCCAGAAACATCTTACCTACATAACAGAAAGGGGTGTAGCTCAAGACCACCCCCCAGACACATCATACATACATCACAGAAAGGGGTGTAGCTCAAGATCACACCCCCCCCAGATACATCATACCTACATCACAGAAACGGCGGTCTACAACAGAAATCTGAGTGCGTTGTTTATCTCCTGTCTGGCAGACCTGTTAATGGTCACTTGATTGGATACCCTGGGGAGCCTGGCCAGTCTTTTGTAATGACAAATACTTAGTTCCTGAGCCAGGTCACAGGCTCACACAGACATACCCTTAAGACAGGATTTGTGAAGGAAAAGACAATGGGGAGGCTTTTCCATTTTCCTTCAACCTTGCAGTAAAAACATTTGGTCAGTTTGGGAGTCAAAATGGTTTCAGGGCTGTTTTCCTCTGCTGCTTCAGACATAGAATCATAGAATCATAGAGTTGGAATAGACCACAAGGGCCATCGTGTCCAACCCCCTGCCAAGCAGGAAACACCATCAGAGCACTCCTGACATATGGTTGTCAAGCCTCTGCTTAAAGACCTCCAAAGAAGGAGACTCCACCACACTCCTTGGCAGCAAATTCCACTGTCGAACAGCTCTTACGGTCAGGAAGTTCTTCCTAATGTTTAGGTGGAATCTTCTTTCTTGTAGTTTGGATCCATTGCTCCGTGTCCGCTTCTCTGGAGCAGCAGAAAACAACCTTTCTCCCTCCTCTATGTGACATCCTTTTATATATTTGAACATGGCTATCGTATCACCCCTTAACCTCCTCTTCTCCAGGCTAAACATGCCCAGCTCCCTTAGCTGTTCCTCATAAGGCATCATTTCCAGGCCTTTGACCATTTTGGTTGCCCTCCTCTGGACACGTTCCAGTTTGTGGCTTATATATTTATGTACGTTTGGTTGGTACATTTATGAACATTTATCATATATATAAGACCTTAATTTTTTTTAATTTCACTTCCTTTTCTCCTCCTCACCTGAAATTCCACTTTCCTTGTCCTTTCGAAAAGTACTGGGATAGAGGCACAAATAAATTAGATAAAATGAAGCACTTTTCAGTTCCATACAGCTGCCACTAAGAAGGGTATATGGACGATAGGGGCGGAGCCCATTCCTGTGGGATAGTGAGCCCATATCCCCCAGTATGCATGAAATGTTTCACATGGAAGCAACACCACCAAGCTGTTTTGGCTCCATAATCTTCCTGGATGTGAGACCTAGAATCATAGAATCATAGAATCATAGAACTATAGAATCATAGAACCATAGAATCATAGAGTTGGAAGAGACCACAAGGGCCATCGAGTCCAACCCCCTGCCAAGCAGGAAACACCTCTTGGGAACATACAAATGTTGCTCTGAGCTTCTTGCGGAAAGAGTGGGATGTAAGCTTAACAAGTTGTTAAGCACCCCAAAAAAGTTTGCATGCCCCATATTGGTGATTGTTGGTGTGTAGGTCCATTAAAGCAGGATGTTTGCCTATCCAGTATGATGACTATTTAACCATTCTCAATGCCCCACCTTATACAAAGAAAGAAGCTAACATGCAAAAAAGAATCCCAAAGTCTTTTGATACTCTATTTAATAAAATCTAGATGAGAGTGAGAACGTGGGGGTGGGGGGGGGGGGCTAGAACATGGTAGAAGCTGTCTAACAAGATCATTATTGCCTCTGAAACATGAAAGCACACATCGTTTCCATTCTTGTTACTATTTGTCAGGTACTTAATACTTCTGCTGCCTCTGAGGCATGAATTTAAAGAGGCTGGTAGATGGGGAAGTTGCACTTTTCCTTTTTCACTGTATTGTGTGTGTGTGTTTATGTGTAGGAGTATTTATTGCATGCAGCAATTTAAGCCAAACTTGCTCATTCATTTTTTTTGTGTGTGTGTATGTTCAACAATTGTCTTTTCCCTCAAAGGCACATGTAGAAATATTTATTTTAATCAAAGCTAGGGATGCTTGCATATTAAGCATCTTTCAAACTAATTAATGGATCGGTTGTAGGACTAGTCAATGTGGTGCCTTCTAAGATTTGTAGACTCCAGCTCCTATCAGCCACAGCCAGCACAGCCAATGGTCAGGGATGATGGGAGTTGTAGTCCAACAAAATATGGAGGAGACAAGCATGGCTAACCTGAGGGTTACCCACCCAATGGGAACATCCACCCCCTGATTAATGTAACCTTCTGAGAGTGACTTGCATAGACTAATGGGCTACCACAACTACCACTCCCATATTGGGGTACTACCATGAGGTCACTTTGTCCACCCAGCCAATAGTCACAAAAGCCCTTTCCAAATAGACTAGGGAGAGGGAATGGGTGTGTAATATGGGAGGGAAGAGGGATTAATGTAGAAGTCTCCCCCTTCAACTATCAAAGTCTTTAGCTCTCCCTCCCCTCCCGTTCCTGATGCAGATCTTCACTCACCCCTTCTTCCCTGGTGGGGTAAAGGTAAAGGGACCCCTGACCATTAGGTACAGTCGCGGACGACTCTGGGGTTGCAGTGCTCATCTCGCTTTATTGGCAGAGGGAGCTGGCGTACAGCTTCCAGGTCATGTGACCAGCATGACTAAGCGGCTTCTGGTGAACCAGAGCCACACACGGAAACACTGTTTACCTTCCCGCCAGAGCGGTACCTATTTATCTACTTGCACTTTGATGTGCTTTCGAACTGCTAGGTGGGCAGGAGCAGGGACCGAGCAACAGGAGCTCACCCCGTCACGGGGATTCAAACTGCTGACCTTCTGACTGGCAAGCCCTAGGCTCTGCGGTTTAACTCACAGTGCCACCCGTGTCCCTCCCTGGTGGGGAGGGAGATGCTATTTTGTGGTTCAGTTCAGGTGCCAAAATCTCTTGGGCCAGCTCTGCCCCTTTGTGTGCCTTTCTTTCTGTTGCACCATCGCTCATGAGTTGCCTTTTGGGCCGCAGGAGCACATTGCAGCTGAAATTAACAGCACTAATTGCAGCCATTCTTAATGGTTAATTGGAAATTGAAACTTTTCAGATTCAGCATTTGTAATCATTTACCTGCTAGAGGATGTGAATGATCCAGAAAGAGCCAAATTGCACTGAAGGCATCTCCTATCAATTTTTATTTCTGTAGAGAGCAAGGCATTAGGCATTCATGCAGATTCACTGACTGCAGTAATTAGGCCATCGTGGCCATTTTTTTGGGAGGAGGACAAGATTTATTAAAGGATGAAGGCTTAAAGGAAAGGTCCTTTCCAGTAGATGTATCAGAAGTTTACTTGCAGATGGTTCAGTACACAACTTAATTAGGAAAATACCACTTCCAGAGTTATAGAGCAAATCTAAAGAAGGGTGGCCATGTGTCCTACTTTAAAGAAGATAGTCCTCTGTTTAAAGTCTTATTGGTCCAAGTCCTGTTTAATGACCCAGAACCCCAGAACCCCAAGAGAGGGAGTAGCCTGTTTTAAAGTTACCTAGCAATGTTTGGCATCTGAATAGCAAGGCTGAACAGAAATGCAGCTCATCAATTTTGCTCCGTGTGCACTGTACTTTTATTCAAATGATAATTTCTAAATTTGCGTTTGTACATATAAATTAGCATATGCAAATATGTCTTATTTGGGGGCAATGCATCTCCTATTACCCTAATTTCAAGGTAGATCAGTATTATGCAGTATTAACAAGAGTGTTTATATGTAGGCTCAATCCTCGTTGGAGATTCCTCATGCTCCAAGTTCAAGGTCTCCTTTATGCAAGAGTCCCAACAGAATCCTATTGTTTTAATACTTTAATTATCATATGTTTGTAGTGGCTGCTGCTTACAGGGCCCCCATATTTGCACAGCTAGACTTTTTCAAAGCTGGGTTGATGTTTCCAGAGGCCAGTGTAAATGGCAACTTGGCAATTTAAATTTCTTTGCACTTCCATCAAAACTTCTACCTCTGTCTAATTACAACAGCAAAGAAGTTCCCTCATTGATCTCTTGATTAGGTCTATCAGATCAGCATGTTACCAAAGAGAGAACATTATTTAGTGTAAACCTTTCCGCTTACAAACCCTCAAACTGGTACAATCAGTTGTAAGAGGAGGAGGATCAAGAAAATCTGTGTGTGAGGTTTAGAACTGTGGGCCCAGGGAGAACAATAGGAGTCAAGATGAAAACAATCAAACAAAGTTACAGTAGAATAGAAAGGTTGTGAAGAGTACAGTTTAACTCTGCTGATAGGGAAGGGGCCTTCCAGACACTTGGAGAATCAGAAATTTGAATAAGGAGGGTGAAATATAAAAAGGCTTCACATCAGGTACATATTTATGGAGCTATTATATAGGTTCTATCAGAGGTGCCATTTAGCTCCACACACCCCAAGATTCCAGAGCATCTCTGATTAATCTTCAGGGACACCAATATTTCACTAATTCTACGCGTTGAATAACTATTGGGTCCCAACATAATGCAGCAAACTCATCGAACCAAAGCAGGTCTGGCCAATGCACACTGATCCATGATGGAAGGAGAAGGAGCTGTAAAGAAAATTAAAGTTGCTGATGTTGATAACTGTCAATTACAATTTATTTTCTCATTAATTGATGGAGAACAGCTTTTTCTTGAATGCTTGTCTTGGCACTAAGGCTGAAATCCTAAGTTTGTTTATTTTGAAGGAAATCTCTTTGACACCAATGGGACTTGCTTCTAGGTAAACTTAGTTCTTATTAGGCTGTTAGTGGTGCTAAAACTTTGATCAGAAACTGATTTAGGCCGCTCTGCACCAGTAACCCTCCCTCCCAACTTTTGTGGCGTCAAAAACATTGATGGCTGTTGAAAGAAATAAAACAGAACAAACAGCTGGCAAAGGAAGAATATCATTAGCAGGTCTCATTTCCTAGATGGCGCAAATCTGGATAGTTCTGAAACTAAAGAATTCTAGCAGAAATAGGGAAGTTGGGTTGGAGTTTGACAATTAAAACTTCTTGGAAAATCTAAAACTTCTCTTCATCACAGTTTGAAGGAGAAGCAAAAGAAGATCATCTCCTTTGACCCTTTATCTGTGCTCCATAAACACCCAGTGACACCTGGAAGGCATTCGGAAAGATGCTATGGACCAGTTAATACTCTTTTTGGCACTAAAGCCATGGTTTTCCCAGTAGTGATGTATGGAAGTGAGAGCTGGACCACAAAGAAGGCTGATCACCGAAGAATTGATGCTTTTTAATTATGGTGCTGGAGAAGACTCTTGAGAGTCCCATGGACTGCAAGAAGATCCAACCTATCCATTCTTAAGGAAATCAACCCTGAGTGCTCACTGGAAGGACAGATCCTGAAGCTGAGGCTCCAATACTTTGGCCACCTCATGAGAAGCGAAGACTTCCTGGAAAAGACCCTGGAAAGATGGAGGGCACAAGGAGAAGGGGACAGCAGAAGACGAGATGGTTGGATAGTGTTCTCGAAGCTACCAGCATGAGTTTGACCAAACTGTGGGAGGCAGTGGAAGACAGAAGTGCCTGGCATGCTCTGGTCCATGGGGTCATGAAGAGTCAGACACGACTAAACGACTAAACAACAACAAGGTTACTGGGAAGGCATGAGAGGACAGGATTATGACAACAAGTTATAGGGGTCTATGATGCTGGGACAGGTTAAATGCATCTGTGATGGACTACATGTCCCACCAGCCCTTACCAGTGCAACCATATTAGTGACGGTAGTGAAGATACAATAGCGGCACAACAAGTAATAGGAGAGTATTGCGCAGTGCATAACCATCAGTTTCCACGTGCTCCCTGCTAAGGCAGGGATCCAAATCAGCATCAGATATGGTGCCTCTCTGCTTCATAGGGATCAACTCCTAAGGGCCAAGGTCCTTTCGCACCTTCCTCAAATATTTGAGGGGGCTGGGCATTCAAATGGTTTGTTTGTGCCGAGTCTTGTGATCAATTATGCAGGGTGGGACTTAACTGCCCCTCCCCCATTTTATTCAAGTTGGCATCCCTGCTCTGCTTAGAAAGTAGAAGATGATATTTAGGTAGCTGAATCATGTTTTTAAAAGACTTACTTTGTTGGCATCTGTCTGTCTCGAGAGACAATGGAGTGTGCCTCTGGGGGTGCAGTCAAACCACTGGAAAATCACAGCATCTGTTGTGGCTGCAGAGACTCATTATTGCTGGCTTCCACATTGTTTTTGATGTGTTAGCAATGCTGAAGAGGCGTCATCAGGGTGCAAGTCTGGGTAGTGTGCATGGAGATCAGATGACCAGACCCCACTCTCAGTCTTGCTGATGCAGCCCAAAGGAAAGCAGAGCAAAACATTTAGCACTAGTTGGCTGCAGGAGTTGCTGGCGTACAAGATGCCGTCCAGCTGTCTTAGGGACTCCACTCTGGATTTGTATTTATATAAGAGGTCTTTGGGAATTGTTATTAGGGGATTTGGGGCAAGGTGTCACTTTTATGCTGATGACACCCTGCTTTTCCATGCCCCTTCTGGCTTTTATTTTTTAAAAAATCATCATCATCATCAACAACAACAATAATGGTGCTGGAGGAGACTCTTGAGAGTCCCACAGACTGCAAGAAGATCAAACCTCTCCATTCTGAAGGAAATCAGCCCTGAGTGCTCACTGGAAGGACAGATCCTGAAGCTGAGGCTCCAATACTTTGGCCACCTCATGAGAAGAGAAGCCTCCCTGGAAAAGACCTGGATGTTGGGAAAGATGGAGGGCACAAGGAGAAGGGGACGACAGAGGACGAGGTGGTTGGACAGTGTTCTCGAAGCTACCAGCATGAGTTTGACCAAACTGCGGGAGGCAGTGGAAGACAGGAGTGCCTGGTGTGCTCTGGTCCATGGGGTCACGAAGAGTTGGACACGACTAAACGATTAAACAACAACAACAACAACAACAACAACAATTTATTTATACCCCACCCATCTGGCTGAGTTTCCCCAGCCACTCTGGGCGGCTCCCAATCGAGTGTTAAAAACAATACAGCATTAAATATTAAAAACTTCCCTAAGCAGGGCTGCCTTCAGATGTCTTCTAAAAGTTTGGTAGTTGTTTTTCTCTTTGACATTTGGTGGGCGGGTGCCACTACCGAGAAGGCCTTGTATCTGGTTCCCTGTAACCTCACTTCTCGCAATGAGGGAACCACCGGAAGGGCCTCGGTGCTGGATCTCAGTGTCCAGGCTGAATGATGAGGGTGGAGACGCTCCTTCAGGTATACAAGACCAAGGCCGTTTAGGGCTTTAAAGGTCAGCACCAACACTTTGAATTGTGCAGATCTCTCAGAACCGGTGTTATATGGTCCTGGTAGCCACTCCCAGTCACCAGTCTAGCTGCCGCATTCTGGATTAATTGCACTTTCCAGGTCACCTTCAAAGGTAGCCCCTGAAACAGCCTTTTGGCACCCGAAACAGCAAAGAGTCTTGTGATACATTGAAGTCCAACATCTGCATTGTGTCATATACTTTGATGGGCCAGTGAGCCAATGTTGCCAAAAGAAATGTTACTTTCGGCTGGCTAATACAGAGACACACAAGTACAGGTTGGAGTGTGGGCCAGGATTGTAAACATTGAGGACAAAAAGTCACAAATAGTCAGAGATCTGTTTGATGTTTCTGTGCAAAACTCTGTGCATACAAAATAAGAACATTGACCACTCATAGTAGTCACTGGTGAAAAGGACACTTCTTGACTTGCTAGTGCTGTGAGATTAGGGGGTCGGGTAGGCTGCATGTCTAAGTCCCCTTCTAATTCCTGGATCCGGCACAGATTCAGTTCCTGGAATAGCCAGGCCTAAGTATGGGTCACTAAGGTAACAAAGGAAGTGGCTCTGCACCAGATGGAAAATGGGTGCCCTCCCCACTCCTTCACCTGTCAGGCAGTCAGAAAGACAAAAGGCCAGAGTGGAGTTCTGTGTGTGAGGTAGAGAGGCTGCAGGCTGGGCAACCAGGAGGCAAAGACATGCCTGATTTCTGTTGCAATCCAAGGCTTTGGCCATAGGAGAAGCAAAACACTCTTGGGGCGTTAATGCTGTGAGCCCCTCAATCATAGGCTCAGGTTGTAAAGGTAAAGGTAAAGGGACCCCTGACCATTACGTCCAGTCGTGACAGACTCTGGGGTTGCAGCGCTCATCTCGCTTTACTGGCCGAGGGAGCCACCGTACAGCTTCCAGGTCATGTGGCCAAGATGACTAAGCCGCTTCTGGCGAACCAGAGCAGCGCATGGAAATGCCGTTTACATTCCCGCCGGAACGGTACCTATTTATCTACTTGTACTTTGACATGCTTTCGAACTGCTGGGTTGGCAGGAGCAGGGACCGAGCAATGGGAGCTCACCCCATCGCGGGGACTCAAACAGCCCACCTTCTGATCAGCAAGTCCTAGGCTCTGTGGTTTAACCCACAGCGCCACCTGCGTCTCTAGGCTCAGGTTGTACATACGTGTAAATAAACCATATATCCTGAAGACACCACAGTCTCTATTGTCTCTAATTCCAAGGAAACTGAACCCTGGGTTAGTTCCTAGAACCCCTGGAGTCTTGCACCACTCAGAGATTTGCGTGGCATGCCACACTATTTTGCAGTTGTGATTCAATCATATACTGATAAATTCAGGTTGCACAATCAAAGTGGATTTGGTGCTCTGGAGCCATGTAAACAAACTCACTCTCCCTGCCCCCCACATGGACTTTTTGTGATAAGGCAGTGATGGGAAAATACACAGGGAAGCATGAGATAATAATTGTTTTTTTTTCACCAAATGCAGGGTTTTTTTTAGGGTTGTCAAGGACCCGAGAGGCCACAACACCATTTTTGTGGTCTTCATTTGGCTTGGTGGATCAGAAGTTGTCCGTACCTGCCTTGGTGCATACCATGGGAAGGGACATTTCCCAGGACCAATTCAAGCACAGTGGCTGACAGGATGAGACCACATGAGTAGGACATGCATTGACAATGAGTGATAGACGAGGAAGTTAAGTAGTCCATAGGTTGTCTTTACGTGGTAGGAAAAATGTGTATCCATGAAAAGCACTGCTATTCTAGAATACACAGCATTAACATAAAACAGCCAGAGATGAAATTTCTAGCTAATTGTCTGGCATGTTTATGTAAAATATTTACATCCCACTTTTCTGCCTGACAACAGGCTTCCAAAACAGTTAGTAATAAACG